>NC_060284.1:36264642-36626470 GCF_021613505.1 Equus quagga
TGTATAGGCAGGTGAGTGTGTTTATTTATGGTTTGTCCATTAAAGCTAAATGAAGAACAGAGAACAATCTTCTCTCTCTTTCTTAATCCAAAATATTTTTCAGAGAATTCTAGAAAGTTGTATAGATGTGCCATGAAAAATTTATGAAATGCTGAACTAAATGATTCTTTCTTCTTGTGGTACAATCTTTGTCTTTCTTCTCATGGATGTACTCATTTGTTTCTAACAAGATAGTCAGCACTGTTTGTGGACTTCTATGAGATGGGTTATGTTACTGGGAGAAATTTCTAGGGTTTCTATAAAACGGAGAAAACAATTCCTTGTTGGTTAAGTGCTCATTGTCCTGACCAGCCTCACACCTTCTGAAAAGGAAAAGTTTAGTAACTTAGAAAAGTTAAGGAAAGTTTCGTAACTGTTTGGGAATTGCTGTTTTTGAACCAAATATCAGGTCACTTTGTGCTTGCTCCCAGTTCTCTTAGCTCTCCACTGTGGCAGTAAAGAACAGTACTGTCTACAAGATGAGGTGGCTGCCGTGAGCCCAGAAAATGCCAATTTATATGAAACCTAAACCAATTACTGGCTGTCAGACCAAAATGAAAAAGTTTCCCTGTTTTGAAGGGTGTAAATACTGATCTGTCGAATTTGAGGGCATATATTTCCCAGTAGCATTAAGTAACTACTGCATTTAAACTTTTGGTTAATCTACTAAATCTATAGTGTATAAGTTATTATAAATGACACTATTAATCTGGTTTTTTAATGCCACTACCTACTTAGTTACAAAATAATTTCCAAATGAACAATTTAATCATTACTACGGTTTATTTACATCATTTTAGAAGCCTTAAAAAATTTATGTTCCAACTATTAATGGATATCTTAAATATGATATTTTAAGAAGAATGCAAATGACTGAGATTTTAATACGTGATTATGATATCCAGATGATAATCGATTGTTTCCATTTTGATGCCTGTGGAGCTGCCAGTCATCAAGCCTCCCATGCAGCAGGCAGGCGAAGGGCAAGCCTCTAGATGTATTGATGAATCCTATGCAGCCGGCTGCCTACAAGTTCTTCAAGGCTGACAAAGAAAATCTGTCAGCTCTGAGTTCTAATTAAAATTCTTAAGTACTGTCTAAAAAGTACATATTTCAATGCTTGCATTATTTTCAGTCTCTTTTAAATATTATTTCAGCAATAAAATGCAAATTTCGTATGCCCAAGATTTTGGCATGATCATTATTTTAAAAATGTAAATGGAAGTTTATGAGAAAATTTAGCCAGCCAACTTAAATCTCAGGAAAATATTTTACTCTACCTAACATGCAAGTTTCTTCACTATTTTAATTATGTTTTCTTCCGAGGTTACTTAAGTAAATAAAACAGCTTTGAGAAACTCATATTTACATTTGAAATATAATTTTAGTTATTTGAGTTTACCCATCCTAACAGTTCTAAAACAATTTAAAAATGTCTAAAATATTCCATATCTTCAGTCTCAATCATATATATGTGGCATCCTCATGCCTCTAGCATCCCCCAGTTTTCATCACCAAAAGAAGAATCAGCCAGCACTGACATTTAAGTAATTTTACTTTGCTGTCCATTTAGCATCTGGCCAATGAGTACATTGCACCATGCTCTTATCTCATGCCTACCACCCTTCTATCATCCAGGTGGATTTACTCTTCTTACTTTTCTGATTTACTCTTTTTCCCATAGTTCCATCTTCATACTGCTCCATCTTTCTTCTCTCCTTACCCATCCTCCTACTGCTCCCTTAGTCCTTCATATTTTTCCTTCTGGAATTCCTTTCCACTCTAAACATTCTCCACTAGATTTCCAATTTCTTATAGAATGCTGCTTCATCTTACTCTTTTGCAGGCACGAATGCCTTTCTCTAAGGCTTTTTCTCCAATTTCACTGCTTCAACTAGTCTTTCACTTTACATCTGCACACTCATTTAAAAACTCCAAACCCTCCATCAATGTACTCTCTACCTCAGTGTATAAACATCACTACAGAAAAATTGCACGTCCATATCTCTGCCACCAAAAAAAATAAGGTCTTCAAACTGAGTTAGAACTGAGTCAGCTTGCTCACTCTTGTTTTCACTGTAATCTAATCCAAACTTCATTATTCTCAAACAGCACAGTTTTCTTCCCTTTTTCAGCCACAGTCTACATTCCTCATTTTGTAAAATAAAATGAGGTCACTTAAGCAGAATTTCATCAGTTTTCTTGCTAACCCACCACCAGATTTAGCTGCAGCCACCTCTACTATTAACCTCATTCTCAAAGGAGGTTTCCCTGCTCCTGTTCAAGGTCTGCCTTTCTTTCTTTTGTCTCCATCATGCCCTACTGTCATCATGTCATTAAGTCTGTTCTTTCATCTAATTCTCTCTTTACCGTCTAAAAATGTGCTCAGTTTCTCCCACATTAACAACCACAAACCCCAAAACAAAAGCATAAATAAACAAAAATCTGTTCTTTATTTCTATTCTTTATTCTCTACTTTCCTTCTCAGCACCCTCACTTTCAACTCACCGAAACTTGGGTTTATCCATTGAAATGGCTGTCTCCATGGTTAACAGTCTCTATCTAGGAAATCCAATGAGTGCTTTGCAGTCATTGTATATAATCTGTTTGTGATGTTTGACTTTTTAACCATTTCTTCCTTGCAATTCTCTTTTTATCCTGGCTTATGTAATATCACATATTTATTCACATATTTATTCATTCAACCAATATTAATGAAGTGATTATTATATGATATCAAAGTTTAAGATCTTCAGCCTGAGTTAGAACTGAGTCAACTTGTTCTCTCCAATATTTCTTTTATAATTCCTATTATATAAATTTGAAAGTATGGATGAAATTGTCAACTTTCCAGGAAAATAAAATTTTACCAAAGAAATTCCAAAGTAAAGAAACATAAAATGATCAGGTTCCATAATTGAAAAGGCTTTCCTTACCCCTCCAAAGAGAAAAAGATCCATCCAGTTTCAAAATTGTAAAGACTAGGTAATACAAAGTTTTTAATTTCAAGATTTTTCTGTAATTCTAAAATACTTATATAAAAGAAGCATAAAATTGATCCTAACACTTAACAGAAATCTCAACATCAAAAATACAGACCAAACATAGTCATGAATATTGATGCAAAATTCGATACTAAAATACTCACAACAAGAACCCCACATCACAATAAAAGAATTATGACCCTGTGGATTTATGCCAGAAATGCACAGATGGATCAATATTAATTATAGTAACTCCAAGGAGAAAATCATATGATCATCTCCATAGATGCTAATAAGGCATTTGAAAAAATTCAGCAACCATTTGTGTTTTTAAAAATAAAATCAACAATAAATTAGTAATAGATTAATACCTCCTCAAAATAAAAGATGTATATCTCTCGTCCAAATCCACTATCATGCTTAATGGGAAAATACTGCCACTTCACAGGAAGCACTATCAGTAAAATAAAAATTTAAAATGCCAGTATCAGCACCAATAGTTACTGTTGCTATTGTGCTATTCTGTGCATATATATATTCATAAATTTGTTTTAATTATAAATAGAACTTTCAGTGTAAGAAATTTTCCTTCCTTATCTAGTTTAACACTTTTGGGTCTGAATTCCATTTGTTTCATAAGATCATAACTTCTACTTTTTCTTTAAAATATTTTTTTGCCTGGTTTATTTTTGTTAGTCAATAAAATTACCTTGCTAAGCATTCACTCTTTGTATCAGTGAAAACCAAAGCCATTATAAGTATTATGTCAGTAAGAGGTTTAATTTAGGAATTAGAATGTACGCCCATGTGGCAGGAGGTAAAATAGTGAAGGTCTAGAAAGGAGGAGTTGAAGGATCAGAGAAACAGTCACCAATCATAACTGCCCGAAGCACTGCATCAGCGAAAACGTCTGAACTCATGAGAAAATCCAAGCAGCCATGTACATCCGTCTACAAATGTGGTCTGCAATGAGGATGTTCCTGGAAGTCAAAGGAAACTGCTGCCTCTGCATGTACACAGCCATGGCCCTGGTGGTGAGCTCTGAACTAGCCGTGGTCAAGAGACCAGGGATTTAGGAGACACTCTGACTCAGCAGGAAGAGGACAAGAACAAGCTGAGGACTACCATGTATGTTTGCATTTGGTCATTATCATGTCTGACCACTACGGCCTTTCAAAATAAATGGCTTCTCCTTCTTTTCTGCACCCTAGACCTTCCAGGAGTTCCTGTTTTTCATCAACTCTAACCAGGTACCATAGAATGAAGAAGAATCTAGGAAACAGTTTCCAGCTTAGACAGTAGCAGTAATGCCAATTTGACAACAGATAATCCAGTATACATTTGTGTGATTCAATATGCTTATTTATCCATTATTTAATTTTATAAATTTGAAATGATATTCTTTGATTCCCAGATATTTCAGATGTGGTAATGGACTTGCTCTATTTTTCATCTTCTTTCTCTTTTCCTGTGTCATTTTATAAGCGGTTAACATTTCCCATTGTCAAAGCATATAAAATTTATATTTGATTTGTCACCCTCAGTTCCTCATTTCCTTTAGCCTTGGTTCTAAATAAGATATACCCAAAGTTCATGACTTTGCCATTGCTTTCCAGTTACTCCTTGTTTGATTGAGGATCACCTGCAAGCAGTTTCCTCAACAATGACTTTTGGGAGCACGAACCCCTGAGTGTTTGGGTGTTCCAAACAATTTGTCTGTTGAATTTGCACTGGAAGCACAAACATAATCCTTGGCTTATACATTTTCCTTTGCCTGTCATATAAATATTGCTCCATTGTCTTCTGATGCTGAATATTGCTAAGGAAAATATGAAATCTGGTTCATTTGGTTTTTTCTCTTCTAAGTGACTTGATATTTTGGCTTAGCTTTGCAAAGGATTCTTTCTTTAACTTTAAGGACTAATACTTTATCAAATGTATCTCATTATTCACCATTCTGGTCAAATTGCCCTGGCATTTGACATGTCTTTTCAAAAATGTAGATCCAAGTCTTCTTTTATTTCAGGAATGTTTTCTTAAATTATATGTTTCTATACTCTGTTCCATTTTTTTGGCTTTCTTCTTGGGGAACTCCAATTATGTGCATTTGATCTCCTTTGCCTTTCTTGTGTATCTAACTATTCCCTTTAATTCTTTTTAACTCCTCTGTATTTCTATTTTATTTTGGTCACTTTTGCATTCTATACTCTAGAATCTTTCCTTTGTTATCTTCAATGTTTGTGTTGCCCTGTGCTCCTTCCAATTTTGTCTTATATTTCTGTGATTTTCTTTTTGTTCTTTCCACTTTTTTTCCTGAGTTCTGCCAATGTACATTTCATTGTTCCCTGTTTCTCACCATATTTTCCCTAAAATCTTATGTTTTCACTTTGGGATCTTCCTTCATAAAAGTGATTATTTTATTTTTATTTTTTTACTTTTTAGTTCATGATAAAATATTAGGGAAGAACTTTCATCTGTTCTTTCCCATTTTGTGAAGTGTTCTTTGGGAAAGTCTTTCTCACTTTATTCCTTCTAATAGTTTTGTGTCAATGCTGGGCCAGCCCCAATTTTACTTCTAACAGTGAAACAAGCTAGATTTTTCTTGTCTGGCTATTACAAGAGTTTCCTTTAGGGTGTGTATCTTTACTGGTATTTTCTAAGACATTTCACCACTGATCCATTATTCTATCCTATACATTTCTGTCATGCCATTTGACCTATTTGTCTTTTCAGTTTCTGCTTTGTCCTTACAGCTCTTGTTCCATGTTGGCCTTCCTGAGATCTGTTGCTTCTGGATCACTTTGCTATTTCCCTTCCCCTGGGTGCCTTGTGCTGCCTTTCAGTCCACTCAGTTTTGTGCCAATTTCAGTTGTTTTTAGCAGCCCTTACACTTAAAAAAAATCTTTGGGGCATATCTGTTTTCAACTTCCAATGTAAAAGGAAATTGCAGTTTTTCTATTTGCCTTGTTGTTTTTATAAGATGTACTAAAGAAAAGTGGGAAAGAGTTCAACCACCCATTTACTAAAAGTAACAAATTCCATTTTTACTTCTGAAATGCAATAGCGTAAAAAGAATATGTCTTTATGTTCAGCAGTCTGTGACAAAGTCTCCTTGCATACTATGTGCTCTTTTCATCTTCAGAATTATTTTTTTCCTAATTTTTTCTTGATATATATTTTATAAATCACTCTGTTCCATTGATTGGGTTCTTCCTTAAGGGACACTAATTATACTTTACTGAAACATCTCTTCTTTAACATATTTATCTATTTTAAAAAATGTAGACTCCAGTCCAGCGGTGTAGAGGTTAAGTTCGCACACTCAGCTTCAGTGACCCAGGGTTCACCGGTTCAGATCCTGGGAACAGACCTACACACGGCTCATCAAGCCATGCTGCAGCAGCATTCCACATAGAAGAACTAGAAGGACTTGCAACTAGGATACACAACTATGCACTGGGGCTTTGGGGAGAAAAAAAAAAGAGAGGAAGATTGGCAATAGATGTTAGCTCAGGGCCAATCTTCTTCACACAAACACACAAAAAAGTATGCATTGCATTTATATCAACCCTTTCCTTTATATCAGTATTTTAATTTCAATGCTGTTTATATTGTATATTTCTGTTTTCAATTCACTTATTTAGGCCATGAATATGTTGTTTGTAGCCTCGATTTATTTCCTGATGTGTGTGATGAATGCTATGATACACTACCCTGATTGCCTCTTCATGAGAGAGGTGCTCAGTTGGTAGGAGTGTTGAGTGACAATGGCTCACAAGTGAATTTCTCTCTGAGAACTGCCTTGGGCCAAAGGGAGCTTCCTAAACCAAAGTTACATGCCTCCTTCCCCCAGGGATAGTCCATGTCCAATGACTGGCCTGTGGGAGCCACCCACACTTGGCCTTCTTGTCACGATTCAGGCCAACTTCAAACAGTCATCGCAGCTTCAGAAATCCCCCATGGAATTGGCTGAGACCTTTACTGTAACTGAATTGCAGTTTAACTTCTCCCTCTTTCCAATCCTGCTTCCCTTGTTGCCTAATATACTTTGTTCCTGAGAGTATTTGTGGCTAATAAGAGATGGCCACAAATTCTTTGACACTATTCCCACCAAGCAGTAAGGTCTGTGTTTCTTCCTCTTGAAACTGGTATGTTTTATGACTACTTTGATCAACTATCAGACTATAGAAGGGATACTAGGCCAATTTAAGCCTAGTCTTTAAGAGGAATGAGAAATTTAAGAGGTCCTGAGATTATATGGCTAGAGGGAAGAGCCCAGATAAGCATAGTTATATAGTCATCTCTGCCAAGACATCAGGCACGTGAGTGGCCTGAAGACCAGTCCAGCTGCCAAGTGAATACAGACCCAACCTACTACTATCAACTCCACATGAAGAAGAACAATCACTCAGCTAAACTCTGCCCACGTTCCTGACCCAAATGATTGTGAAATATAATAAAATGGTTATTTTTTTAAGCCATTAAGCTGTCTTGTTATGTTGCAATAGATAACTCAAACCACACTCCAAAAGAAATATATCATACTTGATAACCAATTCAGAGCCTATATCCTGAGAAACAAAATGTAAGACAATTGATATAAGGAGCGATCCTAGGAAGCAGACCCTAAAATGGGTTTGTAGTTGGATAACCATCAGGTAACAGGCAGTGAAGACACCATAACTAGTGGTGAGTGGACAACTGACAGCTCCTGTTATGCTGTATCAGTGCCATCACTTTTACCAGTGATGAACTGGGATGGATACCAGAGAAAGGGGATATTCCAGTGGTTTCTGTATCGTAGGTATTTGAGAGGTGCATGAGGAATAATAAACACAAGGACTATAAAATCCAACGAATACTGCTGAGCAATATTCATGCACTAGTGAAAGACTTTTATTGTCTAAGGCTAAGGGTTATTAATCACCAGTTGAAGACAAAGTGTGAGTTGAGGGTCTTCTTGGCATCAAATAAAGGGCCTCTTATTTCCAGTTGTGGAAATGCAGAAAAATGTTGTGGATGAAGCCTAAAACTTAATTATAAGGGTAGCAGAGTTCAAGACAAGTTGGCGTTGTCAAGTCTGGCTAGTCCGTTATGCCAAGTTCAGGTCCTTAATTGGAGAGATGTAGGACACTGAGATTTAGATTAACTAACTGGATTGATACAGTTGAATATACTGAATCTCCAGATTTCCCTGAAACATTCTGCAGAAGTGGCCCACTCCTGGGTCACATGGAAGGCTAGCTAGCCTCTTCCATGTTAAAGAAGATACAGAAATTTTGGCTTGCAAAACAACATGTACCTACAGGAGCACCTGTCCCCCCTCTCCTTATGCCTATTAGCGTAATCATTTTGGTCAAGTCACCCAGCTGGGGAAGTGCTGAGCCTACTAAGGGAGGAAGAAGAGAACAATAAGCCAATGTATGTAATGGATACTGAGGGGGCTGGGTCAAGGAAAGAATATAAAGTTAGATAAAGCATAGCTTTTTGAAATGGGAAAATTTTTCTGAGATGTAGGATAAAATATCTGGGCAAGAACCTTGTGAAACTATGCTAACATACTGCTTTGTTGGCTCTTGGAAGCTTGAAAAAAGTGATACTCCACACTAAGTTATGTAGAAATGCTAGAACTACCATAGTAGATGGTGGAAGAAGGGACCAAAAGTCTTAGAGAAGCGGCATGGTAGAATGGATAAAATGCATGAGACCAGAAATTCACAGCCATCTATGTTCCACAAGAGAGCTCCATTTATTGAAACGATAAAAGTGAGAAGGCATCAGCATTGTTGAGAACCTAAGTGGTAGCTGTCATCTGTAGCCAGGTTTGTTATCGATCTGGAATCCTAATTTCAACAGAGATAATAGGATCCTGAAACAATAGAGTCAAGGTGATATTGACTAAAGATCAGGAGCAAGATGAGCACATTTATCAGGAAGGTCTGAGTGGAAACCAGATGTTCCTAGAGATGAGACAGATGAGCAGCCAAAAATGATAGTGCTCAATTTAAACAACCAAAAGAAAATAAGAATGAATGATCATGAGCCTGTGGAAACTTCTCCAGTAAAATGATCATCCCTTGCTCAATTTCTGAATATGAATCACTTCTTAGACTCAAAATCCTGGAGAGGCCAGGCACCCATGTGGAAGAACCCTTAAATACCACATAAGTGTATTGTAATGATTCCCCCAATCCATTTCCAAAGAAAACCTATGACTATTTATTCAAGCAAACCAAACAGTGTAGAAAGAGAAAAACTAATCAATTCAAAAGAAGCAAGAACGGGTAGTAAAAGAAAGGAAAGTTGGGAAAAATAAAAAGGATAAAATGGTAGAAATAAATTGACAAATATTAGTGATTAAAGCAAACATAAAATGGAGAAAATGTTACAATTAAGTCAAAATTTATCACAATGGGCTAAAAAACTAAATTCAGATATAGGCTACTTGTGAAAACTACGTCTAAAAAATAAGGTCACAGAAAGTTTGAAAGTAACGAACTGATAAAAAGATAAACCAGGTTCAGACTAATAAGTGAAGCTGGTGCAGCTATATTAATATCAGACAAAAAATTTCCAAGCAAAAAGCATTGTTATAGATATAAAGGAAAACTCCATCATGATAAAAATTTCAATTTACCAAGGTGAAGCAAAAATTACAAACTTGAATATACCAGATCACATATCCACAAAATGTATGAGGACAAAAGTTGACAGAACTATAAGAAGAAACTTGATGACAATCTGTCAAGGAAGAACATTTCAACACATTTTAAAAGATTCATAATCTCTGTTCACAAGGTAGTTAGGTTTTAAGCCAATAATCAAAGGAGAAAAATCTAACCTATTTGGAAACCGATAAGCATATTTAAAAAAAAATCATGTGTCAACAGAAAAATTAATAACAAATAAGCTACATATCAAAACAATGACACGTTTAATGACTTAAGATGCCAAATTATAAAACTTCTGAGAAATAGCAGAAATATCTTGTGATCTCAGTGTAGGAAGAATTTCTTAAATGAAGTTAAAAGCACTAGCCTTAAAGCAAATGGTTAATAAAGTTGATGACATTAAGAATATCTGCTCAACAAAAGAAATTTTGAAAGTGAAAATACAGTAAATGGAAAAGGTTCCCAATATATATAACTAACAAAGAACTAGTCCTCCAAATATATAAGGGACTTTTATGATAAGAAAAAGACATATAAGCCAATGACCTGGGAATAAAGATAAAGTAAAAAGATATAAGAAAATGATAATACTATTTCTTTGGAAAACCCTAACACATATTGCTTTTTTAGATTGTTACATGCTAACTTGAAGCTAAGTATAAAAAATAAATGACTAATCTTTTTCTTCTCACATAATAAAAGCTAAATGTGCTTATTTCTTTCAATAACTTAACTTGAAAATATTTTAAATTTTAGTGAATTTTCAACCAAATCTTTAATTGACTCTCACATAGAGAAAGTTACAGTTTTAGAAAAAAATCTATGCTGCAATACGAAAAGATATTACTTTCTGGTGCTCCATAATATGAATCTCTTATACATAAAGATGAAAACAATGTATATCCTCTGTTATCAGTGGTAAATGAAATTAGAACAGCAGTGTTGGAAAATCTTTTAGGTATACTTATTTTAAATTCTAATGAAAGTATATCATATTAGATACAATTCATTAATAATAAATACATCATGCTAACCTGTAATTCTATTCAGATGCGACAATAAATATTTGTAGAAAACAGTAAATACTTGTGTATGCTTATTTTAAAGATCTAAGTGGAAATCATTGTGGATATACTAAGAGTAATGAAATAAAATTATAGCTTCATTCACTTGACTTTTTACCATGCATAAATACTTTCTTTGTCAAAAAAAGAAAGAAAGCAAGAAGGAAAGAAAAAAAGAAAAGAAAAGAAAGATATTATTTATGTATTTAAAACACTTGACTATTATCCACTGCCATTTTATTTTATCAAGCTGGAGTTCTATACACATTTATGGGCATTAAAAAAATTGTAATTACATATATACAAATAAAGCATTTTAATATTTAAAGTGCTATTTTAAAGCACTAAACATATCAAATGTTAAAGCACTCTAGTCTAAAAGTAGGAATTTTCTATTAATTGGCAATAAATTCAGTCAGAAGAATTTTAAATCTTTTTAGGGCTATATATGGTTCTAAACTTGGCAAAATATGTTTCCACTCCTAGCTAGTATGCTTATAGGTAGTAGTACCTTTACTGCAATGACCAACCTCATTATAACTGTATGTATAATTTATTACAAAAGACCTCATGTATTCAGAATGTTGTGGGCTATAGGTCCAATCTTCACTATTTGAATAATGTTAAAAGAAAATGAATGGCCCAATCAGTGTATTACATCGGCCCATTGAAGTACAAAATCAAAAATGATTTCGTTGTCTTAAAATACTCCTGACACTTTAAAAAGATATTACGTTAATAAATGTTCCATTTGTCTACATCCTAATTTCAGCAAATAGCATTAATAAAATATAGACAAGACGATCTGTTTTCCTAAATCTATCCTATATTTACTAACTAATTAATTTTTAAAATTTCCTATTGATTGTATGTAAATGATATAGGTGTGACTCCATGAAAGCATAGAATTAGGCATAGTAATTCCCTAGGAAATTAAACATTTAAATAAAGCAGACTTTAAATATGTAAAAATCATGGAGAATTAAGAATTCCCAAAGTTATCCTCATAAAGCTAAGATCTCAAATGTAGTGAAAATATTCATTGTTAAGTTGGGAAACTCAAACATTATTGTCAATAAAGAAATTCAGGATAATAAGAATAATCAAAAAGTAAAAGTACCATTAATAAAAAAATATAAAAAGAGAAGATATTTTCATTTTGCTATAATATATTTTGTTAATTGCATGTGTGGTTTTGTTGGATGATAATAACTAGCTAACCCTTAAAGAATATTTATAATTTAATGTCTCTTTTTCCCTGAAGTTCTCATCTTTATGTTTTAATTCAAATTTAGTAATACATTATTTTTTAAAATATTAAATATAAATTACTTTTTTTGCTGAGGAAGATTAGCCATGAGCTAATACTTGCTGCCAATCCTCCTCATTTTTTGCTTGAGGAAGTTTAGCCCTGAACTAGACACCCATGCCAACCTTCCTCTACTTTATAAGTGGGTTGTTGTTGCAGCATAGCTGATGAGTGGTGTAGGTCCACGCCTGGGATATGAACCCACAAAACCAGGCCACTGAAGCACTGAACTTAACCACTACACTAGGGGGCCATCCCTTAAATTAGTTAATTTTTGTGCACTATGTTAATTTACCCAATACATAGCTCACTCGAAACTGCATAGTAACCAACAGTCAAATTTGCAATCTCCATCTAACATCCATTGTTGTTGAATAGCTATTGATATTAAGAAAACCAATTATTTCTCTATGATAGCTGAATTAATGGTGATCATTTTGTCTTTTGGAAAGACACTCAGTATTGGTAAACATGGCAATTAAACATACAATCTGAACTTAAAACAGGAGGGGACACAAGTAATGACAATTTTTTGTACACTGAAAAATACAGAAATGACCAATAACCATCTATATAGACTTGACAAAGCCAAATGCTAAGAGTCTGCCTGTAAGGATAGGGCGTGACGAGAGGATTGGAGCACAGCCTCATTATGAGAAGCAAAGAAGAAAGCTTCAGGAACTGGATTACCAGATAACTTTGAAGGCAGAGTTTCAGGTCTAACTGAACACAAAAGATGACACGCAGAAAATTTGTATAAAAGTAGTCAGAACCCTCAATCAGCTACCCTACTTTGTGCAACTAGGTAAGTCCCACTCTTCCTCCACACACACCCCTACATAATTGTGAATAAGCTCCCACCTCCCAGGAAACCGCTCAGAAAATTTCTTCTCTGGTGAGATTGAACAAGTGGTAATTTAAACTTGAGACATTAGGCACTGATAAGGGCTGGGGGCCTCTACTAAAACCAGGAGGACTTAGTGAAAGTCTACCATTGGACAGGGAGCCCCTAGCATCCTTTCTCCATATGGCCCCCACTGCCACACTAGTACATTAAAAGATTCCTTCTTGGGGAAATTTACCCAAGAGAAAATACTTTCAAATACAGACATATAGTCATTCCCAAAGGAGATAGGTCCCTACCCAATCATTTTATAGTAAAGCTCACTACTCAATAAGGTCCACTCTGAACACACACACACACTGTTTTCAATAAGCTTTTAGTACTCTACTTGTAAATATGGACAGATAGCTTCTAATATGAAAGACAGAGACAAAAATTGTAAGAAAATGAAAGAACTTAGAGGAAACAGCAACAATGAAGGGCAAGAATAAAGCTAAAGTACAACTAAACTTAATATTCACCAAAAATAATAGATGTTGCATCCACGCATTAAGAAAAAATGTTACTTTAGAAAAGGAGAATTT
The DNA here is from genome assembly GCF_021613505.1 of Equus quagga. Classification (NCBI taxonomy): domain Eukaryota; kingdom Metazoa; phylum Chordata; class Mammalia; order Perissodactyla; family Equidae; genus Equus; species Equus quagga. The sequence goes on from NC_060284.1 coordinate 36,278,138, forward strand.
GGGGGAAATGTGCTCTTGAAAACTAAAAATTTAATAAAATTATAACTGCTTAGCATAAATTATATATGTCTCTCTCTATAGATAGCTATCTATGTATATATAGATATATATAGAGAGAGAGAGATTTATTTTTTATTTTTAGGAATTGGCTTATGAAATTGTGGGAGGTGGCATGTCCAAAATCCATAGGACAGGCTGGAAGGTTGACAACTTGGTTAAGAGTTGATGTTGCAGCCTTGAGTCTGAATTCTGTAGGACAGCAGGCTGGAAATTCAGGAGGGTTTCTATGTTTCAGTCTTGAGAATTCTTCCCTCATTGGGGATGGGTGAGGGGCTAGAGATTGAATCAATCACCAGTGTCCAGTGATTTAATCAGTTGTGCCTATGTAATGGAGCCTCTGTAAAAACTCAAAAGGAGAGACTTCAGGGAGCTTCTGGGTTGGTGAACAGGTGGGGGCACACCACAGAGGGCATGAAAACTCCACATTGCTTCCCACATAGCTTGCCTTTCGCATCTTTTTCATCTAGCTGTTCCTTAATTCTACCCTTTTATAATAGACAGGTAGTAAGTAAAAGGTTTTCCTGAGTTCTGTGAATTGCTCTAGCAAATTAATCAAATCTGAGAAGGGTACATGGGAACCTCTCATCTATAGTCAAAGGCACTGGTGACAACTTGGACTTGCCATTGGTATCTGTGCAGGGGTGGGTGGGTGGCGAGGGGATAGTTTTGTAGGACTGAACCCTTAACCTGTTGGGATCTGATGCTATCTCCAGTTAGAGTGTCAGAATTAAGTTCAATTGTAGGACATCCAGCTGGTATCACAGAATTGCTTGTTGTATGGAAAATCCACACATCTGGTGTCAGGAGTGAGATAGTATAGAGAGATTATCATGTGTAATGTAAATGAAAACAATACAGTTTTTCTTTACAACATCTAAAACCAATACTTTTATTTTTTAAAAGCAATACAAACATCTTATTTTCCATGGACAAATAAATATCAGAAGAAATAGCTAAAGAAGTTGAAAATATTCATCTCAAATAGTAAAACTGAGGAACATAGAGAGAATGAGAAAACAACTACTTTTCATTAGACACTACAAAACAATTGCACCTTTTTTTGAAATAGGCATATTTCATTATTCATTTTACAGTGTAAGAATACAATAAGTGAACTTCAAATGTTGTGTGTTTAGGTGGTTAATTTTCTCAAATCGCACCTTGCATATCATGAAAGTTCTAAAATGTAAAGGTCTTGCCTCTGTTACACTTTAATTTGTATTTAATATTAAGAGTAATAATCCAAGTTGGAAATATTGTTGATGTATAATGATAAAAATGTGCCATATTTTTATCAATCTCTTTTTTAAAGGGTCTTATTGTACTATAGTATGTTATAAGAAATCCCAGAGAAAAAAGATAAGTTCCAATACCATCTCCAACTGGGAGACCTTTGACAAAATCTTGGGTTTTCTAGGATGGTCATGTGATTTTCATTCTTAATTTTGTTAATGTGTTGTATCACATCCTTGAATCACTGGGATAAAACTCACTTGATTGTGGTGTATGATCCTTTTAATGTATAGTTGTACTTGATTTGCTAATATTTTCTTGAGGATTCTGCATCCATGTTCATCAGTGACATTGGCCTGTAATTTTCCTCTTTTGGTTGTCCTTGTCTGGTTTTGGTATCAGGGTAATGCTGGTCTTGTAAAATGATTTAGCAAGCATCTTTTCTTATTCAACTTTTTGGAAGAGTTTGAGAAAAATAGGTATTAATTCTTCAGTGAATGTTTGGTAGAATTCACCAAAGGAGACATCTGGTCCCAGACTTTAGTTTTTTGAGAGGTTTTTGATCATGGTTTCAATCTCTTTACTTGTAATTGGTTTATTCAGATTCTCTATTTCTTCTTGATTCAGTTTTGGGAGAGTGTACGATTCTAGGAATTATCCCTTTCTTCTAGGTTATCCAATTTGTTGGCATATAGCTCTTCATAGTATTCCCTTATAATCCTTTGTATTTCTGTGGTATCCTTTTTAATTTCTTCTCTTTCATTTATAATTTTATTTATTTGAGACTTCTATTTTTTTCTTAGTGAGTCTAGGTATGAGTTTGTCAATTTTGTTTACATTTTCAAAGAACCAGCTCTTAGTTTCATTGATTTTTTTTCTATTGTTTTTTTAGTCTCTATTTCATTTATTTCCACTCTGATTTTTATTATTCCCTTCCTTTTACTGACTTTGGGCTCTGTTTGTTCTTTTTTTTCTAGTTCTTTCAAGTGTAATGTTGGATTGCTTGTTTGAGATTTTTCGTTTTCTGAGGTAGGCCTATATTGCTGTAAACTTCCCTCTTAGTACTGCTTTTGCTGCTTTCCATAGATTTTTGGTATGTTGTATTTTCATTTTCATTTGTCTCCAGGTATCTTTTTGATTTCTCCAGCGATCCAATAGTTGTTCAGTAGCATGTTGTTTAGTCTCCACATATTTGTGACTTTTCCAGGTTTCTTGACATAGTTGATTTCTAGTTTCTTACCATTATTGTTGGAAAAGATGCTTGATATGATTTCAATCTTCTTAAATTTATTGAGACATGTTTTGTTTCCAAACATATGGTTTATCTTTTAGAATGTTCCATGTGCACTTGAGAAGAATGTGTATTCTGCTGCTTTTGGATGGAATGTTTTATATATATCTATTAAGTCCTTCTGGTCTGGTGTTTCACTTAAGGCCAATGTTTCCTTGTTGGCTCTCTGTCTCAATGATCTATCCATTGATGTAAGTGGGGTTATTAAAGTTCCCTAGTATTGTGTGGCTCTCAATTTCTTCCTTTAGGTCTGTTGATAGTTGCTTTATATATACATTGGTGCTCCTATGTTTGATGCATTATATATTAATAAATGTTATGCCTTCTTGGTAGATTGTCTCTTATATACTTATATAATGTCCATCTTTGCCTCTTGTTATCTTTTTTGGCTTACAGTCTATTTTTTCTGACATAAGTATGGCTACACTCACTTCCTTTTGGTTGCCATTTGCTTGGAGTATCATCTTCCATCCTTTTACTTTGAGCCTATGTTTGTCTTTAGTGCTGAGATGGGTCCCCTGGAGGCAGCAAATCATTGGCTCTTGTTTTTTAATCCATCCAGTCACTCTATATTGTTTGGTGAATTTAATCGATTTACATTTAGGATGATTGTTGATATATAAGGGATAAATATTACCATTTTATCTTTTGTTTTCTAGTTGTTCTATCTTTCCATTGTTTCTGTCTGCTGTTTCAGTTTGGTGGTTTGCTGTAAAGTGTTTCTCAGTTTCCTCTATTTTTTTATGTTTCATAACTCTCCTTTGAATTTTTGTCCTGTGGTTACAATGAGGTTTATATAAAAGATCTCATAGATGAGATAGTCCTTTTTCTGCTGATAGCATCTGATCTTCATTTGCCTATACAGGTTCTGTCATTTTCCTTTTCCCCTTCTATGTTTTTATTGTCACAAATTATTCCCTTTAGTATGGTGAGTTTGTTATCAAATTGAAGTGGTTATAGCTATTTTTAATGCTTTCTTTCCCTTTAACCTTTATGTTATAATTAAGTGTTTATTATCCTATTCTGATATAGAGTTGCAATTTTATGATTTATGATTTATTTATGATTTATCTGTTTATGACTTTGTTTAACCTTTGTATACTTTAGCCTGTTTGTTTCAGGTAGAAGAGCTCTTTTCTAGATTTATTGTAGGGCAGGTCTAGTGGTGATGAACTCCCTCAGCTTTCGTTTGTCTTGGAAAGGCTTTAGTTCTCCCTCATATTTGAAAGATAACTTTGCTGTATAGAGTATTCTTGACTGACAGTTTTTAATATTTTAATATTTTGAATATTTCATTTCACTCTCTCTTGGCCTATAGTATTTCTGCTGAGAAATGTGATAGCCTAATGGGTGTTCCTTTCTAGGTTACTGTTTTTTTTCTCTCTGACTGACCTTAATATTCTTTATTTGTTATTGATTTTTGACAGTTTTAATATAATTGCCTTGGAGAAGGTCTTTGCGTGTTGAGATAATTGTTATATTAGTTTCATGTACTTGTATATCCAGTTCTTTCCCCAGGTTTTGAACGTTCTCAACTATTATTTCTTTCAGTAAGCTCTCCGCTCTCTTCCCTCTCTTTACTCCCTCTGGAAGACCCACTGTCCTTATGTTGCTTTATCTAATTGAGCCAGATATTTTTCACAGAATTTCTCCATTTTTTTAAAAAATCATACTTCTCTCTCTTCTTCCACCTGAATCATTTCTAGATTTCTATCTTTGAGCTCACTATTTCTCTCTGTAATATGGTCTGCTTTCTTTCCAGTGCTTTCTACTTTATTCTTCATCTAATTTATTGAGTTCTTCATCTCCAGATTTTCTGTTTGGTTCTTTTTTAGAGTTTCAATCTCTTTGGTGAAGTACTCCTTCTGTTCATTAATCTTATTTCTGAGCTCATTAGACTATCTTTCTGAGTTTTCTTGGAGCTCATTGAGTTTCTTCATGACAACTATTTTGAATCATCTGTCAGTTAGATGACAATCTTCCATGAATTCAAGTTTGGTTTCTGGAGAGTTCTCATTTTCTTTTTGTGATATGCTTCCATAATTTTTCCTGGTGCTTGATGAGTTGTTCCTCTGCTGGCACATTTATAGACACATACACATTTCTTATTTAGATAAGGTTTTATTTACTTTGTTTCTGAGCTACTTCTGATTGTATTTGAGATCCTGTGCTTTCCACCCTCCACTGCCTCTTCCAAAGGTGCCATCAGTGCCCTTGTTGTGCTGCTTGTGCCTCTGAGGTTACCGGTCTCTTGCTGCTTGCTGTGTCCCTGCAGTCACAGGTGTCACCACCAGGGCCAACAGGCTGGCAAGCACCTCTACTGTTTCAAGGGTTGCCTGGGTTATGGGTTCCCCCACTGCAGTGAGGGGAGAGGGAGGGGTAGACACCAGCCAGGGTTTCAGGCACCTTTGCCACATCCAGGTTTGTTGGGTCTGTAGGCACTGCTGCCTCAAATGGGGGTGCCAGATTTGCAGGCATTACTGCAGTTGAGAGGGACTGGGGCTGTGGGCTCCACTGTCACTGTCACTGGGATGTCTGCAGCCTTGGATGCTGCTGTGACTGGGAGGCAGCTGTCACACATGCTGTCTTCACTTCTGCTCCTGAGTTTTCTGGAGTTACTGGCACTGCCACTGCCAGGGACACTGGCTTCATGTTGAGTCTGGGGTTGTGGGTGCCAGTTGAGTTGGGGTTGTGGGTGCCACTGCCACCACCACAAAGGGAGGGGTACCTGGGTCTCAGATGCCACCACAGTTTCTGGAGCCTCTGGTCTTTGGTGTCACTGTGGTTCCTGAAGCCCCTGATCTCGGTACCATGGTTCCTGGAACCTCAGGTTATAGGCATCATCTCTGCTGCTGGGGCAAGCAGGGTCTTGGATGCAGCCCCCCTGCTGGTAAGGCTGGGTCTGAGGTGCCACTTCTCGGGGAGGGGGAGGGGACCAGGTCACAGGCATCTTTGTGGTTTCTGGAGCCTCTGGTCACAGGCACTGTGGCAGTTCCTGGAACCTCTGTGAGCATGAGCTGCCTCAGTTCCTTAGGCCTCTGTCTTCAGACATCTTGTAGTTCCTGGAACCCCTGTCTTGGGAGCTGCCACTGAAGTTCCTTTGGTTCCACTGCCTCCATGAGGTCCGGTTCACCCACCCTTAGATGTATAGATGTTTGAATCTCTGAGGTATTCTATTGTGCTGTGCAGACCATCCTTTGTGGGTCTATGGATGTCCTACTGGTTGTAACTTAGAGAGGAGCTACAAAGGAAGCAACTCACTCCACCATGATATTGACATCACCAATCTTGAGGTTTCTTACTCATAGATTGGGAAGAACATTTTGTGTTGTCTAACTCGGAGGGTTATTATGAGAAGCCAGTATGGTGAGGTATTGGAAAGCAATTTAATAACTTCAGTGTATTATAAATTTATAAACTATTATTATGCCAACAAATTATCTAAAGTTAGTTAACATGGCATATGTGATTGTGATTTTATTTTCCTGGTACTCCCTATTATTGCCCTACATATAGGACCGTTTTGTATATTTTATTTTTAATCTTACTCACTTTATTCTTATAGCCAGTGGCTCCCAAACTTGAACACACACAAGTGTCATCTGGAGAGTTCATTAAAACTCAGATTGCTGGGTCTCATCCCCAGTGTTTCTGAATAAGTATTTATGGGTAAAGTCTGAGAATAATTTCATATTTTATGCTGCATGTGTCAATTCGATTTAAAAAACTAAACTTCACATATGATTTAGGCGACATGCTAAAAACAGTCTCAAATTTTAAACCTGAAGGATACTTTGGAAATCACCAAATCCTAGAATTTCTTAAACTGGATTTCAGGATGACGGGTTAAATACCTTGAACTCACTGAAAGTGTATGAAAATTGTGTGTACAAATGCATTTGTGCATTTTCTTAGAAGGAGGGTTCAAAGCTTCATTGGATTCTTAAAGGGGTCTCTCTGTGACTCCAGAAGAGTAAGAGCCAGTGATAATTCAACTCTTTCATTTTCTTCTTAATGTCACTGAGATTCAGAGAAGTAGTTTGACCACAATTACATGGCTAGTTTTATAAAACTGGCACTAGATCTCCTAATCTAATGCCTTTTTTTGAAGTGTTATTCAACTTAGGTTTCCTAACACTAGTGTCTCTTGAGTATTAGACATTCTTTCAGCCAATAATATAAATTTGTACATTTATTTACTTAAAGAATTTCATAGAAATATAAAGACATCATCTTATATCCCAATGATCTTGATCTAATGGTCTTTATTTCCCCTTAGTTTCCTCTCATTTTTTTGTTGTTGTTATTTCCAAGTCACCTAGAATCTTTGCTATATAGTGGAGACTAATTCTTTCCCCTGTGAGAAGTTATGAACATAATCCTCAGTAACTTTAACTGCTAGAGGAAAAATATGACCCAATACACCCTCATGCTGTTTAAAATCACCTCAAAAGAGAATGATTGTGGGGACATAATTAGCCTAAATCAAGACAGAAATAAAGAAACCTGAAACCTAGTCACTGCTCTTTCATAAACATTGTAACATTAGCCAATTCTTTTCATTTCTCTAAATTTTCTCACATATGAATAAAGGAGTTTGGACTTTTAGTTGATACTAATATCCACTTTACTTTTGAATTCTACAATTCAAGACATCAAAAAAGCACTACATAGTATTTCCTAGCTCCCTTGCTCTTCTTCCCTAAGCACTTTCTACTTTTGTCTATGTATTTTCTGTTTGCCCTACCTCATTTCATATCTGCCAAAATGAAAACTTAAATGATATCTATGTGTGTGGTGAAGCATTAACCTTACCCAAGGAGAGATCTAGCCTTTACCCTAGGCTACTAGGAGGTTATCTCCATGATCCTGGAATGTTCTGCTCTTTGATTGCCTGGGAGCTTTGGCCACAAGACAGTCTAGCAGTGTGATTTATAATGGGGACTTTGGGCCATGCAGTATAAGTACCAAAATCTGGAAGAATTGTAGAAAAAAGATAGTAACTTCTTCTCTGAGAGGGGCTAGAAACTAAAGGTCAGCATTATAGGCAGTATAAAATGACTCCACAGAGAGAGGGAATCCCCATGTTTGGACCCCTCCCAAACTCTGTCCTATGCATCTCTTCCTTTGGCTGATTTTCTATATCCATTCTTTACAATAAATGTAACCATGAATAAAACAAGTTTCAGAGAGTTCTGTGAGTCTTTTAAGCAAAGTATCCAAACTGAGGATGCTCTTGGAAAACTTCTGAAATTACAGTTGGTGTCAGAAGTGAGGACAGTATCGTGTCACTGAGACTCTGAAGGTTGGCTAACTCTGGATATTGTGACAGTATATTGCTCTGCTCTGTGTCTCCATCCTTGTTCAATTTACTCATTGCTGAATAAAAATAAATGAGAGAAAGATACAGTATTTTAGTTTATCAAAATTAAAAAGCAGGTATTTCTAAAGTATTGTGTCATGTTATCAAAAAATTTCCTTCCATATTACTTATTTCTGTAAATCCAGATAAGACATTGTAGGAACTTCATGGCTAACAGTCAGTCAGGGGGTTTCTTTTCTGAAATTAATTAATTAATTAGTTGGCTGGAAAGCTGCCTTCAATATGACGCAATAAAGTATTTTGAAATAAAAGTGAAAACAAAGGTGGGAAATGAATACCACCACTCACCAACTTATGTATAATTGTGACTTTTTTAGAACAGTGATTTGCTCTTATATACAGAAGTATGAGTGGAAAACTATGGAAAAGATGTTCTCTAATGGATAAATCATAGTGATCCTACATTGCTAATTACTGGAACAACAATACATGCTAATTTATGAATTTGAAAAAACCTCAGTTACTCTCCAGTGCTAAGTAAATAATCAGTGTCTCCATAAACACTGTGATAAACCTAACAGTTGACCTTTCCAGGTTGGAATTCTTAATAGGACATGGGATAATGTGTGTTTTCAGTCCATACCAACAGGCTGAAGTAAAAACTTTTATGAATAATAACATTTGAAGTTCTTCTTACTGAATGGAAAGAAAAATATGAGTGTTGACTCTGGCGGCTAACAGCATCTGCTTAACCACTGATCTTTTAGTGAAGAGACGGACAGAATCACAACTGAACATGCTGTAAAGTCAAAACCAACCCAATGTCCTTCACAGCTCTTTACATTTGGAACTCTTCACCAATAGGATCATTTTCCACAAAATGAACAAAGAAATTGCTGCCTAGGTTTTAATGGCTCTCTTCACAAATGGGACTTTACACTTCTTTAAATTAAGAAGCTACAAGAAAAAATCCCATAAATTTAATTTCTCAGAAAAGATTAAGTGAAAAGGGTAATCCTTTAAATACTTATTGCAAAGCCAAAAGATAATACCTTTTACTCTACCAAATGATTCAGGCAGGTAAGAGCACATCATAACATCTCATCATTTGGGTAACTGAGGCATGCCACAAAAACCAATATACCACAGAAGTGTAGAAATCCTTACAGCCATATATTGTCAGAGGCTAAGGTCCAACCAAAGACCAAGTTCATCTTAAGTTTTCAACAAAATATATCCTGTGGAGATCTAATAAACAAACAAAAGATGTCCTCAAATGGCTCTGAATGTTAAAAAATGGAAATAGTTGGAGACATTATCGTCAACTGGCTGAAGTAGGCGCCTGATTTACTCAAAGACCAGGTCAGATAAGGTGATGCTTCCTTTGAGGAGCAGTGTTACTATGCACCCTACTGCTGTCATTTAAACAATCCTCAGTCAGTGACTTTCCCTGGAGGATGCTACTGAGAGTTCAAAAGGGAATGCAGGCTTCGTGTGGTCCCCTCCCACAGATTCAGTTGTTTGTGTAAAATAATTGCCTTGCCAAAGGCCTCTCTCCCAGAGATTCTGATTTCCATTTATAAACAGCCTATTCGATATTTTAAAGAATAAAATATTCATAATATTAAGAAAATATTTTTAATCAAAGCAGTACATAGTTCAAGTAAAAATAAGCATTTAAAATTATACCTAGTACTATGCAATATAACCATTAATTAGCAATAATAATATGTCTTATCTCACTACTATAAAAATATTCTCAAAACTAGAATAGTAAAGTGTTATTGGAAAAAAAATGTAGTGCACAAAAATGTTGAGTGAAGAAATTAATTCAAAATAATCTCCACATGAATAATTAATTTATGCTTACATCATAAATAGAAGTCAGGCATTACTTGACTACTCATTTTACTTGAGGTTAGATGAAAGTTGGAGGATGTACAGAAAAAGAAACACGTCTTACAGCCTACAGTTCATCATTTTCAAAGAACATAGATGCTCATAAAAAGAGTTTGAACACTTGTATCTTTAGATTACATACTGTAGTCATCTACATAATTTAATCAAAAATAAATATATTGTCTATGAAATAGATGATCTATGTTCATCTACGAAATTTGTGTTCTGTAATTTTTGCAACTGCATTCAACAATTTACTCTTATACCTCTAGATCTTACAGAAGAAATAACTCACAAGGGAAAATTAACAGACATAATAAAGTAGCTAATTTATCAGAATTGAATATATCAGATCCTACAAAAATATAGCTTTACTGATACTGGAACTGATTCCATCAAATTAACCCTTTATTTGCTTAGTGAATTTCCACCTTCAGCCTCTTTTTATTCAAACATGATTCCAATAAACTAACATTTACTTGCTATATTGGGACTCCTAAAAAGTAGAAACCATCAACTTTGTTTTCAATGAGTTTCCAGAGCAGTTCGGAAAACCAGAATATACTGGTTACTACAGAGTAACTTCATTCATGATAATTAGAAGTATACAAAACAGGGTCACAATATTTAGTAATGCTTTGGCATATCATTGACCCCAGGTTAAAGTAAACATTGTATCCCTATAAAATAGGAAACTACCTCACAAGTGTAGTGAAGTGTGTTAGGGAATGTTATTATCTATTCATTCATTCATGTATTTATTGAGTATCTATTTTGAGCCAGGTACTCTTTCAAGAACTGAATATACAACAGTAAATAAAAAACAACAATAAAGTTTTACCCTCATGGAAATTACATTCCAGATGAAATAAGAGTTTTCTCTCTTTTCTCATATTAAGTCTCCAATCTTTCCCCATCACTTCTTCTCAGAATTTGGTCAATAGCCCGGTCTAGATTTACCATAGTACCACATCCTTCTGGCAATAATAATTAGTTCAGCATTAAGCACCTGACCCAAGTAAATCCTTCTCTGGAATTAATGTTCCTGTTTAATTCAGTTTAAGTTTCTGTCAATTCAATTTGAGAAATTCTAACTTATATAATAGATGTGCCATAAATTATCATTAAATGGATAAATTCATTGTGTTAAGAAAAATTAAAGAAAATCATTGTAATTTGTAACTCAGAGAAAGGATTAGAAAGAATGTCATAAACAAAGCCTAATAAATGTAAGGATTAAATTAGCAAATGAATCATTTCCTATGGAAGAAACAATAGAACTCTATTAATCAAGGTATTGTTTCATAACAATTTTTCCTCAGATTGGTAGGAAAAAAGGGACTGATTACAATTTTCAGAAACTACAAGAAAGAGTAAATTGTGAAGAACTATAGGTGAGCTTCTATGGTTCATGTTTTCCCTGTAACTCTTGGGCCAAGCTAAAAATTACTCTGTGATGTTTCATACACTGCTCCCCTTTTCACTTTAGAAATTAAGATTGTAAACTCCATAAGGACATAAACCTATCCTAGGTAAACTGCTCAAAATGATTTTTTTTTCATAGCTACCATTTAGGAAATAAACTACTACAAATAATGTATTCTCAGAGGCTATCAAATGATTTTTATAAACATCAAATTTACCAATAGTACTAATTAACATGTAAATGGTAGCTCAGTTAATCTACATAATGGGCTAAATTTTTCACAGTCAAGGTAGTTCAAATTCATGTTAAGCTTTTTATATACATTATCTTACACAATTTTTAAAATGCCATTATTTTCAATGCTGTGGCTATTATTATCCTCAGTAAAAATTATTATGTATCATGTACCTTGTTCATCAGGAGTCAAACTTTCCAATATTAAATGCAGATTCCAAAGGTCTATTGTAATCAAAAACATGTGAAGTAAATTTATCATCTACCTCAAACATCCTAGATAATCACCAAAAGTAATTAATAGATAATGTAAGCTGGGCATATTCTCCTTTCCTCACTCATCCCTATATGCATATCTTGAAGGTGCTCCTCAGTCAAGGGAAGACTCCTCCCCATTAAAGATAAACACTTCCAGAAGGCATATAAGTCTCCATGCTCCCTTTTTAGAACCACTATTTATAGAGGTTTCATCTATAACAGAGATACATTGGGCAAGCTTTTTGGTGAACTATTGAATGCCTGAGGATTAAAATCAATACTCAGCCAGAGTCAATGTTTCAAAATAAAAAATCATCATCATAGAATGAATTGAAAGGATATAAGAATAAAACTGAAATTTTATCAAGTAATTTAATTTTCATTAGAAATTTATTATTAAAATACGATAGTCAAATTTTAAAAGTTTGACATCATTGCACAAAAATAGACTGCTCCTGTGATCACTGCCTTGGACATTTGCCATACTAAATAGAAGCTCACTTCAAGTGAGGTCAGTAAGGAGGCAAGACCTTGTTGGGCTGGCTCCACCAAAATGTCTGTGTGCATATATATTAGTTATGTAAGATGATGCCAAATTACCAAGTCATTAAACTTATCTTCCTAACAGTAATTGATTAATGTAAATAATTATATACTCTTTAACCCCTAGAATTGAAGATTTTGGTTAATGATGATAATGCAGTTTCAGGACACAATCACACAAACTAAAGCTTTGTACAACAGCTTGAGAAAATAGTTTTTTTGATATTTTTAGATGCAGACAATACTGACTTTTTTCACTTATAGTTATTAATAATGGTATTTTCTTAGTCACTTTCTTGTGAAAAGTCTTCTGTGGCCAATTTTACATTGTTCTAATTTATCTTCTCAAGAAATAAAGAATTCCAGAGTAGTATATTTGTTTTGAAAAACCTATAGCTGAGATAGAATTAAGTAACAATTAAGTAAGTCTTAAAATTTTGCTTATTATTGTGAACAGTGAATGTACCAAATAATTCTTAAAAAATTAGAATTTTAACATGATCGCTTTGGAGAATATCCATGCAGCTAAAAATCGCCTTCACTCTGGTTATTGTCATTGATGTACAGGAGTAGGTCCAAGGTGGCCACACTTCTGTCAGGTGACCAACTCACAGTAGCTATCAGATATCAAAGAAAACTGTAGAAAACTGATACTGCTAGTCTAGATTCTCCATCCAGGAACTTAGAATTTTGAACTGAGAGGCAGAAAGACAGAGAATTTGTTGAGGTTGGTCACCTTAAAATCCTTGTTCTAAAAGGAAGTCCCAGTGTCTCTGCTGCTAAGGTTTGGGAAATGTCCTGATATCAACTCTTGCTAGGGGACAGCCTTTTGAGGCAGCATCACGCACTGGTCTCTTAAGCCGTGGAAATGCTCTTTTGAAATTCAGTCCTTAGACAGTTAAGGTTTTCTTTAATTTTATTCAGTTTCCAAGTTACTGCTCCTGAATTTTGTACAGTTCTTCCTGGACCACTTCCTATTGTTAGCCCGTAAGCCATAACTTTGATTCAGGTGACCTCAACCTGGGATGCCCCTAGCTCACCTCAGACTCATGTTCCTGTCCCTATCCCAGCTTGAGTGGCCCAGAGTGGCAGATCTGGAATTTTTAGCCTCTCTGTCTTTGAGGCAGATTAATTAGCCCAAAAAACATTATATTCATTTTTCTGCATATGCCATGGAAGGATCCGTACCAGAAACAAGCCTGTGAAATATAGAAATGTCTATAAGCAAACAACTAGATGGAATCTAAGTGTCAAGCTGTCATCCAAGAAGTGCATTCAGTGTTGTGCTGCATATCCCAAGGGAATTTCTCTCGTCTTGTCAAATTCAATATTGTAAAAATTCACTCTTTCAAAATTAACACTAATTAATATAATCCCAATAAAAAGACCAACACATATTTCACTGTTTTTGTTCCTTTTCTATGCTGTTTTTTAAACTTAAAATAAATCTAAAGTTTATTTGGAAAAATCAACATACAAAATATCCCAAAAATAATTTGAATATGTGATGAGGGAAAACTCTCCAGTAACAGTAAAATATATTATAAAACTACAGTAATTGAAACAATGCAGTTCAAGCATTGGTACAGATAGATAAATTGATAGAGTCAAACAGGTAGTAGAGAACAGAACCCTAGTGCATATGAGGATTTAGTACATGACAAAGTTGGCCCATATCAGTCAGAACATTTAGGCTTACAAGTGAAGGAAACATAACTCAAACTGGTTTAGATAAAAGGGGAACTTTATTGACTAATAGATCCATACCACAGAAATGCAAGATTTATAGCTGGGTCAATGGAAATAGGGATTCTTCTTTCCTTCTGTGAAAGTTCCTAGTGATTGTCACAATGCCTGGTACAGAGAAGACAAGCAATTCATATTTGTGGACTGAATGCACAAATTAAGAAGCCTGGGATTCAGTGTCAAGAATTGGGGTGGAGGATGCACTGGCAGATGAAGTAAAAACTTGATTCTCAGTCTCAATCTTGAGGCTAGAAGTAAGATCACACCCAAAAATTTTAAAGCCTCAGAGGAAACACAAAACTGGGATCAGAAGAGGAGAAAATATCAGCTAAGCCCTGGGTCACATTTGGGACACAGAACTTGGGGGCTGGGAATGGGTGGGAGAAACAAGTCTAAAGATGCACAGGTTGAAAATCAATTTATGAAGTGGCAGGAATGAAGAACAATTTGGAGAGAAAACCACAGCTAAAAAAGCAAATCAAAAATACTTACAAAAATAACTTTTATAAAGTCAAGTGCATGCTACCAAGAGAAGAAGTACTTCATGTTTTTAATAAGGGAAAATTTTAAAAGAACTAGTGTTTATTAAGTGCCATGTTCCAGAGAATTTGCTAAGAAAATTATCAGTCAACAACAACCCAATTAGATTGGCCAAGTTATCATCCCCATTTTATGTGTGAGAAACTGAAATTCAGAGAGGTAAGCAAGATGTCCAAGGTCACATAGTTAGTAAGTGGTAGAGCTGAGATGCAAGCTCCAGCTCTTTGACTGCAGAGCCCACATGCATAAACTCTACGCTAAACCTAATGTGTATGAATATGTTTGAAATAAGAACTGAATTCATTAGAAAAAACAATTTATTTTAAACTTATAATAGGTTACTTGTATATGTATTTGTGTGTTACCTCACACCACAACAGTAGGGTTTATAAACTTTCATATTCTATTATTGTTTTAAATCAAATTTAGTCTACTTTGTGCTTCTATCCACCTGGCTGGTAAGAAATTCAATGTCAGCTCCTTTGGGGTCTCCTCACCACA
Organism: Equus quagga; assembly: GCF_021613505.1. Classification (NCBI taxonomy): domain Eukaryota; kingdom Metazoa; phylum Chordata; class Mammalia; order Perissodactyla; family Equidae; genus Equus; species Equus quagga. The sequence continues at coordinate 36,293,192 of NC_060284.1, forward strand.
GTAGTTCTACAAGATCATACAAATTTTCTAAGCTTCTGAGGTGACAGAAAGCCAGGAAAAGTTCCCAGTCCATACTCAATGATCCTTACCATCTTTACTATTGCTCTTTTGGCTACAGTGACGCCAGTTTAGAATTCTGAAAACTACCATCTCTCTGGTGGGCCCTGAGGCTTCAGACGTAGAGTTGGCTTTTAAACTCCTCTCCACTCACTCAGGTTCATCCCTAGAAGCTTTTTCTACTCTCTTAAGGTTCTAGCATTTACAACTGTAAGAGCAGACTACATGAAATGCCCAAATTCTCTCTCCGCAAAGCAAAGTAAATGCCTCTTATGTTTCCTTGAAAACTTAGACCACTATTTCTGAAATGTTCTTCTCTGTAGCTGAGCAGTAGCTCTTATAGTCTTGCCTCAGGCTCAGGCTGCTCTTCAGAGTCTTCAACAGTGACCAGATACCAAAGCATTGGGATCTCAAGGGACCTGTGGAAGCATACCCACAGAAGTCTTAATGGAAGACAAATTAAAATTGAGTCTTCAGTTGCCATATTAAGTCCCAACGTATGTGTCCTAGGTGGCAAAGTATGAAGGTGGGTTACTTCTACTAAAATCATCTCTCATGCCTGACTCCCCTCTCTCCTGGAGTGAACCACCACTTCCCCCTCCTTCCCTTCTCTAAAGAAATTTTAAAGTTGAAAACAGTTGGAGGGAGGGGTTCAGTTTCCACCAGGTGGAGCTCACAGTGGAGAGTTTACTTAAGTAGCCTCTCCCGGTGTCTGTTCATGCAGGTCTTGAACCACATTCCCTGGGTCTATGCCTCCTCTGTCCAAGGCCAAGTCTGCAGTCTAGCCTTGGAATCAACCTAGAAACCTCAATAAACAGCCCTCTCGTTGGTATGTAAAAAGTTGACCTGATCAGAATTTTGTTCTAAATTACTCAGACATTCAGCCACAGCACTGAACATATTTGAGAATCAAGTAGCCTCAAATTCTGAGACTCTAATCCCTTTTTATCATTGTTAGTGTTCCAGGACCTCAGATAATTTCAATTCTTCTAGCAGTGAATTCTTTCCAAACGTTTTCTCAACCAACCCAGAAGTTTTATCCCCTTCAAAAATCCTCAGTTTGGGACAATTTATCATTTTCTTCATTGGAAGAGCAGTGTTCCCTACTTCTAGTCATAACATTTTAGCCATGTATAAATGATATTCAAATTTGGGGAATATGGAAATTTCAGTAGAATATGGCAGAGATCTCCAATTTGTTTGATCTGAACTTTAGTCAGAAATAGTTTTCATTGTGATCCATTACACAAATTTATACGTATTTATAGACTATAAAAATATATATAATAAAAATAAAACAATACAGACTCTTACTATGTGTAATACAATCAGATATTTCCATTTTACTCTATTGCATTTCACTAGATATTTTTTAAAAAATGCTTGTGATTCTCCAATTTGATTTCATGACCCACAAATGGGTCCCAAAAGGCAGTGTCCTCTAGGACACTGGGGACTTTGGCTAAAGCGTATTCCAGTCTCACAAGGAAATGGTTAAGTTAGTTTTGAAATTCAGAGTCTCAAGTAGGGAACTTACATGTATGTCCTTTCTGTACTCCCTATTTCTCAGTAGTCCCTTGGGAATCATAGAGAAATTCATTTGAAAACGTTAAAGCTAATTTCTCTTCCATTACTGAACATTCTGCCAATCACTGTATATCTGCCTACAGTTCTTAAAATATTCAATAAACTCCCTTCACACATCTCAGTACACTGATATTCCCCAAATCCACAGGGCTTTATAAGAATGCCCACTATCCATTAATCCTCCAACATGGTAATACCCATTATCTCAAAATTAACTGCCCCAATTCTAATTATTGTAATTAGTTTTTCTTATAAATATATATTACACAAAGCTTTTTAATAAGCCCCAATTTGTCCTACACATAACTGGTATGAATTTTACCCCATAATATTTAAGTCTAGGAAATTTCATATTGATTCATCCTTCTAAATCAAATACTCTCCAAGGCTCTACACGACTTTCTGGCAATAAATTCAATTTAGTCAATATTGGGATTCTTTCCCATGAAACATAAAGAAAACATCCTGAGTTTATTTGATGTCTGAAAAATAGTTCATCATTATTTCCACGTTACCATCACTCATTTGGCTTCAAGTTGCTGCAATTGAGCAGTGATGTTGACTGCCCTGCAGGCCCTGGTTCTCTCTGAGGTTAACCAAACTTGGAGATTTGTGTCACTCAAGTTCTCTCCACTGACCTGCATCTGTCAGGACAGAACAATCTGCAATCTCATCCCCAATGTACGGTAATATATGGCGTCTGGACACAGGTTTCTGTAGCAAGCAGAAATGCCAAAGCCTCTTTTGTAAATCTTAGGTAATTTCGTACTCTTGGACTTGCCAGATCTTCCACCCCCACTGAAAATTTACTTTCATTGCCTATTTCTCTGGGATAATTCAGCCTAAGAAATATGTTGTGCATTTCCCTCTCTACCGTGTTACTTACTTGCAGAAATTCAGGCCTTTAAAAATATAATGAGGATTTCTGACTTTTAAGAAATGGAGTGGACATGGAGAGAGAAAATGCTTTATCCTTTCTTTGTAAGTATGCACAGCAGCAAAGAAATCTAAGATATCAGGTATGAGAGTATGTGTGTGTGCGTGTGTTTGTGTGTGTGTGTGTGACAGGGAGAGAGAATGAGAGGGAAAGAGTGAGAGAAAGAGAGAGGGATGGGGACAAAGGAGGTTCTTGTTACAAATTCATTTTAAGTACTTAAGTCTACCTTCTTTTGAATACTAGGGGAAGTTTAATAAGGCAGCATAGAAAAAGTTGCACAAACTCTTTACAAATACTTTACAATCCCCTTGATTTATCAGAATAAATATGAGATTAGAGATTATTTAGTACTTTAATTTCTAAAATTGTATGCCCCATTGAATAAATACAAGATTGAAAACAATAAAATAGAGCATACAATTTAATACCAGGAGAATTATAAAATTATACTTTATATTACCCCAGAAGGGAAAGACTGTTTATATTTTTTTGAAGCAGCATAGTATTGGGGGTTCAATCGACTCTTCATCTGTGTGACTTCAAAAGCAGGCCTAGTCTAGATTAGGACAACCACAACAGTAAATAGGAGGACAATCAGTCCTGTGTTCTCAGCATGCCCAGGAAAAGCACACTCAGCTTAATCAATTGAAAGAATTGATAAGAAAATATGGGACTAGATAAGCAAAGGACTTTTACCCCTCCTTGATTAGGAAGAAATATTGCTGGTAACATCATATATAACAAAGAAGACACCAGATAGTCAAAATCAGGGATAATTATTAATTTCTTTCTCATGCATGGTGCAGATTCAGAGAATAGTTCTAGTTTGATTAGTGCACAGCTATTCTTATTATCATGTGTATAATAGTGATGAGAGTGAAATATAATGATTAGACAAAGTTTCTCTTACTTTTTACTGACTAGGAAAGAGAGAGAAAAAGAGAGGGAGAGAAAATAAAATAAAATTGAATACTCAGCAAAATAAGGAAATTAAAACTTTTCTTTTGCTTGCCGTAGCAATTCCAAAGATCTAATTGACTCCATCTACATTTTTTTCAGTTGGTTTGTTTCATTTTTCGAAGCTGACTTTGCAGTGGTTTTTCAAGTTTCTGTTTCAGCTTAAGAGTGCTCAGTGTTTTCAAATGGTCAGTTCTAAAATTATTAACAGCATATTGATTTTATAACTGATGACCAAATTTTTATGTATGTGAATGTGTACAAAGAAACACACACACACACACACACACACACAGCATGAACAAAGAAAGAAGAAAAGGAAAGGAGAAAACAAGGGAAGAAAAAGCTTATCTTAGAAAGTGTGTTGAGAGGCCCAATTGTTCATATAAGTGCATTAGTTCATTTTGAGTTTACTTTGCTAATAACTTTTCCTGAGTTATTTTGCAGTAATAAACAATGTGGAATCTCAGTGGCTTACAACAATAGAGGTTTATTTCTCATCCATGTCACTTGCCTTTCAGCCGTGAAAGCTGAAACTTTCAGCTGTGAACTTGCCAGTTCAGCTGTGCTTTACTTCATATTGTCTTCATTGTAGAACCAGAGCTGAAAGAATAGTCCTATCTTGTTTTTATGGCAGAGGAGGAAGAACAATGTTGAAACAAATCTTACAGCTTCCAGTCAACAGGGTTACACATCACTTCTACTCATATTCCACTGGTCAGAGCTACTGACATGATCAAGCCATACTGTAAATGGGACATGAAGTGGGCATGCAATCGTCTCTCAGGGAGGGATGTTGCAAGTCCCATGGCCACAGGCAATAATGTGCTCACTCTCTCTCTCTCCAGGTATGGGAGTAAACAATTAGAAATAGCAAAGCATCTACCAGAGTCTGTGTCAATATTTTTTTCTTTATAAATTCTATTAAAATAGTATTCTAGAGTGACTTAGAATGGGTCTACCTGGAGTTGCTTTTACTCCATTAAAAACACACTGTCTGGGGCTGGCCCCGTGGCCGAGTGGTTAAGTTCGCGCGCTCCGCTGCAGGCGGCCCAGTGTTTCGTTAGTTCGAATCCTGGGCGCGGACATGGCACTGATCATCGGACCACGCTGAGGCAGCATCCCACATGCCACAACTAGAAGAACCCACAACGAAGAATACACAACTATGTACCAGGGGGCTTTGGGGAGAAAAAGGAAAAAATAAAAAATCTTAAAAAAATAAAAAAAAATAAAAAATAAAAAATTTAAAAACACACTGTCTGGGCCTCCTGGTTCTCTGTTTACTTCTAACTCAATAAAAGAACAATACAAAAGGAAAGAAAGGTAAAACCAGTATCTAAAAGTTTTAGTTAGAGAACATGTATTTAAAAACCAAAGATTGCTCCTGCTGCTAGTTTGCCATGAATTGTTGTAAGCTATTGAGTGAAATCTTCAATATTACACTCACAGGTGGATAACACATAGCGGGAGAATAACTCTCAGTCAAGTTGGTTTTCTCTCTTTTCCTACTAGCTGAAGAGGGTCTACTTAAAGTACCCAAGGGCACAGACATTAAACTAAGTGGGGCTCTGGGCTCGAATACCTCCTCTGCACATAAAAAGAAGTGTTGCTGGGCATCCCTCAGATATGCCTGAGAGAATTCAGTCAGTCATCATCAGTAATATCTATTGCTTTATCACCTGCACTGAACACTAGTTGGGGAAAAGCAATTTACCAGCACCGACCTCATTCCAGTCAAGGAGCTGATTGGCAATGAAAAGGAAGTTCTTAACAATCTATGCTTGAGAAGCGCGGACATTTCTTAGCTTTTAGGAAACAATCAGGGTCAGTGCTCCCTTTTGCTTCTGGAAGAATAAGATCTAAATATAAACTAAGAAGAAAGAGGAATGACATTTCCCTTTACATAGGAAGAGAAGCAGGAAATGCATGAGGATCAGAGCTGCTGAGGCAGGCTGCAGACACAGCAATGCTCCCACAGTTCTCTCCTTTTCCTAACCTTGTACTTCTCTGAACCATGCCTTCTCAGGTTCTGTGCTCTTTTTCCCATTTACTTACAAGGATGGTGCTGGGTAAAATAAATTTCATTTTCTCTCTATTCTCTCAACATAAAGGCACAGAGAAAATAATATGCAAAATCATTTTGTAGTATTTAGGCTAGAAGTTTGTAAGAAAGAAGATTAAAAGTAATGGCATTAATAAAGATGTTCATTTATACATACCACCTGCTTCTTTGAATTAACATATACATTTCAGAAGCAGCTTTAAGAATATTTCGTAAATAACATATACATCAACCCTGAAAAAAATAGATAGCTTTAAATACTTTATAGCCTTTCTGCAAGCACAATACATAAACCATTATTTGACAATTTAGGGGTCTTTCTAAATCTTGACTCATTTTAAAATTAAGAATAAACTGGGGCAAAAAAAGAGAGAAGGATTGGCAATGGATGTTAGCTCAGCACAAATCTTCCTCCCAAAAAAATTTAAATTAAATTAAGAATAAACTGAAATTTAGTAATTTTTCAAGACAATGCAGCTCGTAGGGAATCCAGGAAATTATTTATTCATAATAAGTACTGCTTAATATATCAGACATGCTATCAGCACCAAAAATTGAAAACTATTATTTCCTTGAATCTGTAACATTTGGTAATATAATAGGGCTTAATTCTACCTTAGTTAAAATATTATATTCCCTTTCAATACTGTAATTTTTAGAGATCTAATTAAATTTTGTATATATTTGTATATATATATATTTTGGTGAGAAAGATTGTCCCTGAGCTAACATCTGTGCCAATTTCATTCTATTTTGTATGTGGGATACTGCCACAGCACAGTTTGATGAGCAATGTGTAGGTCCATGTCTGGGATCTGAACCCACAAACCCTGGGCTACCAAAGCAGAGCACACAAGCCTAACCACTACACCGCTGGGCCAGCCCCAAATGGTATATTTTTAATGTGGCCCAATTTTTAGGTAAGTCTTTAAGTAAATATCTATCAATTTTCTTCTGCTTTATATAAATAATATTTCAGTATTTTTAACTTTGTAAACTTATCTTAAACTGTAAAAATGCACTTAATGTCATCATTTTGATTAAATACTAAATATATCATTTCTATGGATGAAAAATATAAAACTTTAGGACTACAGCTGGAGGGTTTTACATTATTTAACTTAAAATGCATTCATTTCAACTGAATAAAATTTCAATTCTCTAGATTTCATTTTACCACAACATAATCAAAAAATTTGTTGTAGTGATTTACATATTTTACAGCTCCCAAAGGGGAGGGAAAATTCATCCTGAGATATCTCTGAGTTACAAAAGATCCGAAAACAGAAGGACTATCAGAAGCATGGCTTAGCCATTTAAGATTTAGATGCTGCCTCTTGCAAAAACAATATGGAAGAGCAGAAGAGAAATGCAGCAATCTCTTTTTACTAACATAGTTTGAAAGTATATTTATATTTTAAAAACAAAATATATGGTGTGCTATAAAACAAAGTAATCTTACAAATCAAATGTTAATGATCCTTAAAACTGTATAATAGATTTGCTTTTCTTAGTTTACATTCTACTTTTCTTCTAAATTGTTGTTTATCAATGTTTCCTTGAGAATTTAAACTTTTCCTTATAATAGTACCATCCTGGATACCATCATATTACTGTCACTAGATTCTTAACTGCCCAAGAGGCTTTTATACATAAAAAAGGACAGTTACCCGGACTTTCAGTTTCCAGTCCAGCATGTAAGAAGCTTAGAAGTCGCCACTCTGTCCTAACAAGTAAAAAGCTGAACAAACTGAAACATAAACTATTCTTCATAGATTTATAAAGGAAATGAGATTGCAGGGAAAATTACTGCCCTCAAAAGTGAAGAGAACTAGAGGTGAATACAGGGAATCACAACTTACTGGAGCAGCATCCTCCCTGGGAACCAGTAGGGTGTCAGTTAAAACCTGAACTGTAATTGACAAATTGCTGAGGGCTCATTCTGGACAAGTCTGAGAGTTAAAAACACCAGGAGAATCCAGTCATGGAGAGTCCCCACACTTTTGTGAGTTTTACGTCCTGGATCTCTACCAAGTTCTCACAGTGAATACTGGAGAACAACTTCCTCATAGTTCTGGAAAGGGGAAGGGAAAAGGAACCCTTCTGAAATATGCTAGAGCATTCTGTTCTTAACAAGTTCTGCCCTTAGGAGAAACTAGCCAGAGCCTAACCGGCTGGGGTTTTATCAGAGCCTAACTGACCTGAGGGAAGGGATATACCCAACTCTAGGCCCTCTAGCCACCTTGTGCCACATAAAGGATGGGTACTGGGAAGTCCATGTAGGGTTCACATTCCAGAGGCGTGGACTTGCTAAAAGACTGAATTACCTCCAGCCTCTCAGAAACCACGTGTTATAGATTGAATGTCTGTGTCCCCCGCAAATTTCAACAAATGATGCTGCAGCAAGAAAACATTCATAGCCTAAATAAATCAATCAATAAATAAATCTTGATATAAAATCCCACACCTTATAGAAAAGTTAACTCAAAGTGGATCACAGGTTTAACTGAAAGATGTAAGATCATAAAACTTTTATAAGAAAATGAAGATAAATCTCTGAGACCTAAGACTAGGCCAACAGTTCCTAGACGTGACAGCAAAAAACATAATCACTAAAAGAATATAATCAATAAATTGAACCTCATTAAAATTAAGGGGTTTTTTTTCTGCAAAAGACTCTGGCAAGTGTATGAAAGACAAGTTACAAACTGGGAGAAAATATTTGCAAACTCCATATCTAGAAAGAGTTAAGAAAAAAAAAACCCAAAGGAGTCAACTAGAAAATTGGCAAAAGACGTAAAGACTTCACCAAAGAAAATGTACAGATGGCAATAAGCACACAGAAAGAAGTTCAAAATCATTAGCACTAGGTAAATACAAATTAAACCACAATGGAATATCACCATATATGTTATAAAATGGTTACAATGAAAAAATAGTGATAATATCAAATGTTGATAAGGATGCAAAGAAACTAGATCTCTCATACATTGCTGGTGGGAATGTAAAATGGCACAGCCACTCTGAAAAATCATTTGGTAGTTTCCGATAAAATTATATACACTTATCACGTGATGCAAAATTGCACTCTTGCACGTTCATCCCAGAGAAATGAAAATTTATTTTCACATAAAGGCTTGTACATAAATGTTCATAGCACGTTTATTGGTAATAACAAAAAACTGAAAAAAAATCCTTCAGTGGGTGAATGGTTAAACAAACTGGTACATTCATACAATGAAATACTATTCAGAAATACAAAAAACACACTAGTTGTACATGTAACAACTTGAATGAATCTCAAGGACACTAAAAAAAAGTGAGTACCAAAAGGTTACATACCGTATTATTCTATTTACTATAACATCCTTGAAATGGCAAAATGGAACGTATTGAAAATGACAAAGTTTTAGAGAAGGAAACAAATTAGTGGTTGCCACAAGACAGTGATGGCTGAGGTGGGTGACTATAAAGGTTAACACAAGGGAGTTCCTTTGTGGTAGTAGAACATTTCTTTATTGTTGTAGTTACACATAGTTACACATAGTTATCTATAAAATAAAATTGCGTAGAACTACACAGACACACATGAGTATGTGTAAAAACTGACAAAATCTGAAGGTCTGTAGTCTAGTTAAGAGTATTGTATCAATGTCAATTTACTAGTTTTGAGATGAAACTACACTTAGGTAGAATGTTAGCATTAGAGAAGCTGGGCAAAAGGTAAGCAGGAGTCTCTTTACTTTTTTTGCGACTTCCTGTGATTTCATAATTATTTCAAATTAAAAGTTTAAAAAATGTAAAATTTAACAAATTAAATTTTCTTAAACATTTGTACACTGATATAAATGTATTTAACCAAATTCTTTCTACATTCATTAATTTCTCAAGTTTAAGATATCAGATTATTTAAAATGCTTTAAGCACTACAGGAACTGGAACTTGCTTGGTGCCTGCTTAGTATTAGCGAGGGGAAAAGAGCGTTGTGCCCACCCTAACATCTAGATACAGCCAGATAATCTATTAAATTGTAACTTTCTTGAACTTATCAGAGAATTGATATTGCAAGGTAATCAAATAACCTGAAATCTGAGGAGGGGACGGGAACTGAACAAATTTCTCTCTACCTCTTGGAGGGAGGTAGGAAGGCCTCCTGGTCTCAGACCATTTGAGAATCAATGCCAGTAAGAAATACCATGTGATGACTGAGAAAGTCACAAACCCAAGAACCAGGGACACAAAGCCTACCCAAGACTGAGGCTAACCCAGGACAACAGAATGCACAAATGTACAACCATCCTCCTGCCCGAGACCTACTGCCAGGTTAACAAGCATCAAGTAATAAGAAAAAGCAGTCTACCACTGGGAGAGGGACAAGAGCATAAAGAGAGAACCTATGAGACAAGCAGTGCATAAGGAAAGCCTAAAGCTGAGGATAGAGCAGGAACACTGAGAAAAACCCTCCCAAATCCAGGATCCAACCCCAAGCACAAGGTAACATTAGAGCACTAAGTTGAACCTGGTGGTGTACCAATAACAACAACAAAAAAAAACAACTAGCCTTGCTACCAGCTAGATTTACTCTAAATACCAACTAAAGACCTAGGAAGAGAAGATGCATGCCCATTTCCAGGGACCAACAATATTTATCTCAGCTATCTCAGCCTCTACTTGCCTACAGATTATGTCTATGTATGAAATACAAACACACACACAAACAGACACACACAAATGTCAAGATATAATGCAATTAGCATTCAACAGAACTAGATTTAGATAAGGCCTGGATGTTGGAACTATTAGGTAGCAAATGCTAAATAACTATGCTTAATTTGCTAATGGCTTTAAAGGAAAAGGTGGACATCATTTATGAACAGAAAGGGAATTTTAAAGAGATGGAAACTATAAGACTCTAATGGAAATGCTAGAAATAAAAAAACAACAACAAGGGAACAGAGATGAAGAATACCTTCAACAGCCTCATGAGTATACTCAACACAGCTGAAGAAAAATATCAGTGAATTCACTTGAGATAGGTCAGTAAGAATAACTCAAACTAAGACACAAAGAGAAAGAGAGGGAAAAGAAAACATACAGAGAATCATAAGCAATGGGACAATATCAAACAGTCTAACGTGTGTGTAACAGAGATACCAGAAAAAGAAGGGTAAAACATATATTTTAAGAGATAATGGTTGAATTTTTTTAAAAAGTAATAAATTAGGTCACAGAACCAAGAAACTCAGAGAATAGCAATCAAAAAAGAAAGAAAGAAATAAAAAGAACTAGAACACAACTTATTAAAAGAGCTGAATGTCAAAGAATTAAAAAAGGCAACTAGACTAAAAATACACACTACATATAGAGGAAGAATTAAAAGAATTAGAGCAGTATCTCATCAGAAAATAGGCAATCAGAAGACAATGGATTAACATCATTAAAATGTTGATAGAAAGACATTTGTCAAAACAAAATCCTATAATCAATGAAAATATCTTTCAAAACTGAAAAAAAACTTTTTTCAGGAAAAAAAATTACTTAGAGAACTCATGACCCATGAAACTGCTCAATGAGAAACTTCTTCAGTCAGAAAAAATTGGTCCAGATGGAAACTTAGGTCTAAAGAAATAAATGAAGAACAATGAAAATGATAAAAATGAAAATAAAAAGCCATATATTTTATCCTTATTTTTAACTTCTCCAAAATTTGAATTTATAAAGCAAAATAGGAGTAATGAATTTATTTATAGCATATGAGAAAAATGCAATATATGACAGCAAAGGTTTAAAGATGGGAGGGTGCAATTGGGAGTATCTTGTTATAAGGTTTCTTACATTTTATGCAAAGTGGTATAAGATTATTTGAAGGTATACTGTGATTAATTAAAGATATAGATTGTAAATGCTATGAAAAACACTAAAATTTTTTTTGAAACGCTCTAAACAATGAGCCAATAGAAGAGGAAATGTGGAATCATGTTTTTCACTGAATGAAAATAAAACAAAATGTTTCAAATTTGGAGGTGCAGCTATATCAGTGCTTAGATTAAAAAATATAGCTCTAAATGCTTATAGTAGAAAGGAAAATAGGTCTCAAATCAATGATCTAAGCTTTCAAATTAAGAAACTAGAAAGAGTAAAGCAAGATAAACACAAAAGCAGGCAAGAGGAATGAAAAAGTTACGATAAAAGCAAAAATAAACAAATTGAAAATAGAAAAACAGTAGAGAAAATCAATTAAACCAAAAACTAGTTCTTTAAAAAGATCAATAAAATTTATAAACTGCTAGCCAGATTGACCAAGGAAAAATAGAGAAGACACAAATAGCAACCATCAAGAATGAAAGAAGCGACATCACTATAGATTCTACAAATCTAGACCTAGAGATAATTCTACAAATCTGTACTCAGAGATAATATTTGCAATATATATCTGACGAAGGACTTGTTTTAAGAACATATATGTTATATACATGACAAATTATTAACACAAAGGCAAACAAGCCAGTTACATGTGGCCATAATGTGTGATGGACACTTCACAAAAGAACATAATCCAAATGGTTAATGAGCACATGAAAAGATGCTCAACACACCATCAGTGAAAAGCAAATTAAAAGCACAAAGTGATGGGGCTGGCCCCGTGGCCAAGTGGTTAAGTTTGCGCGCTCCGCTGCAGGCGGCCCAGTGTTTCGTTGGTTCGAATCCTGGGCGCGGACATGGCACTGCTCGTCAAACCACGCTGAGGCAGCGTCCCACATGCCACAACTAGAAGGATCCACAACGAAGAATATACAACTATGTACTGGGGGGCTTTGGGGAGAAAAAGGAAAAACATACAATCTTTAAAAAAAAAAAAAAAAAGCACAAAGTGATACCACTACATACCAACCAAAGGGCAAGAATTTAAAAAAGACTGATGTCATCAAATATTAGGAAATATGTGCAACAACTGGAACTCTCATACATTCCTGGAGAGAATGCAAAATGGTAAAACCAGTTTTGGAAACTGGAAAACTGTTGGGAGCTTTCTTTTAAAGTTATATGTAAACTTAACAATTTGACCACCAATTCCACATCAAGTTATTTACCCAAAGAAATAAAACCATATATTTTACAAAGTTGTTCTTATGACTATTCACTGCAGCTTCATTCATCATAGCCTTGCAATGGAAGCAACCCAAATGTCCATCAACAGGTGAATAATAAATTAATGTGTATCCATATAATGAAATTACTATTCATCAATAAAAAGGAACTACTGATATATGCAACAACAGGGATGAACATTTATCCTGTTAGAAAGTTTTCCTAAGAATTGTTTGTGCTCCTGTGACTCTCTTTCTCAACATATAGGGAAGTGAGGATGCTGACAGATAAGCCATGGTATAACAGAACTCAAGTCATAGTTGTCTAATACAGGAAACTTTCACCGTAAGGGAAACACAGCCCAGACCTTAAAACTTGTGCCATAGAGCCAGGGGTAGACAAATGGAGGGTCTGAGCAGTTGGTGTCATTTCAGTCTTTTAGTTTCATTTCAATCACACGCACACACTAAATGGGCCTAGTTCCTTTTTCTAGGTACGTAGGATAAAGCCAGTTTAATTCAAGGGAAGCAGGATAACATATTATAGAACAAATTGTTTATGAAATACTGAATACATTCCAGAAGTCATTCTGTAACAGGTAGGAAGAGATATACCAGTCAGAACATAGATTGAGTCATAGGATATAGTGGAAATGAGAATCAGTAGATAATTATATCCAATTTTATGGAAGCCCTCATACCAAATAGAAGACTTTGAATTTGAGGCAGTACTAGGGCTCCTCAAATTGTTCTGCCTACCTGTCCCTAACAGCAGAAAGGAAAATAAATATATGTGACTCAGAGTTCTGGAAGTATAGTTGAAGCTACCTGCTACTAGCTAAAATTGCTTTGAAGTCTCATGTTATCGTGAAATTCAGGAGAAATTTGTATGCTAATAATTAATACAAGATATATTTATTACTTATCAAAGTATCAAATTTCTGCCCAAATATTCATGTGGTATTGATACTGGGTAAAATGGTGCTGTGTTTATTCCATGACATTATAGCATGCCACAATGTGTCTCCCAAAGTATGTACACTACTGTTTCAAAAGCATGGCACAGGTAATAGGTGACTCTTCTACATTTTCAAACAAAGGTGAATGTGCGCTTTTAGAAAGGTTTACCTGAAAACTAATGCCTCAGACTTCATTTTTGGCAAAGAACTTTCATATTTGACCCTTACATTAACCTATGGAACTATGGCAGAGAAAGGATATTCATGTCCATTTATAAATAAATGAAGAAATTGAGACATAGAGAATTTAAATTGCACAGAGTTAGCAGCAGAGCCAAGAAGAGAACATATTTTGTGACTTTAAATCCAATGCCAATTCTATAATCTCTGGTTAGCCTAGAGCAGAATCTAGAATAAAACCAATTTATCTTGGATCACATTCAAAAGAATTTAGTTTTACTCATACTAGAAAGCAGATTTACCCTTATAGGTCATCCTAAGACAGACTCTGAGGACAGTATTATGTAAGTTTTCTAGTATAGTAAGTTTTCACATATCAAATTTGCTAGGCAATATCTGCCACTGACACAAATGTGTTTTTCTTAATGCTGAAATGTTACTGATTGTACTTAAAAGGGTGAAACTGACCTACCCAAATTTACTGGAGAAAAAACAAAAAGAAAGGAAAAATGCACCCCCTCCCCAAACCTCATTGAAAGTAGTCAGTATATCAGGGAGACATTTTTTATAAACCATCTTGGAGTTCTCACTGCTATTTCCTTACTTTTTAGAACTCTAGTAGCCAATTGTTCTGAAGAACCCACCAGAAACAAGTAAAGACTCAATTGTGTTCTTGTTCTAAGGGATTCCTTTCTGGTCAGCTATGTGTAAGATACTACCCTGCTCTAGTTGCAATCACCGAACACTATCCTCACTGCTACCAACTGCTGGATCTTTTGGAGGGTCTACCAGCCCAGAGCCACTAAGAAGCTTTTTAATTTTTATTATTGTTTTTTAAACACAGTTACCCCTTTGACCAGAGGCAGAAGCTTTGAAGTTATTCGTTGATAATAAAACTGTACCTGATGGGCAACCTGGATGTTTGACTGCATTTTCCACTTGGACTACCTCAAAAGCATTATCATACTAGTCTCTGGTTCCAATGAGGGCAGACTTCCTGGAGTATTATGAATTAGATTCTTTTGGCCTACTGGGCACAGAAAATCCTGCCAAATTAGACCCGGATTCCTGGACTCTTGATTTTCAAAAAGTACAGAGTGGCATATTTGATACCCATGACCTTGTTTCATATCCACTGATACCAAAAGTTGCTTGTTTTCCTCTAATCTTATTAGCAAAATTTCCTTTGAAAAAACAGAAAAGGAGTAGAGATGATAATAAGAGAATGAGATAAATAGCTAACTTTGAAAGCAGCTCCTAAAAGAAATAAACAAGGATTTTGGCTTAGAAAAATAAAACTTTTTCAGGAATCACATTTTTGTTTTCATATTTTTTTTTCTTAATAATTAGGTTGACCCAAATTAGGAAGCTAAGAATTTAATGATTGTTCTCATAGGGTTATAAATGCCAATTTATTTTTCACATATTTCTAGCATATGTGATTTCACTGACAAAAACCTACTAATTACATTTAGTTTTATGTTTCTATGTGTAGAGATGACATGTACTGCTTCTGTGAATAAAATCCTTGGTAATAAATCAGTGAGAAAGTGTGTTAATGGTGCCTTAGAAACATATTCTGAAAAGGAATAAAAAACAGTCAGGCTAAATCATGATGAAAATGCATAGTAGTCTTCAAACTTTGCTAAATATTGGAATCACCTGGGGATCTTTAGAAAGTACTGATGTCTCACTCCAACCCTCACCTTCTTATTTCATTCATATGAAGCGCAACCTGAGCACTGCGATTATTAAAAACTCCCCAGTTAAATAGCTGTATATAATGTATACTATATACAATATATATAGAAATTTACCATGAGAAATTGGCTTACAAAATTATGGAGGCTGGCAAATCCAACATCTGCAGGGAGGCCAGCAGGCTAGAAACCCAGGAAAGCTGATGTTCCAGTTCAAGTCTGAAGGCCATCTGTTGTAGAATTCTTTCTTCCTCAAAGCTTGGTGGCCTTTTTGTTCTATTCAGCCTTTCAAGTGATTGAATGAGGCCCAGTCACATTATGGAGGGCAAGCTGATTTACTCAAAGTCCACCAATTTAAATGTGAATCTCATCTAATAATACCCTTACGGTAACACGTAGAGTAATGTTTGACCAAATATCTGGGCACCCCAGAGTGCAGCTAAGTTGACACGCAAAATTAAACATCTCAGTGCTTTTATTACCATTTTTAACAAGGCACACTGAAAAAGACCCCATGGAAGTACTAGACCAATAAAAAATGTAAGATTATAACTACTGAGTTGTATTCTTGAAGCTCATTTTCACCTAAGTTTTGCCCAAAATATGTTCACATGTATTGTGATTTGAAGGACTACAAACCAAGCCTCTCTCAAATCATCAGGGAAAATTCCTCTTAAGAGAGAAGCCTTCAACCATAAGTGATTTTTTTTCCCTTAACTCTAGAGTTTCACCTAGTAAAAAATACCTCAGTTAGAGTCCAGTGGAACCCAAGACTGGCCGTGTGCGTAGGTGGTATGATCTGAGAAATACCAAGAGGCCCCACCTGCCAAATATATCTTCCCTTAGGGACATTCCTGGAATTCTCACCATTAGAGACAAAACAGAAAGACCCTTGTAAAATGCACAGAAGTGTTATCATATCACACATTTGTTGACTAGAACATAAATAAAAATAGCTTTCCAAGGTGGAAAAAGTGGTTACTCTCTCATCTTTGCTCTGGCAAAAGTGTTTTTCTTTACCAGACAGAAATCAGTCTGGCAAAATTAGTCTACTTCTTTGCCTGAAATCAGATAGAACATATACTATTGGCTATTACGGCTTTATTACCTGATTCCTTACTTTCTTCTCTGTATATTTCTAGGTGGTCGCATTTGGTTCACCACAAGAGGACCTACAATAAGCTTTAGAGATTCTTCTCAGTAAACATTGGTGGAGTTTGGGGGGGGGGGGGTCCTTGTTTTTATCACTTAGAGAAAGCATAAAGTACAGATTTTAACTTTAAAAAAAAGATACAAATTGCAAATAGAGAGCCATCAAGTCAATTGGTATTTGCAATTGAAACTCTAACATGAAATAATGACCTTTTGAGGAATACTTACATGATGTAATAGGACCATTTTTTTAAATTATTTTTTGTGCTTGTGAATATAATTTTTATATTCCATGCAATCCTGAGTGTCAAGGGCAAGGTTCCTATCCATCTTTAATTGTTTAACCTCATCTTAAGTATTAGTCTCTGAAACTCCCTTGGGAAAAATCACCTTAGTCCAATATAAAAAGTAGGCGTATTTTCTCTCCACTCAGAGACGTCTGTTTAGTAGTCTCTTCCCAGACACTGCTTCCTGTACTTCTTGACCACCTCAAAAGCTACATTTCTTCTAGCTTCACTACAACCTTGGTTAATGCTGCAGTGCATTTATCACTTCTTCCCACAGTTCACAGCCTACCATCATCTCTAAAGCTGACCCAAGAATCTAGTACTCTTCTGAGCAATAGGTTTCTGTACCATGGTCATCCTAACATTATTAAAGAGGTGAACACATGGCGGGTTGCTTTTGATTCTTAGGAGATATTATCTACTATATGGGATGTGCTCTCTCCAGGTGTTCAAGATGCAGAGCAAATTGCTCTGTCACATGACTCTTGAGATGAAGCAGATTAAATGATGCACAAAATGTCTCTGGCTCATTGGAGTCTACAGCAATTCACGTTAAGAAAATCATAGCTCAGTCTATGGTCTTTGAAGCAATTTCTTCTATAGCTAGTAACTATTCTCCATTTAAGAAACAGTTCTTGGTTTATTATTGGAACATGCTGACTACGGGACAGGTAACCATGTGATCTGAGCTGTCCATCAAAATTGGGTAACCTATGGGGCAGCAAAACACGAAGTTTGGCATGTCTAAGTGCCCTTTTTAATTAGGTAGAAATTGAGAATATGTAGATCAGACTAAAGCATCATATATTCTCACAACCCAGGGGAACTTTTTCATTCTTTCCACTGCTGCCATATTGAGAGGTAAAAGTCCTGACAGTTGGACAATTCCATAAATATACTAAAAACTATTGACTTGTACATATAAAATAGATGAATTTTGCAGTAAAAAGAATAAACCTTAAGGTATGTAAATTTTAAAAGATGATTTAGAGCTTCTTGGAATCCTAGGATGGAATGTAGAATATTACAAAAGAATCTAAATGTATTACAAATGTATGAAGCAACCTCACTGAAAGGGGTGAGAGAAAAAGGTAATGACCTAAGATTTTAGAAAGAGTGGAGACTTAGTCTTAAAGGCAAAAATGCCTGTACAGAAGCACTGCATTCTACTTGATAAAGTCTTCTCGATAAGAGTACAAATTAAAAATTCTGAAACCACAGCACATGTATACTGCAACTGAACAATTAAGGAAATGCATGGCAGATGATGGGAGCCAAGTTTCTCCCTGCTGAAGTGGGAGATTATAGATAAACAAAGAGAGGAGACTACAGTGATCCATGTGATAATGGATTAGAGTTGGAGACATCAATATGAACTCATATTTTGCTTAATATAGATAGATATAGTTATATAGAGATTTATAGATATGTGAATACACAAACAAACATCTCCTCACTCTGTCAGTTGAGAGGGTCTAGAAGCATTGACGCCCCAGTAGCAACAAACACTCTTAGTGCCCACATCTTGGGTGCTAATGCCACTCTCCAATAAAAGGAACCTGAGATCCTTAGAGAAATGGCTGATTCTAGAACTGGGACAGGAAGTATATAAGATGAGCCTGGAGCATCTTGAAGTGTACAACATCTTGTAGTGTAGAAAGTGAGAAAGTGTTTAAAAAACAAAACTTCACAATGATGGGTTGCATGACAAATAGATACAGGAGCCAACTGAAGAGCTCCCAATAGCCAAATCCTGGAACAATTTGAGCAGTAAAATTAAATAGTGTTGGATTATAATCCAAAGTAAAAGTACAATTCATGAGTCCATGCAGATACAAATAAACAAAAAAAAATAAATGAAGAAGAAACAAATTTCCCATACAGAATAATTACTATATGTAGTAATATATAACATATATAATATATATTATATATATTATATAATATATAACACATGTTACTTACATCATATGTTGTATATTACTATATATAGTAATTATATATAACATATAAACATAAAATATATAGTAACATATTTTATATGTATTGTATATATTGATTTCTTAATTTTTTTAGATACTCCATCCTCAAAGAGGAGGCTTATAACTCCCCATTCCTAAAGTATGGGCTGTGCATAGTGACTGCTTCCAGAGACTACAGCATAGAAAGGGAGAAAAAAAAGTAACTTCGTAGTGGAGAAATATGATAAACACTATCTCAAGCCAGGCGATCGAGGTTAGCATCAACAATGATAAATCTTATTGATAGTATATAGCCTATATTAAGTATGTTGTCTTAACATAATGTAACAAGAATGGCACTTTACTTCTGTGGATTTCTCCAAAAAATTTTACCCCAGTGTAAACATGAGAAAAACATCAGAACAATTCCAACCGAGGGACAGTCTGCAAAATGCTTTACCAATATTCATCAGAACTGTCAAGATCATCAAAAATAAAGTCTGAGAACCTGTCACAACCAAGAGGAACTTAAGGAGACATAATAATTAAATGTAATTTGGTATCCTAGCTAGGATCCTGGATCAGAAGAAGTATATTAAGGGAAAACTGAGGAAATCTGTAAAGTATGAAATTTAGTTAACAATAATGAATCAATATTGATTAACTAATTTTGATAAATGTACCATTAATCTAAGATGTTAATAACAGGTGAAACTAGATGTAGGGTATACAGGGACTCTCAGTATTATCTGCACAGTAATTCTGTAAATTTAAAACTGTTCTAAAATAAAAGGTTATTAAATATGCATTTATATTATTACATTTTAAAATAATATTTTAAGAGGGTTAGCTTATATGTAAGCATGTTGTGGTTGACATATATTGCCTCTTTAGCCCATTTATCATCATCGATTCCCAGAATGAGAAAAAAGGACCTTTACAATATTGTGAATGAAAATAAACTATCCACAATAGCATCATGATGTAAGTAGCATTATTATCCCCCTTTATAGAGAGTCACACAGCTGTTAAGTGGTGTATCTAAGATTCAAATCCAGGTTTCTCTGATTCCAAATTGTGTATTTTGAACTATTCTATCAAACCTCTTCCCCAAACCATATACATGTGAAGAGAGTAATTTCTTCTTTGATGAATATATGTATAATATTTTACATGTCATACATTGATAGTATCTATTATGCTAATAGTACCACACTTAAGCACAATTTTTATGAAGTCCAATAGTCTTTACTTACTCTTTTCAAGATTAAGAAATAAATTAAGCATGAAGTTCTCTTTTTTCAAGAAACAATTTGTGTTTATCACATTTGAATTGCTTTAGTAACTATGAAACTGTTCACTTTTTGTATATATTTTATACAAATATGGATTACTGGAGATGACACATAAAGTCTTTCTCTAAAATCTTGTAATTTATATATTTTTACACTTAAAAAGATATTATATAAAAGCTTAAGAAAATAATTTATCAGTATTATTTCACTGACCTGACTATATAAAGAGCTATTTAGATTTTAGCTAATATTTGGAATAGATATAGCTAGATATTTAAGTTCTTTTTTTCCTGAACTATATAGAATACAGTGAACCTGGTATTTTATGTTTCTTAAATTTCTGCATTTATTTAAATAAAAATGCTACCAAGCCAAGTAAAACACCAGTTTGGTAAAGCTGAGTTCCAGCAAAAGAACAAGAACCAGTTCCACATGGACAAATGAAAGGGACCTGGTCGACTCCAAGCCTTATTTTTCTCTTTACATAACTACTAATTAAGAGCAGTGGCTGTAAAACAAAACCTAAAACTATGCAATGGAAAAGCTTAATTAAGATTTCAACTCTGTTCTTCTAGGAACAAATATATTCAAAATACCTTATTTGGTTCTTAACAAGTGTAGGGGAGGAAGACATTTCCAATTCACAAATGTGGGTTCGTCTGGCTGGAGAATGAATTAAATTCACATGAGACAGAATAGCAAGAGAAAATTAAACAAAGCTTTATGAGGAACCATGGCCCGGGGCCTTTCTTCCCGAAGGAAGAAAGGGCAGTGAAGAAGTGGCGTGCACATAGTGGTTATATACCCCCAAACAGGGTGTTTCATATGTGATTGAAATGTCCCTCCCACAATAGTCACAAGATTGCCCTGTCAGCACAATGCTTGATGGACACAGCAGGTAGTAGTCTGCTATCTCGGCGTAGCAGGAGGCAAGTCTATCGTCTGGAGCTGAGCGGTCACAGGTGAGTGCAACAATCAGTTCCTAGCCTAAGGAAAGATGCTTAATCCTTAAAGAAATGCCAACGTTGGGAGGGGGAGGGAAGTAGGTTACAGGAGGAAGTCAGTTACCAGAGAAGCGCAATAAAATGCAGATTTTAAGTCCTTGCCTTTGGTATTGATTAAGAGTTTTTAGAGAGAAAGTCATCTCCTTTCTTCTTCCTGGTACAGAGAGGGAGGTAACTTTTACAGAGATTTACCTTACAAATGTAAATGTGTCCTAACAAAGGGCAAGTTCCATTCTTCCTTCCCTGTCCCAGTTTATCAAAAGCAATCAGCCACAAATAATCCTGATGCCAAAAAGATATATCTTGGGGTGGCCATTTCCAGGTCCCCACACAAGCAAAGAAATTCTGATCTCCAGACTGAACCACTTTACAAATACAGTTGCAAATATCAAATTCCCCCCACTCACTTCAGGGTACCATGTTAAAATGCTAAATAGGACCTAATCTCTATTTTTAGATTATAATCAACTTGAAGGCAAAGATCTCTTAACTTTGCTGGGACTCACAATATGCACTTATGTAAAAACCAGAAACTACAATGAAAATCCCTTTCCGAACTGCTGTTGTCATTCTCTATATGGCCCCAGTCTACTCAAGATAATCCAGTCAAATGACTAGGGACTAACTATTCCCTATTCCCTTCCAAAAAAACAATTCGACCCAAGGCTACTCAATAAGATTTTCATGTGGGGAAAAATCATAATGCCAAAGACTATGCTGTCATCCACAGAGAGAGGCTGAGGTCATTCCTCTTCCAGTTATCAACAGTTCTAATTGCTCTATATTTCTCTAGACTCATTGCCATGCCCCCCCCCCCAAAAAATAAGAAAATAATTTGTAAATGCATCACACTTTCAAAAGTATTTTACAATTGTTAATTATCAGGACCAACAGGACAGGAGGAGGAGCCAGTACAAAAAACTAGCACTGATGGTTCCTGGGGGCTCAGGGCCCTTCTAATGCACATGTAAGTATAAATTCCCTGTGAACATTTCTACTTGGATTGTTGTCTTCAAATATTTTTAACAGGGCCCAAACCTATTTTAGTGCCCCTGTTAATTGTTTGTGTAATGTTAAAAGATATATTTATTGTCATTTATCAAATGACGGCATTGAATCAATGTAAATCCAACTTTGTGTTTAAGTTTACACAGATCTTCATTGTTCCTTCTTCCCAAATAAATGAATTTGTGATACTTGCAGAGAAGTAATATGATACTGCATGTTACATGAAAGGACAATGGTCTGGCTAATGGGAGATTTTTACTCCAGCCATGACATTTTTACTGATGTTTACAAATCACTTAATCTCTGTATTCCTCAGTTTACCTATATGTAAAATAAAGGTACTGTGTTAAGTGACTTCTAAAATGTCCATTAGTTCTGGAGTTCTCAACGTGTTAAAAAGATCATGGTAAATGGAACTCCTAAGTAGGCTAAAAGAATTCCTAAGGAAAAGTCATCAAAGGCAAGATAAGAAAAAATTACCATAATTCTCTTGTTAAACAATATTACAAGGAGAAAAACCAATAAATAGAAAAAAATAAACCAGCATCTATTTTTGATTTTGTAATAAAATAAAGTTGATAAAATAGAACTTACTAAATTAAAGCGAAAATTTGCAATTATCTTTCTCCTGTTTGAAATTTTTATTATTAAAGCAGTTTCCTAGGATAGTGTCTTATATGATATTTAGTCAAGAAAATGCTTGTTTCCCTAGTCTAAATTATAAGTTCCTAGAGGATAGGTGCATTCTCTCTGTTGACTTTATGGAATAAGGCCATTGTCAGTCTGTTTCTCTCTCCATTTGCTCTGAAAGTTTTGCACAAGCTCGAAGACAAAGTGTAATTTTCCCCTAAAATCCAGATTGGAGTAATGAACTCCCTGCTTGAAATCTCCTGTTGAATGTCTAGTGGGCATTTTAAATCTAATATGCCCAAAATGGCAATCTTGCTTTCCAACCTCATTAGTTTTCTATTGCTGTGTAACAAGTCTCAACAAACTTAGTAGCTTAAAACAACACTCATCTATTATCTCACAGTTTCTATAGGTCAGAAACCTAAGCATGGAGTAGCTGAGTTCTCTGCTCAGGATCATTTAAGGCCAAAATCAAGATGTTGGCTGAGGCTGTGGTCTCATTTGGAGCATAGAATACTCATTCAAGCTCATTTAGATTGTTGAAAGAATTCAGTCCCTTTTAGACATATTACTGAGACCCCCATTTTCTTGTTGATTGTCCTCCACAGACACCTATCAGGTCCTGGAGGCTGTCCTCAGGTCTTTGCTGTGTGACCCCTTCCTCTCTCAGCACCTCAGTTTGCTACTTCTTTGAGGCTAGCAGGAGAGCATCTCTCTGACACTTCACCTTCCTTTAAAAGGCTCACCTGGTTAGGTTTGGCCCACAGATGATAATCTCCCTTTTTATTAATGCAAAGTGAACTGATTTGTAACCTAATCATGGAAGTGAAATCCTGTGATATTTGTAGTCCCTACTCACACTTAAGGTGAAGCATTTATACAAGGTACGCAGACAACCAGGCAGGAATCTTCCGGGTTGTCTTACTATTCTGCTCACCACACTAACTTACACCCAAACTTCTCTTCTGTGAGTCTTCCTGTGACTAAATTGTTCAAGTCAAAAACCTAAAAGTCTTAGCCTCTTTTCCCCTCACAACCTATAATCAAGCTATTACGAAATTCTGTGAACTCTACCTCCAAAGCATAACCTGAATCTGTTTGTCTCCTGCTCTCCATTAGTTTCCTCTACAATCCTTTCTCCATGCAAAGCAGAATGACCTTTAGAAAAAGGCACCCCTCCTCACACCCCTTCTCCCTCACCCTATTTCTATTTCTAAGACTCCTTTGCAATCCCCATCCTCCACCACTGGTACCTTTAACCCCTACCAAAGACACTGGTGAACCTCCTCTCCCCTCACAAACACTGACCTCAGAGGCCACACCCTGGTGTCCCCAGGTTCTGGTTGCCCTCCTGTAGCCACTCCCTGTGGCCCTCCCCTCTCAGTGCTGATGCTGCCTTCATGCCCTTTCCCAGTCCTGCCCCTGCACTCTGCTTCCCCACAGGGGTGGATTTTAACTTTCTTCTTTGCACCCTTCCTCCCCTCCCCCACTGTTATGGGGGGCCAAATTATCTATATTTTGTAGAGAGAAGTCTCCATTTATAGGGGATGCAGAGACCCAGGCTGGGTCCCTGTTTCTGTGTGTAAATTGTACAGACCATAAAGAAAAAAATTTTTTTAATCAAATCACGTTACCCTCCTTTGGCTTCATTTCCCACTTTGAATAAATGCCAAATTCCTAAACAAGCCCTACAAAGCCCTAGGTGGAGGCCTCTCTGAAGAGATGCTATTTGATATTTAAATTACTGACTACAGGGCCTGGAGGGAGAGAGCCTCCTGACCATTATAGGAAAGAATATTTTAGGCAGAAAAGACAGCTAATACAAAAACCAGAGATAAACATCATGTTTGAATAACTGAAAAAAGGGTATTTTGAACTGAGACCATTTGTAGTGGGGAAAAGGTGGGCTAACTACAGTTTCTGACTCCTGTAGGAAAAATAAGTGTCAGGAAATACATTACTTGGCGGGTACCAATGTAATTTAGCATTGGTTTTCTCTGCCCATGTTTAAGCTGCTAGTTGCATGGAGGTACTTTGTGGGGTACTGGAAATCTCTGATCACTGAAGTCTTATACCAACAGCTTCCTTGATGAGGGCAAATACCTCTTCACTGGGTGGTTAACTGTGATACTTCTCCTTATTATCTATCTCTGTTGCAGTTGCTCCCTTTTAGACAGACTCTTGGAGTGGGTCTAAGGTAGCTCCAACAGACTCTATTATATAGCCCACATCTGGAGCAGAGACTTTAATTCACTTTTGGTGGGAATGGAGTTACTTCCTACCTGCATTCTCTAATATACTGCCACAAGCTGCTTCAGCCAGACTTTGTCATTTAGATTTCTTAGATGTGAATCTGACATCTGGGAGTGTCTCTACCCCAAGCTGCAAAGAGCACTTATCAAGTACTAATTGTATTCTTCTTGATGTCCTTCCCACTTGACTTGAGGTAAGTGGGAAGCAATCCACTCTCATTCATGGGGGACTGATAGTACCCTGACAATTCTTTTAATTTCCTACTTTTCAGTTTAATTATTAATCTTCACTTCTATACACACTGACCTTTCCAAAGCTGATTTTTAATCATTTGCTTTCTAATTCCTACATGGGTTGTGTTGTACCTCTCTTTAGATGGTGGGAATAGAATGTATACTTAAGAGAACAAATGCTGGTGCTATTTTGTTGGGGTATAACTCCTGGTTCTACCATTCACCAGAAGTGTGACCTTAGCCAAGTTATTTAAACTTTCTGTGTCTCAGTTCTTTCATCTGTGAAATACAGAAAATAATAGTATTCATCTCATAGGGTTATTATGAGAACTAAATTCACTATATATACATGCTTAGACACAGTCCTATATAAATATCCAGCCGTTTACACATACACACACACAGCTGAGCACATATATGCTTATACGTATACATATACATATATGCTCCCTCACTGGCTAGCAGCTTTCTCAGACTCCCCCAAGGTCAAAATGAGCAGGAAAAATGAGAGAATAAAATGATTTTTCCTTGATTGATTGTGCCATATTCTTTGTGCCTGATAAGTAGTCAAAGCTTACTCTCTGTGGGATGATTTCATAGATTGGAGAGTTTGGAGGTTTCCATAGCTGTGGTGTTGCATTCTCCTGGCTGGATACTCCTCATTCAGCCTCTAATTTCCCTGGAGATCTCCCTCACACAATCTCACACTACTGAAGTCCCCTGTTGATTCTCTTGGGCAGTTCTTAAATGGCTTCTACCCAGCTCTCTTTCCTCTAATGGAAAGCTCAAGGAGAACAGGACAGTCTGGAAACAGCAGCAGTACTCTCCTGGTTCTACACAAAGAAGCTAGTTAACTGTTTTTGCATCCTCTAGAGAGATGAGGTGAGCATTTGTCTCCAGGTTGCAAAGTCCCTTGATATCAGGAAACACATACAAAGCTTTCTGAGTGGTCTCGTTGTAGCCCACTCTTTCCAAGGCCATATCACTCTTCTGAAAAGAAAAGGAGATGAGGTTTACAGCACCATTTTCTTCAAAGAAATTCTCCTCAAAGTATTTACCCTTCTCCACACTCTGACAGTTTTTTATGTCCTTGAACTACTTGAGGGTTTCAAATCAGAAAAATGAATTTCTGAATTTTCCTTTGTATGTTCAGCAAAAGGGAAAAGGGTAAGTTTTGCCTCATATTAATTTCACAGCTATTGTGTTATTACTTCAGTAAAAAACTAGATAAGAAGAGTCTCATCTCAACAACCTGTTTTACATATATTACATTCTGCTTTGTATTATACACATTTGTGTATATGTTATACATGTCTTGTGTCCCCTACTAAATTGTATTTTCCTGATAAGAAGATACCATGATATACTTTTTTATATAATATTCATGACATATAGACCCGCCCAATAATTAACTGTTGAATTGAACCTTCACACAGATCAGCAGGGAAAGCTGACCAAGGCCTAGGGCCTGGGGTCTGATGGGATATGGCAGAGTGTAAGAGTTAAGCAATTAAGAGTTAGACATCACATTGTACAACCTAAAAAGAAACAATTCTTGTTTGTCATTCATACGTCAATAAAGCAGGAAAAAATAAAAACATGAAAAAAGAATAAGACATGGATTCAAATCCACACTCTACCCTTTGCCAGCTAGTCGTTTAACCTTGGACTTGTGGCTTACACTTTCTAAGTGTGAGTTCTTTCTCTGCAAAGTGTAGATAATAAATTTTCCCTCATAAAGTTGCAGTGAGAAATAAGTGAAAAATTATATAAAAATCTTGACTATTTTGTTATTGTTATTACATTTATTACAGCCCATATTTCTAAAAGATAATAGATCTGGCCCAAAATAGAAAGAGACTAATATTTAGTCTATCAATAAGTTCATGATTAAATAAAACAAATAACTCAGCAATTATCTGGACAACTTAGTGATTAAAAAGAAATTTTTCTTTCATTATCTGAATTATAAGGGTAGTTACTTTATATCCATTCTTTATACACTTGTGATAAGGAAGGGAAGAAGGAAGGAAGGAAGTATGGAAAGGGAAAAGGAAAGGCAGGAAAGAGAAAGAAAAAGAGAGAGAGGTTGCATGAAGCACACAAAGGATCAGTGTATTTTTTAATGGTTTTATAATGTTCCTTTAGGTTGAGAATATCAGTAAACTACCTGCATGAGGGAAAAGAAGGAAAATGTTGTGTGGCTTATATTTTCTTCCAAGATGATTAATTGTGGAAAATGTGATAAAAATATTTGTTGCTTTCAATATGTACTCTAGGACAGTTAGTTGGCCTACGTCTTCCAGGGTGGTTTCTTACCACTTAATCCCAAAGACACTCTCTAAATAGGTTTCATCTATCTTTATAAACACCAGATATTTGTTAATGAGTTTAATTTAAATAGGATTTCCACTGACATCATTAGATACGTGGACTAACTAAAATATTATACAGACATTCCCTTCCCCACCTTTGTATCAACTGTTACAGGAATCCGCCAGTCTTCTACCCTTCACCCTTCTAAACGGTGCCCTAGACCTTGGTCTTAAGTGGCCTGTATTAATCCAGTGATTCTAGAAGATTGTGGATCACCTGACAAAAGAGTTACAATATTGCTCATTTGCTTCCAGTAAACCTTTATGCTCCGGCACAAAAGCACAGACGATGGAGAGTTGGGACTTAATGGCCCTTAGAAAAGGGCTGGGGCTGTTTTGTGTCTGTCTGTGCACAGATATCTATGTGTAGCAGAATATGTATTTTCCTGGTGACCGGGCAGCAAGATTGTAGGAGGTTGACTATGTCCCTTATCTACCTCTCTCTCTCGGTAGTCATATATATTTACCACAAATAACCTAATAGCTGTATGTTAACAAATTGGGTTAGGTCATTTTGCATCAGAAAATAACAATAGGGGGCTGGCCCAGTGACGCAGCGGTTAAGTGCACACATTCCGCTTCAGTGGCCTGGAGTTCGCTGGTTAGAAGGCCATGCTGTGGTAGGCATCCCACATATAAAGTAGAGGAAGATGAGCACAGATCTTAGCTCAGGGCCAGTATTCCTCGGCAAAAAGAGGAGCATTGGCAGCAGATGTTAGCTCAGGGCTAATCTTCCTCAAAAAAAAAAAAAAAAGAAAAAAAAGAATAACAATATACTGTAGAAGTTGCAAAAGATAATAATAAAGCTAGAGATTTCTACTTCTTGAAAGGGAATCCTCTTTGAGAAATAGCCTTGAAACTGATATTTGAAGTGGGTAGTGCTTATTAAAATATAGATGCCTTACTGGTCAAGAGAGGAAGGAAAGAGCAGAAAATAATTATATTCATAGTAACAAGGAGACAAAGTGCAATAGGGATGAGGATAAGTAGAAGTACAAGGGGTCTATTCTAAGAGATGGTTGTACTAAGAGGTTCCTGAAAAGTGCTTAGTTGGAAAATATCCATTTCTTTTTTTTTTTTTTTTTCCATTGACTCATGCTGAATCAGAACTGAAGGATATTTGCTCTAACATCACCACTGGTAAGAATAGCGGGATTTAGGTATGGATAGATAAAGTCCTAATTACAGTTGAAGACAACTGAGTGTCTGAAGTGGCCAAATTCACAACGGACGCTGATATGTGCTGTCTTAAGCAACTAGAACAAGTAGAATCAAGACAGTAGCTTGCAGCAAACCATAAAACTGCCAAGGCTCAGGGTACCAGTAGATAACTGGACATTTCAATGTGAACTCAAACGAAGTTGTAGGACAGTAGGATAAACGAAGCGACAAACTAACTTGGGCAAAGTGGCAGGGAACTTAGATCTTTTCCTTTGAATCTTGTCCTTTATAAATGCAGAGGGTCAGATTGCTAGTCCTTAAAATTCAAGTGTGCAAAATTACTAACTTTAATTTTCTATAAATAAACTTAATTTCTAGTCTGCTCCCCTCCTTCCCCCATTTTTCTGGGTAGTAAAAATAATCTTCGTCAATTTAGAGTAATCTCAATTACCTCAGTTACTTACCCTTCTCCCTACAAACCCTTCACTGGGTTATTGCTAAGCTTCAAGGATCTGAGAGGATATCACACAATTAGCAGGTTTTATATGGTTCTTAATGGTCGCTTCACACTAATTTTCATTGTGATGTGCGTATTTCCTCTTGGTCTCTGTCATTGGCCCATGTACATGTCAGCTGCATCATCCTGTTCCTCAACATTTCCCTTCCTACAGTCTGTTGATTCTCTGCACTATATTCACGTGCTCTCAGCTCAACAGAAAAACACTCTGCTGCCCTCCAGGCTATAGTAATGGAGCAAGAGATTCTACGAGGTCATCTTAGAGCTGCATCTTGAACACCCCTTCCATCCCTACTCTTGTTCCTCTCGTTGCAAGGGGGAAAGGGGAAGGGAAGAGTAGGATAGAGATAAAGCTTGACACCTCTATAAACTACACTTAGGAAACATCAGTTCTCTTAGTTCTAAAAACCCGAATTTATGAGTTTGTTCTGTTGTTAATCCCCATCAACCCAGGAGTTGGGGGAATAAAGGTACATAGAATCTCTTCTCAAGTGATACACCAATATCTAAATGTTCTTTATCTTCTGCTTCTTGTCCTCTTCCCCACCCAAGAAATTTTTCCTAATAGTTTGAGAAAACTGGTTTCATTGATAAAGTGTTAGAGTATTATTGCACTTTGGCTTTTTGCTCCTCTTATTTCCTTTTTGTGTGTATGTTTTTTTTAAATTATTTTTTATTTTTCCATTTGAAACTCAAAGACCAATACTTTGGTTTTATTGTTGTTGTTCTGCTCTTTTATCCATTTTCTAAGAAATAAGTTAAATAAATACCCAAGTTGCTGCTGGAATTGGGGCCAGGGTGAGAAGGAATTGGGGGGAAAGAACTCCACGTAATAACCAAAATATCAGGAAAAATATTTCAAAATATTATACCACTACATAATGATCAAGTTAATAATGTTTCTTAGAGAAGATGTATATAATTTAGAGTAATAGTTTCATAAATAGTTCCCTTATTTATTTTTAAGTAAATGACAAGTATTTTCTGAACCAGCCCTGATGGCCTATTGGCACGCTCTGCTTCAGCTGCCAGGGTTTGGCTCCTGGGCGCAGAATCACACCATGCCATGCTGTGGTGGCAGCTCACACAGAAGAACCAGAAGAACTTACAACTATACACAAACATGTATGGAGACTTTGCAGGGGAAAAGGAAGAAAAAAGGAAAAATATTGACAACAGATGTTAGCTTAGGGCAAAACTTCCCCTGCAAAAAAACCCAAGCAAACAAACAAACAAAAAAGTATTTGCTGAGTCTCCAGTAGTCTATTTCTAAAATAGGTCTTCAGATTAGGCCTATGTTAAACACTGGGTGAATCACCAATCTTAGGGATGTTATCAGGATCATTAAAAATAACAAAAGAGGGAAGATTCAGACAAATATTAGGCATATCTTGCAGAAAGGTGTGCCTAATATTTGTCTACTTATTGATGATAAATATCACAATCTAAACTTTCATTAGTTTTCTCATTCATGAAACAGTACTAAAAGCTTCAGCTTATCTCCTTCAATCATTGAAAGATCTGATCAAATAAAGGTTTCCTTAATATCTATGAAATGCATCTGATATTAATTGTACATATAAGTATGGTGATTGGTATGCCCAAATTCTTTCACATTGGATTTGGTCTGTACTTTCATAACAGATCCCTAAAATTATCTGAACATTTTTGAATTTTTACATTATTGAATTGTAATATAATTAGATCCAATTTAAAATCATTTTGAAAAGGATGCAAGGTAAAATTATTACATTATTACATGTATACGTATAATTATACATGTATGTGTTTATATAGCTATGGAATATTTTTACCTCACATCTCTTCCAAAATGACACACACACACACACACACACATGCACACACACACACACCAGTGATTGAATATTTTATTTTATAAATTCTAATGTTAATTTCTAAATAAAGAATAACTTTAATACTGTTCTTCCATAACACATAATACAAAATAAAACCCTGTTTCTGGGGTTCTGTAGTCTGCTATTAAAGTCTAGAAAAAGGGTTGCAATGTGAGTCAAAGACAGAACATTGAAATTGATTCATATTTCACAGAGATCTGCAGAACCACGGGTCTAGATTGCAGCTCTTAGCCACTAGCCAGCTTCGCCTGCATTTCCATGATAGGCTCTGTCTTCACTTTTTAAAATACTAACAGGCTTCTTGTGGGTGGGATCAAATGACTGCCCCTCTCCCTTCACCTGTGAAATTTCAGAGCCTATTTGAAAAGGGCCATTGTTTCCCAGGAATGCCAGGCCTAGTCCAGGAAAGAAAGTCTTCATTTCAACAGGAATTTGGAGCCTGCATGAGAAGGCCAGCCAGTTACTTGGTGAAAACTGGCAATTCATTCAGGTTCTGAACAGTCACTATCCCAGCCTTACTCTCTTACTTTTGACTCCTGAGCTTTATGACTAATGTGATGTTTTCCTCAAATCATAGGGATGTGTGTGTGTGTCTGTGCATGTGCGTCACAGCAGAAAGAAGTAAGTCTGTACATAGTGCAACGTGTGCACTGGCAGTGAGCTGATGAAGGAAACCTCTCTCCTCAAACAGTGAGCTGCAGCATGAGTGTAAGACATAGGTTCCTCTGTTCCAACTTCAGCCCCTACATTTACAGCACTAGAGTACATTCATGTGAATAAGCTCATATGTTTAACAAACATTTTGAAATAGGTTCCCAATAAAATATATTTGTACAAGAATACAAAACAAAGATACAGTACTTGCATTCAAGACCTGGACAGAAGGCCCCTGTCTGAAGCACATTAAAAATAATTTCTAAAGTAAAATTAGGACTAGAAGCCAAAAGAATACATTGCTCTAAAAAGAAAAAAAGTCTTGACACAGAGGTACAGAGTCAAATCTTTCTTGTTAGAGCCTACATGGACTGACTATGAATTTTACTATCTAAAGTTCCCACTGTTCAGAGCTCTGACATTTTCTAGAAAATGACTTGGACATTTTCCAAGATTTGTTTATTCTACTGAAAAGATATTTAAGTTCACAGAATCCTTATTAAGAAAATCTACCTCTGCACCTCAAAAATTTCAAAACATCATCCAAGCATTCAAACTGACTGAAAAGTAAAACTTAAAAAAAAAAAAAAAACACCAATAATAATGTCAATGAACTTGAAAGCAAAGCATTCATCCTTATGTGTGTTTATTAGCAGAGAAGGAAGTAGTGAGGCCAATACAGCTTCAGGATAGAATTTTGGAAATGTTTTTTCAAGGCAAGGGCAAACAGTTTTGAATACGAACTGACGTTAATTGCTTTATTCAACATCTAAAGATTTGGGGAAGTTTTTTGTTTTATGATTCTTGGTACATTACAGTTTTAATCTTTCATTTAACAATAAAGCACCATTAATTTATGGTGAATTACCATGTAATTATTTTCCAAAGAGAATGTTCTAAAATTAGAAAACAGAATGAAACAGAGGCTAATCAAGTTAAAAGATGACATTTTTTTTCTTTGCTTCTCCTTCGTCAGATGTTTCCTGTGATCTTGTGAAAAATCTGATGTTGTAACATTATTAGTTGTTGGACTGTAGGAAAGATGGTGCACAAAAGGAAGCTTGTCCTTTTGAGACCTGGTTTTGAATCAGTTACAGACGACAGAAAAATACTCTTTTGTGGCTGCTAAAGTTCAGGAATGAATTCTGGCAGTCTTACCCAATTCCCTAAAGCAGAGTCCACATTACCAACATCTAATTGGCAGGCTTTGCTTGTAACTCCCACTAGGGTCAGGGTAATGAATGGATTTAGTGAAGGTGTCCTGAGTCATCTGTAGAGTGGCTGGTCTGGGCACTGAGGCTCTTCCTTATAACCTCCCCAGACATGTCACTCAAGGAAAAGAGAGAGGCCTATGTGTTTGCGCAAAAGTCACAGATTCAGCAGTTTTAGTAAATTGTAATCCCAAAGAAAGCCGTTTTCTTCATTTGATCTAGAAAAGGAAAGGAATCTTAGGAAAGAAAGTGTCTTCTTGTTGGATCACTTCATTCCTTAGTTTCTATTCCAAAATCTTTTATATTAGCCTTGAATATCCAGTTATGGTTGAATGTGACGTCCCCCAGGCCTATGCCAGGTTATTCTTTAGGCAGTTGGAGAAGAAATTTGGCCCGTTTCTGCCTAGAAAGCAAAGAATCAAGGTGACCCAGAAGTCAGATTCCCACTTTTGACAAGGTGAGGTGCTGAGGCTAACGCTATAGCATTTCTTTCTTAGCTCCTAGGCTTGCTGAATGAGGATTTACTTTCATTTACAAAGCAACTTTTACTCCTATCTGAGAGGGAAAATTTGTTTACTCCCTCTGGTTCAGTTCATATCAATAACATTACTTATTTAATATTGATTCATTTTTATCTTAATTCTTTAAATAATTTATGCCAAATTCTGTCTGAAATATTTTTAGATCTGCCTCTTTAGTGAAGTTCCACCAGTCTCTCAAATCTAGCAATCAAGATTGAATATTGACCACTTCAGTGTCAGTAATACTTTCTAGCTCAAATTAGGAAAGTGGGAGAAAGCTTGAGAACAAAAATAAAACGGCAATAATGACAAAAATTAATGAAGGATTTACTAATGTTGGAAAATGTACTCTCACTTTCTACCAAGAGACTGATGATAAAGTAACATTATTTATTTTCTTCTCAAACATTTTCCATACTGATTCCTCTTGTACTAATATGTAAGGCATTGCAATCTGAGTCACACCGAATTATGTCATTAGATCATTTTCATTCTTTGTTATGTCTTTAAGCCTCCTCCCATTTCTAGAACCAACAAGCAACACATATACCACACTACAATTTTTTTAAATGAATAAAAAGATAAGGAGAAGTCTCAATAACAAAATCCACATTGAAAAGTTAGGTGCTTTGAACTTTCTCATCACCTTACCAGGGTTTCCGCATGGGCAGTCTAAGAGACAACTCAGCAATGTCTGAATGGAACTGCAAACAATGGCTCCTTCACAAGTGGGTCTTTAATTGATTACGGCTGTGTTTATGGAAGCAGAAGAGAATTTACACAAAGTGACAGATTCCCTTCATTTTAAGAGAGTTTTACTGGCATTCGCGTGGTAAGGGTGGTTTCTCTATTGATTAGTCCTGCTATCTTTTCCCACGTATACCCACCTGATTACCAACCAACTGAATGAACATTAAAAATGATTACTTTATATCACTTTTTATTAGAATTATCTCCTCAGTTTTTTTTTAATGGCGTAAAATTTTCACTTTCTAAGACATACCTCATGTTTAGAGAATCCAAATAAGGTCTGATTTCCATCTATCTTTTTGCCACAATATTCTTATATTACATATTAGAGAAAATAATTAAATAATAGGAAATTATTAAAACTCAATTTAGTAAGGTCCCTGTTCTTTCAATTTGTTTAAGAAACTACGGCGATGGGAAGTTTTAAATCATATGATTTGACCAACTCATCTAAGTAGTAATATCTACTCTTATCATTTAATTATCTAAAAGTATTCTGAGTTTAAATTTGTGTTAGATTTCTATAATGTCTTAATATGAGGTAATGCTACTGTCTTCCTAGTGCTTTTGGGCAGACGGAATGTAAGATTTAACTACATTAGGCTGTAATTCCAAAAGGCTTTTCATTTGTCTGTTAATAGTGACCTCTACAGGTCAACTATAACAACAACATAGCATCCCTGGGAAGACGCTCTGGTGTCAAATGTTCCTTCAGTGAAGAAGAGCGGTACAACTGTAAGATTAAGTTAAAAAATATTAGACCCTCAATGGCAATTTATATTTTAAATCTTTAAACCCCACAAAAATCAATTGGTCTCATAAATATCTGTGTAATCTAATTCGAAAACAAAATAATACCTGACAGGGTCTTGGTGGATTTATTCAAAGAGAATTAACAAACTTTGATAGCTCAGAAGCAGAAAAACCTAAAATATATGTTCATGTTAAATTTTTGTTGATAAAAACATTATATTATGATTTCTTTTTCTAAAAAGTATGTGAACATGAAAGTTAACATAAAAGAATAAATTTTTCTTAGCTTAAATCATTCACAGCATGTTTTTCCTCACTCACCATGAACTTCTTTTTAAGCCAATAGTGCAAATGAGTAGCTGCGGAACTTCCTTATTTTCAAGAATAGATTGTATACTTTTATTTTAGTAGTATGTTATTAATTAATTAGTTTTTAAATTACAATATACTCTAATAAGTCCATAAAAGAGAAAATATCCCTGTTTGCAGTATTAAATTCGATAATTTCATACAAATAAACTGTTAAATGTTTCAATATTGCTTAAGTTACATTTACCATTTTGGATTTTTTGGATTTTCAGGGTAAACTCTCTCACTCAAGTCAGCTAAAAAAATTAATCAGTCCAATAACTAGACTTCTTAGTTATTGTTATTTTGCTTTAGTTAAACTAGATGTCCCAATGAATACATGAAAATTATAAATTAATACATTGCAACTTTCTGACTCCAGCCTCTTATCTATCCATCTACTTCCATTATCTTTTATTTCATTGGACCCTCAAGTTTACTGACATCTCTTTATTTTTCCTATCCATGGGCCAATACTTCAAACACTCTCTTGTCAACATCCTACACTCCTTGACTGTATTACATTTCATTCCAGTAAACTAACACAAACCTAACTCTGAATGATACTTTCTTGTTTGATTTCTGTAGGCCTACTCTCAAACAGAGGGGCTTGGCGATTGAAGAGTATGTTTAAGATCTATAAATAGTCCCCAGTAAAACTAGGCAGCATCTCTTGAAAATAATAAGGTATGGTTTGTTGACAAAGAACTATTACTTTGAATAATAAACTTCTGAAATCTGGGATAAAAAGGTTTATAAAAAAGTAGATTCAGTCATAGCTAGAGCAATTAGGCAAGAAAAACAAATAAAAGACAACCAAATCAGAAAGGAAGGAGTAAAATTGTCATAATTTGCAGATGACATGATATTATATGTAGAAAATTCTAAAGATCCCAGCAAAAACCAGTTAGTACTAATAAATTCAGTAAAGCTGTGGGATACAAAATCAATATACAAAAATCAGTTGCATTTCTATACACTAATAACAAAGTATCAGAAAGAGAAATTAAGAAAACAATCCCATTTACAATTGCATCAAAAGGAATAAAATACCTAGGGAATAATTCAACCAGAGGTTGAAAGATCTGTACACTGAAAACCATAAAACATTGATGAAAGAAACTGAAGACACATATAAATGGAAACATAATCCATGTTCATGGATTGGAAGATTAATATTGTTATAATATCTCCACTATCCAAAGTGATCTACAGATTCAATGCAATCCCTATCAAAATTCCAATGGTATTTTTTTCAGAAATAGAGCAAATAATCATAAAAGCTGCATGGAACCACAAAAGACCCTAAACATCCAAAGCAATTTTGAGAAAGAACAAAGCTGGAAGAATTACACTTCCTTATTTCTAGCTATATTACAAAGCTATAGTAATCAAAACAGTATGATATTGGCATAAAAACAGACACATAGATCAATGGAACAGAATACAGAGCCTAGAAATAAATCCACACATCTATAGTCAATTAATTTACGACAAAGGAGTTAAGAATATACAATGGGAAAAGGATAGTCTCTTCAATAAATGGTGTTGGGTAAACTGGACAGCCACATGCCAAAGAATGAAACTGCACCACTATCTTACACCATACACAAAAATTAACTCAAACTGGATTAAAGACTTGAATATAAGACTTGAAATTATAAAACTACTACAAAAAAAGTGATAAGCTCCTTTGCATTGGTCTTGGTGATGACTTTTGAATCTGACACCAAAAGCAAAGGCAACAAAAGCAAAAATAAACAAATGGAACTACATCAAACTAAAAAGCTTCTGCACAGCAAAGGAAATTATCAACAAAATGAAAAGACAACAAACTGAAGAGAGAAAATATTTGCAAATCATATATCTGATAAAGGGTTAATATCCAAAATATATAAAGACTCATATAATTCAATAGCAAAAAATAAACAATCCAATTAAAAAATGGGCCCAGGATCTGAACAGACACTTTTCCAAAGAAGATACACAGATGGCCAACAGGTACATGAAAATGTACTCAACATGACCAATCATCAGAGAACTGCAAATCAAAACCACATTGAAATATCACCTCACACCTATTAGAACGGCTATTATCAAAAAGGTAAGAAACAACAAGTGTCGACAAGGATATGGAGAAAAGGGAATCCTTGTGCACTGTTGAGGGGAATGTAAATTGGTGCACCCACTATGCAAGACAGGTTGGAGGTCCCTTAAAAAGTTAAAAATAGAATTACCATACAATCCAGCAACTCCACTTCTGAGTATTTATCCAAAGAAAATGAAAACATTAACCTGAGAAGACATATGCACCCCATGTTCATTGCAGCATTATTTATAATAGCCAAGACATGGAAACAATTGAAGGGTCCATCAATGGATGAATGGATAAAGAAAATGTGGTGTATATATTTATATGTATATAATACATATAAATTGAATATTATTGAGCCATAAAAAGAGGGAAATCCTGCCATTTGCCACAATATGGATGGATCTTGAGGGCCTTATGCTAAGCAAAATAAGTCAGACAGAGAAAGACAAATACCATATGATGTCACTTATGTGTGGAATCTAAAGAAACAAAAAACCCCAAACTCATGGATACAGAGAACAGGTTGGTGGTTACCAGAGTGGGTAGGGGCTAGGCAAAATGGGTGAAGGTGGTGAAAAGGTACAAACATCCAGTTACAAAATAAATAAGACCTCAGAATACAATGTACAGCACGGTAACTGTGGTTAATAATACTGTATCGTATATTTGAAAGATGGAAGTTGCTAAGAGAGCAGATCTTAAAAGTTTTCATTTAAAGAAAAAAACTGTGTAACTAAGTGTGCTGATAGATGTTAACTAGACTTACTGTGGTGATCATTTCACAATGAATACATCTATCAAATCATTATGTCGTACACTTGAAACTAATATAATGTTATATGTCAATTATATGTCAATAAAAGATATTATTCAAAAGACGCAACAAGAAACTAGTAATGATATTTGCTTCTGGGGAGGGAGTTTAGAGATATGGAGAGAAGGGAATTTAACTTTTCATTGAACATATTTTCATATTGTTTGACTTTTTCAGTTGGGTATTTTTAAGTTATAAAAAGAGTAATATCTTTCATTTGACTTTCAGACTTATGGTACTACAAATCACCAATATTTCTTTTCAATAAATAAACTCTTTTCTTTTTAAGTAAAAATGAGTAGATTCAGGATTTTTAGATATATATTTAATGATGGTTATGAAAGAGGTTATTATAAATATCTAGAGATATTTGAATACCCTTGCCTTTCTGAAGTTAACTTTAGACAGTAATAAATGAATCCTTGTTATTCTATTTACTTGATAAATACCCTCCCTAAACTTGTTTCCTCTTTTGTAAAATGAGGATAATAAAACATATATGATAGGATAGTTAATATGATAAAATAATTAATATTTGAAAAGCACTTAGAATAATGTTTGACACAGAGTAAGTGCAATATTCAACCCAGTACAGCCCAGTTTGTGGCCCTCAAAAATTCACATCCATCACAGCATCCCTAAAACTCTTGAAACATTCCACCATTAACTCTAAATCCAAAATCTTATCTAAATTTTCTCAACTCAAAAAGTTCCAAATCTTATCATCTATGTCAGGTATGGTTGAGATTCTGGATATGTTCCATCCTAGGGAGAAATTTCTCTCCATCTGTGAACCTGTGAACTAGAAAACAATATGCCTGCTTTCAAAATACAATGGTGGGACATGCATTCCTGTTGGGAATGGGATAGACGTTCCCATTCCTAAAGGTAGAAAATGGAAGCAGCAAAGGAGTCACTGGTCTAAAGCAACTTTACAACCCAGCAGGGAAAGTTCCATTGGGTTTCAAGATTGGAAAAGAATTCCCTGAGGTTCAGTCTGCCCTCTGGGTCTGAAAAGTGCCCATCAGCCCTTGTCTCTGGGTCATGGAAGCCCCATCAGACTCTAAGTAGCCCTAGTCTTTGGGCCCTCCTGCCCTCTGGGCAACCCACTTCCTGCTTGTAGAATTCTAAAAGTCTAACAGACTCCATCATTTCTGTCCCCTTCAGTCCAGGCTGGCAGTTATTCTGCTGGTACATAACTCTCAAAACTCTTGTTGGTGTTCTGTGTATGTCAAGGAGATCCACACCATTAGATACAAGGTTTATACACAGTTCCTTCTTGGCTACTCCTCTCTATTCCTGGCTTTTGCTGAGATAATTGATTGGATCCATAAGTCAAACATCTAATGTCTTCAGCAAAAGATTGTCCATTCATCCCACGTTGTTCTCTCCAGAGTATGCTTTAGCGCAATATGAATCCTCTGAAATTTTTCCAAATCATCAAGTTCTGGCTCCTTTTTGCTTAATAGTTCCTTCCTCAATTTCTCTCTTTCCTCTCTCATTTTAGTATAAGGAGCAAAGAGAAACCAAGCCACACTTCTCACACTTCATTTTCAAGTCTCCTCAGCCAAATATCCAAATTCATCACTTACAAGTTCTACTTCCACTCAACAGCAAAAACAATTCAGCCAAGTTTTCTGCCACTTTATAAGAAAGATTTCCTTTCCTCCAGTGTTCAACAACATGGTTATTATTTCTGTCTGCATCCTTAACAAAATGGCCTTTAATGTTCATATTTCTACCAACACTCTCTTCAAGACAATCTAGAATATTTCTATCATGCATTTCAAAACTCTTTCAGCTTCTACTCAATAGCCAATTTCAAAACCACTTCCACATTTTTAAGTATTGGCTACAGTAGCACCCTATGCTCAGTACCAAAATCTGTATCAGTTCCCTAGGGTTGCTATAATGAAGTACCACAAATGGTTCTGGACATGATTTTTCAAGGACATTCTTCAAATAAGTACAGTAGGTAGTAAGTTGCTAAGGCATTTCAGTTCCATTTTATAGAAATAAAAATGTGATCTAACTTTTTAAAAATGAAATGTTTATAATACTACAGCAATTACATTATTTGCAGTCCATTAAGCTTTAAATTTATAATAAAACACTTAGAAGTCAACCTAAAAATACACATGATTATACATAATTTTTTGAAATTCTTTTGGAGTAGTAGCCCTTGGGGAAAACACATTTAGTCTTGTACAGTGACAAAAGTTTCCTAAAAACAAAGATATTGATAAGCATTGGGTGATTTGACCATATTGAAATTTGTCTGTCATATATATGATATAACATACTTGAGTAGAGTGGAATGAGGATATAAAAAAGTTAAAATAGACTTTTTAAACAACATTATAAAGCATAACCTATCTTCTCTAATCAGTACTTTTTTTTTCTCAACCCATAACACTGCAAGGGGTGTTTGCTTGTTTGTTATAGCCATGGGGGCTTTCAGAGCTTCTCATAAAGTTTGATTTAACCTAACTGTCCTATAAGGACACCTAATATATGACGGGATGATTTCACTGTCAGCTATAGGGGCCATTTGTGGAACACATGAAAGCATATCTGAGTCAGGTCTTAAAGGATGACTGAGTTTTTATAAAGTAGTGAGAGTGGAAAAGGGTGTTGCTGGCATAAGGAATGAAGTAGGTAAAAGCATAGAGGCATGAGAGAGCATGGTTTGTTGGAAGAAGATCAAGTGGTATAGTATGGCTGGAATTTGAGATACTATAGGAGAATGTAGAGCCCAGATCATAAAGATGGATTAGGGAAATGGCACAAGGGAGACGGCAAAAGCAACCTGAGAGGTCATTTAGCAGACCTGAAAGAAGACAGTAGATATTTAGAAAGATTTATTTTCAGAGTTATTAAGGAAGTAAGATCAATGGGATTTTGTGATGTGAAAATTAAATTTTAAAAAAAGTTCTAAAACGAACTCAAAATATATGTCTTAGGAAGCCATTTTCCCCAATAAAGATGAGGAAAGAAAAATCATCTTTAACATTTTCAGGTTGTATGCTTATGTATGGGTGTGTGCATTCACGTTTATGTACACGGGAGGAGACAGAGATGAGGTTGACTCATCTTCTGTATTATGAGTACACAGATATATAGGTATTCAGGGAAAAAGTGATTCATAAATGTTCCCAGATTTTTGATACCTTTTGTTGGAAATAATTATTAAAAATAATCAAAAACCTTTTATTGATAATCTTCAGAATAATAATAAAGTTAGTAAATGGGATAAACCTTCTAAAATGTAATAGGCAGACACTGAAAGTTATTCATCCTCCACCTTCTAGAGTTTGATATTAAAGAATGAACACTGGGTTTAAAGTTAGAAAATTTGAGTTCCAACTCATATATGACACTAACTAGTTTTGTGACCTAGAACAGGTCCGAGACTCAGCTTTCATATGTATATGCTGAAGGATAGTCTCTTCAAGCTCTCTAAAAATTGTAGGAATTTAATCTTTTTCCCTGTATTTTTATTTTCTGAACTAGAAATTATTTTTCTGTGCCCCAGTTTTTAGAATCTTACTCCATATTTTCCTAGGTGAACTCCTTTAAACTCAGATGTGGAATTAGACACCTTTGAATATCCCCCCTCACTTTAATTCTTCACTCTTCAACAGCTCAATAACTAGTACAAAATAATGTATTATAATTATTTTTGTATAATATTATTGCTCATAAAATTTAAAAATAGTTTTGTTATCTATAAAATGTATTTTAATAGATGTATAAATTAATACACACCCAGATTTTTCAATTCTGATAAAATTATAAATAAGCAAAATATGCACATTTTGAA
Organism: Equus quagga; assembly: GCF_021613505.1. Lineage (NCBI taxonomy): Eukaryota > Metazoa > Chordata > Mammalia > Perissodactyla > Equidae > Equus > Equus quagga. Next base: position 36,335,444 of record NC_060284.1, read on the forward strand.
TAACATGCAAAATTCTATAAAATATATTCATTATGCTCCATCAGTAAACACATTTTTCTAGAGGTTGTCATTCTTCAGAACTTTATTTTTTCAAGCCTCCAATGTAGTGTTTGTAATAGGTGAAGGATTATAAATAGAGGATGATGAAGCTATGGCTGTGAAAAGCCTTTAATTAGCTAAACCTGAATTATGCCTACACTTTTGCCAAAAAAGCCTGAAGGATTAATCCATGTTTAGTTCAAGCTTTTCAGGATTCCATTTATTTCTTGGTTTATACAAAATTCTACAGAGGTTAAACACTCAGGGATTCCTGTAAAAATCTTCATTTTTAATTAAACATTTCCTAAGTCAAGTTATCAGATGTTTCTATTAATTCCAATAGAGAACTTAAATTTTTGCAATAATAAGGATGGAGGTAAAATGGATAAATAGAATTCATAATTAATTGAAAACCTGATTTTGGTCAATGTCTTCCTCTCCATCACACTATTTATGAGTGCTAATAAGAAATTTTAAAATTTCCTATATTGATATTTTTTACTGTTCTATGACCTCTAACAAATACTAGAAGAATTATGAATGCCCAAAATTCAAGATAATTTATTTAAGGTGGTGTAAGTTATTTCCAGCCAGCCCAGGTGGTCTAGTGGTTAAGATTCAGTGCTCTCACCAGCTCAGCATGGGTTCATTTCCCAGTCAGGGAACCACACCACCTGTCTGCCAGTTGTCACACTGTGGCAGCTGTGCAGTGCTGTGATGGTGAAAGCTATGCCACCAGTATTTCAAATATCAGCAGGGTCACTCATGGCAGACAGACTTCAGCAGAGCTTTCAGACTAAGACAGATTAGGAAGAAGGATCTGGCCACCCACTTCTGAAAAAACTGGGCATGAAAACCCTGTGAATAGCAGTGGAGCATTGTCTGATATAGCTCCAAAAGGTGAGAGGATGGTGCAAAAAGACCGGGAAAGGTTATTCTCTGCTATACATAGGGTTGCTAGGAGTTGGACTTGGTGGCATTAACAAACAAAACTATTTATTTCCAGTTATGTATGATTATTAAAATTTGTGAACAAAACATTTAAAGGTTGAGTGAATTTTTCAATGTCTGTTCACAATGTTTGAACATTAGAGATAAACAGCTTATTTAATTTGTTTGCACACTTTGGTTCATGTGTTAGACTTCAAAAATGGGCACAATTCTTGGCAATTCTTCTCATCAAAAACTGGAGTGTATGGCCGGCCGGGTGGCACAGCAGTTAAGTGCACACATTCCACTTTGGCGGCCCGGGGTTCACCAGTTCGGATGCCGGGTGCAGACATGGCACTGCTTGAAAAGCCATGCTGTGGCAGGCATCCCACATATAATATAGAGGAAGATGGGCACAGATGTTAGTTCAGGGCAAGTCTTCCTCAGTAAAAAGAGGAGGATTGGCAGCAGATGTTAGCTCAGGGCTAATCTTCCTCAAAAAAAAAAACACCAAAATTTGAATGTATTTCTTCACCTCTTGAATCTGAACATGCCTTATGACTTTGACTAGAACATGCCAGAAGTGCAGTTGAGCTGTTGAGTTCCAAGCATGGGACGCAAAAAGCTTTGTAGCTTCTTTTCTTGCCCTTAAAATTCTGACACCATCATGTGAAAAAGCCTGGACTAGCTTGGTGAAGGACTAAGAGACTATGTCAGAGGGGCTCCAGTCATCCCAGTTTTCCTAGACAACACCATAATAGCCAGCCCCAGTCAACCCACCAACCAATCATGGCCACATGAGTGAACCTTGCCAAGATTTTTCAAGTCTGGCTCAGGCCAGTACTGCCCAGCTGAAGCCAGCCCAGAATCAAAAGCAAAATCAATCGCTATTGTTTTAAGCTGCTAAGTTTAGATCAGTTTGCTATGAAGCAAGAGCTAAACGATAAAATTCATAAAGCTTTTCTATATCCTAGAGATTTCATGTCAACAAAATGTTGATATCTATAAACAGCAATTAAGAGCTGTTTGTCATTTGGTCTTCAATACTTGGATCTCCTATACAGATTTTAGAATGCAGAACAATGCTACTTAATACTATTCAATAATACTATTCAGGGAAATTATGGTCTACCAGCCTTTATCTTCACTTCTGCCAAATAAGGCAAATGCCAAAGCCAGTAAAGACTTGAGGACAGTGCTTCAAAAGCAAATAGGTATGGAGAACACATGTATGTATTATTAGCCACACTACCTGAAAGAGAAATGAGGCTCATCGGGTTCAAGTCATGTATACAAAGTTGCCAGAGTATTAAGATCGAGGATTAAATTCTGGCATCTGATTTATAAAGTAAATGCTTTCCCATTAAAAAAAACAATACTATTCAAAACTCAGGGTTAGGAAACAGCCTTAAACAACATATTTGATAGGGTGCTTCCCTTATTCTAAGAGGCCTTATAAAATCCTCAGCATATGTGTCTAAATACACTATTTTATAATATTAACAACCATTTAATCTGCTCTGGAATTTTACAAGATCAAACTGTTAATTGAAAGACATAATTCCAAAATTGGGTAGAAGAATGCTGTCATAAATAATATAGCTGTAAATCTACATCTGTCTCCCATTTGTTGACTTTAGCTGCACTCAGGAAATACTCCATTTCCTTCCTATATCTATCTGTACACTTCCAGATACTTATTGGGGGAAGATGCATAATGACAACTTTTAACATATCCCAGCATTGACACTAGTTTTCTTTCTCTGTAGAACAAAGTTAAGGACATAGACTTGTGGAATGGAGGTCAGGTGTTGGTATGAGAAACTAGTCTATGAGCCTACAGACGAATTAAGCATAAATTGCGCACCACTGTGATAATGGTCTCAAACCTCAGTTTGTCCTCTATTTTATGTGTTGCAGATCATGAATCATGGGATGGAAATTCTCAATCATTTTATCCAGGCCTAGAAAAAAATAGTACTTGCTTATGTCACTTGTAGTGTTTTTATATGTCATTTCTAAGGTAGAAGATTACTACAAAATCCTACATCTTAAAGTTTTTGATACTGAATTGTTTCTCACAAATTTTCACCAACTGATTGTCATGTGTTTGATTCTGCAGAAGTTCCTTCAATAACTTCATGTAAGAAAATTGATCTTTGGTGAGGGAGGTACAGCAGGGACTTCTATAAGTATAACCTATTTTTTATCTAACTTTAATTTGAATATTTTGAACTTTGAGTGATACAAAATAGATTTTGAGATACCAAATATCTATTATGTAATAGATAACTGAAAAAACTTATATTTAATTATCACAAAAATCCTGTTTTTTTCTTCTAGAGATATCTTTCATTTTCTTTTGGATATCAAAGGAAAAATGAGACAACTTAGAGCCAAAATATTCAGTTTGTTAATTATACTGAATATGACCAAACTCAGCAGGAGACACTGAAAGGTTGAAAGCCAATCTGGAAAAAAATCAGGCAAATGTTATCTAAAGTAATGCTCACATAGCTATAGTAACTATAAGCAAAAAATAGTATTTAAGGATATGTGTATATATATATATAGTCTCCCTGGAGTTAAAAGGGTCAATAAATGATAAAAGTTTTAATTTTCCAGCATTACATAACACTTCTAAACTTTTATGTAGTTACTAACATGGCTCAAAAAACATATAAAAGTACTTTTAATAGAACTCTATAAAAAATATCAAATTTAGGGGACAGCCGAGAGGCACAGTGCTTAAGTTTGCGAACTCCACTTTGGCGGCCCAGGGTTCATGGGTTCAGATGCTGAGCGCGGACCTACATACCACTCATCAAGTCATGCTGGTGACAGCGTCCCACATACAAAATGGAGGAAGATTGGCAAAGATGTCAGCTCAGTGACAATCTTCCTCAAGCAAAAAGAAGAAGATTGGCAACACATGTCAGCTCAGGGTCAATCTTCCTCATCAAAAAAGAAAAATCAAATTTACCATCACAGTGGGAGCGTTTATCGCACATATATTAAATCTGATGATATACTGAGCCTTAACCCTATTCTCAAATATTTTGCAAATATTGGTAACATACATACCACATTATCTGATCACAGTGAAATTAAGTTGGATATAACCCTCAAATAACTAGAAAATCATTATATGTTTGCAAATTAAGAAAAACACTTCAATAGAACAAGGTAGAAATCCTGATTATAATCAGACATTTTTGAAATAATTTAAATTACTGTATTAAAACTGGGGTGGTACAAAGTCATATATAGAAGAATAGTTATAGCCTTAAAAGCATATAGTAGAGAGACTGAAAATCAATAATCATTATAATTTAGAAAAATAAAACAGCAAATCAAACACAAAAGTTGAAAGAAGGAAAAAATAAAGATAAAACAAAAATTATGGCATAACAAACCAGAGGATCAATAAAGAAAAACTTGGTTTTCGAAAAAATTAATTAAATAAATAAAATTCATAAAATTGATCAAATAAAAAGAGGGAAGACCCAAATAAACAGGATTAGAAATGAAATGGGGACATAACTGCATATGCTGCTGTTCTTAAAATTGTAATAAAAGACATAGAAATGATTTTTATGTCAATAACTTTGAAAACAGGTAGAAGAAACAAATTTCTAGAAACATATACTGAATGTGATTCAAAAAGAAATAGAAAATAGAAAAGTCCTATGACTATTAAAGAAATTAGATCACAGTTAAATCTTCCAATAAAGAAAACTTCAAGCTTAGATCCTTAGGCCAGCAAGTCCTATCAAACATTCAAAAACAATTGCAGTCTTGCACAAACACTATTCTAGGTACAGAGAAAAGAGGAAGCATTCCCATTTTCTTTTATGAAGCTAATAAAATCTCAGTAACAAAACATTATAAGGACAGTACAAGAAAATAAATTGACTGGTTTATAGCATTCATAAACATGTATCCTAAAATTTTAAGCAAAATATATCCAATGGAATCCTGCAATGTATTTTTGAAAATAAAATACTGTGGTCAAGTTAAGTTTATTCCGGAAGCACAAAGTAGTTCTAACATTAGGACTAAATGGTTCAGACAAACTTTCACAGTAAAGCCAACTTTTTAAGCTGGAAAAAAAATTACTGAAAATATAATGGTGCTAGCATTAAATATCGAAGAATTGAAGAGGATAATAAAGATTACTTACTGTTGTAAGATTATTTCACTTTACATGGAGTGACACAATGTTAACTTGAAATATACTGTGATAAATTAAGGATGCATATTGTAATCTCCAGAGTATGCACTAAAAAATAGTACAAAGAATTATAACTAAAAGCTACAAGAGGAATTAAAATGAAATTTGGAAAAGTATCTAACATGGTTGAGTTAGGTTTAAAGGTGAGAATAGTGAATAGAATTGGAAGAACTGTAGTATATATACAACTTAAAGTAGAGGTAAATAATCAACAAATGCATTGGGTAATGCATTGCCACTCTAATATATTGTATTATAGGTTTATTTGTGAAATCTTCTAACTCTTTTAGTTCTCTTTTCTTTTGCAATTGGTTGCAGTGGCATATTATGAATGGGATAAGGCTCGATACATAATATTTATGTTTCCCAAACACCAGAGAGGCTATATCCTTGGTGCTGAAATGTTTGTCAAGAGCCAAGAATATACCTGTGTTAACAAGTGTGAGCTGCAGCGCATAAAATGACAAAAATCTATTAGAAGAAAAATATCACGATGAAACGCCTGAAGAAAAACACCTGTGAATACAGAGCAAAGTATCCGTTCATAGGCCCATTCTTTTAACTCTTCTAATAACTTTAAACCATTATGGTTAATGGGAGGATATTGAACTTGGCAGGATCTGGGAAAGACGCTAAAGGATTTTAAACTTTTAAGAAAATTTACTTGTTGCAACTTGGCTTGACGTATCCTAATAACTAATGTGATGATGTCTTGCAGAAGGTCTTATGTCAATAAGTTTACGTAAGTTTACAGAAGACTTTGAAAGTCAGAGTAATTGGCTAACATTGTGGTCTTCACCATGTTATTCAAGGATCTCAGAGAGACTATAACTTGTGCAGAACCACCTCCAGATACGGGCCAGTAGGGCCCTTGTTGCAGGCCCCACAACTGAGGTGCCTCATACTTTGGAGTACCTTCTTTGTCAAGAACACCTGGGCAGGGCATCTAGAGTCTAGATCAGGGCCCACAAGGAAATTTGTCTCTGTTTTTCCCCTTTGGAGAACTCTCCAACTCTCCATCCTGAGTGTGGTGTTGAGCAGATATCATGACTAGTCTAGGAGTTTGTACCTGTAGGAACCATACCCGGGCCCTGGTTCCTGGAAGGTGGTTTAGCAAAGGGATCATTTCTGTCATCTGGAATAGTATTTCTGTAATGGGGTATTGTGAGATTGGCCCCAGAGTGGTACTGATATGATAATTTTTGACTACTCATGTCTAAAACAGGACAAATTCAAGGTTACGGGTTACTTTAGTCCTTCAACAAACATTGGTCTTGAGCTGTAATTGAGTAGAACATCAATTGTAGGTATTCTAACCACACTGCCAACTTGGGTCAAGAACACCTGAGAGAGGTGAGGATGGCAGTAGACATTCTTTACTCTATGAATCCCCTGCCATTGGCACCCTGGGTAGTTACTCCACCCTCTCTCGGCAGACTCCACTCCACATGTTAAGCCATCTTCCAGGGGTGGTCATGTCTATCTCCTTTAAGGGTTTTTGAAACTATTGCTCTGTAATGTCAATGTGTTCTTCTAATCAATGTCCTCTCTTGCCTTTAACTGATGTGGTAATTTCATGCTCTTCCAGGTAAATTTTAAGGCTTGCCAGGTGAGGAAAAAATAATCATTGCACAAATGGGACAACTCTTCTTGCACTGCCCACAGGTCCCTCATCTCTCCTCCCTACTGTTTCCAGTGCATTTAGGTAGTGATGCAGTCTTCACTGAATGAGATCACATTTTAGGAATGCAGCTATTGTGACCTAAAGAGTTTCAAGACACAGTTGGAAATGGGTTGCTCTATGTTTACGCTAAAATATTCCAAACTGTATATTTAATAAGATAAGAAAAATAAGTGATCATTACATTGCCTGCATGCTCTGAGTAAGACTTGCATAAATATCATCACCACTGAAGCACATACTTTGAGAGAGGCATGGTAAGCCAGTATTCACAAGAACATGATGGATGATAGAATATCATAAACAATGACAAAACCAGCATTAAATAAATAGTATTGGAAAAGCAGAGGCAACAAAAATCTGGATTGTTTCAGTAAAAAGTGTCTTCCAGAAAGCCATGGCATCATGAAAAATAAGTGTTGCTATCTTTTTCTTGTGGTAGGAGATATGCCATTAACTAGGAATCATACCTTTGACAATAAAGAATGAAAAGAAATGGTTCCTGGACTTAAACAGGAAGGGATAGTGCCTGAACCCTATGAAGAATCTTTACTTGCACTTATTGGCAATAAACAAATATGCGTGTGCATTTTCTCTATGCACTATTCTAAATCTTTATAAATAAATCACTGTGCCTCCTACGGGCCCACTAATTTTGTAGCTTTTTTAAGTCAAGTCATTGATTTCTACAATGAGTTAAACTAAAAATAGTTTGCTGGTGTCCCATACACCCATACATCCTGGCAGTGGCTCTACTTTTTGAAAAAGGCTAGGGCAGAGGATGGGTGTAAGGGAGTGGGGGAACAATAGAGTTAACTATTTTCGAGTCTCTGAATTAGATGTTTTATGTTAACTACTCCTTTAATCCTCACAACTGTCCTATAAAATAGACATTATTCAGTGCTTACTAAGAAACAGAAACGCAGAAAAGTTAAACAATTTGCTCAAAGTCATAAAACTAGTAATTAACAAAACCAGGATTAAAGTCCAGATATGTGTCACTGTGTATTCTATCTTCTATGTTATATTAATGATTTCCTAATACTCTTACAGCATGGGTAATTTTTAGAGCCAAAACAAATAACTTAGTTTTCTCAAGAGTTTGTTTCAATAATGATAATTCTTGAAAAAATAATACATTAAGTATATTTCAACAATAATCTCAATAACTATATAACTTTATAACTTGTCCTTGTGATTTTTCAGGTGTTCTTTTAAACTTTCTTGACATTCTCACCTTTAGGAAAAAAATGTCTTTAACAATATGAAGCAAACTTTAGAGTATCCATATCTAGTTCCATAAGAAAGAAATATAACAATGTCTTTAAATTTGAATTTGCTATTATCAACGATAAATTTAAAAGGTCGACTGAACACTAAAGAATAGGATTAATGTGATAATAGGAAAACTCATTAAAGAGAATGCTTATCTTTAATCATAATTGTTCAATTGAATAGAACAATTAGAAAAGAGTCATCCTACTTGGTGTTCTGGTAAAAACGAATATAGGCAGCAGAGAAAAAAAGAATACCTGATTGATTTTTCTGTGATCACCAGGTTGTTTCTTTCAGGGAAGATAATCCTCCTCTGGCTAATTATAACATAAAGGAGACAGTATATTAATAGCTAATATTTAGATGATATTAATCACATACCAGACACCATTCCAAATGTTTTACATATATTAATTCATTTAATCCTTATAACATCCTAATGAGTAAGATACTTATTTAAGAGTATTTCATTTTACAGATGAGACAATTGAGACAAAGTAGTTAAAAAGTCACACAATTGGTTAGTGGCAGAGTGGAATTTGAACCCAATCAATCAGGTTTCTGTTTCTACATTTTAATCACTATGCAATATAACCTCCCCATATACTATAGCGGTGAAAAGCCCAGACTCTGGGGCCAGAATTCAAATCTCAGCTCCACCACATACTATGTATGTGACTTTGACATAATTTCTCTCAGCCTCAGTTTCCTCATTTGCATGCTGGAATGATATCTTATACAGATCTTTGTCAGGATTCTATGAAGAAGCCCATGAAAAGCACTCAGCCCAGTGTTCAGTAATGGAAGTATTCAATCATCAAGCGTCATGATTATGATAATGAAGTCACTCTTCCTTTTCCTCTCTATTAGATAAGTAGGCTGAGGTAGATTCAATGAAAGATAGCCTAATATTTTTGTAACACTAGATGGGCAAAAGGGATCAACCAATATATGGATATTTTAACATACAAATATTACATATTCTTAAACTTGGATTTATGATTGTTTTAAAAGTGCTTGAAAATACTGTACTATTAGGTCATGGAAACTGTAATAAATTATGATATTTTATCTAATCCAAGATGCCATTATTATAAGATATCCCACTATCTTTTATGACACAATATTAGCAAGTTGCAAGATGAATCCTAATTTCACATAGATTAATATTTGAAAAAATATACATCTCCAATTTGATGAAATGTGATAATTTACTACACTGTTCAACTGATTACATATACGTATCCGTCACACCCTCGCTATCACTAACTCCACTATCCACAGCTTTCTCATCTTCCCTTTCTTTGCATACCCAACAGGAACATTTATAATTTCCCTCAAACTTCACAGTTTAGAATAGAGATAGCAAGTCTCCTGGCAGAGTGCTACCAAGAGAAATCCTGTCTACTAACTAGTCTGCAAAAGCCAAGATAAATGCTTGTGAGCTGTATTTAGTCAAAAGTCAACCTGTTCTACTACATGTTTGTGTCAGACTTCCTCGCTACAACTTATATCTGTCTCTGGAGTTAATTATCCTACGTTTTAAAGGAATATAATATGCTACAAGCATGTGCTCAGCTCTTTCTAGATGTGTAGGGCAAGTTAGATTCACAGTAGAGGTTCAAGGATGTGCTGCAAATTTCAAGAGCTGTGATTTTGTCATCAGTCCTTGGTTCTTTCCTGTCAAAGCAGGTGAAAAAGTTTAGGCTAAGTTTAGAATAAGAATTCCACTGGACCCTTGCATCTCCAGTGTAAAGGAGTTAACTACATAACTTTTCAGAGAATGACCATTAAGACCTTGACATTTATCCTTTCTAAATCTGTACCTTTATAGTTTTGCTCTAATTTTTAAAGTTCCACTTCAATACTATTTGTTCTCAAAGTCACACAGAAACAACCAAAAGGAAATATAATTTTTTAAAGTAGCTAAACAACCTACAGATAATAGAGACTAGAGATTAAACAACAAAAGAACATTCTGATTAAAACTTAAATCTCAAATTGAAATCTTTAACAATATTCCTTAACAAACTAAGTCATTTTCTGTTCTTAATAAACTAAAGGGGATGAGGCTGGCCCAGTGGCGCAGTGGTTAAGTGCGCACATTCCACTTCGGCGGCCCAGGGTTTGCCAGTTCGGATCCCAGGTGCGGACATGGCACCACTTGGCAAGCCGTGCTGTGTTGGCATCCCACACATAAAGCAGAGAAAGATGGGCATGGATGTGAGCTCAGGGCCAGTCTTCTTCAGCAAAAAAAGAGGAGGATTGGCAGCAGATGTTAGCTCAGGGCTAACCTTCCTCAAATAAATAAATAAATAAATAAACTAAAGGGTAGAAAATTCTCCAGGAAGTTTGTCTGTAATTACATTTTTAAGCACAATTTTTTAAAATGATGCTTTGTCTTATCTCTGCTACAATACTTTTCCAAGTATTTCATAAATTAGAGGGAATATATGCAGTAAATCCAAGTTCATTTATTTATTGACACATCCAAACATATTTATGTATACCATACTCTGCTGTAGGTTGCGAGAGATTAAAATATATATAATTCTAAAAGCATGCAACAAGAAAAGATGAAAAGTTAAATCACATAGTACAAAACATGATTAGGTGTCATTTTAAGTACACTATATTCCTTTTAGAATTAAAAGACCTTTTCACATACATTGTGTTATAACTCTTTCAGTTATAATTAAGTTTGACTTGTATAGCAGAGATCCAATTTCAGTGATCTAAGACAGAGGTGCTCCATTTTTAACATGTGCCTTCCAAGAGCAGCCTAGGAAACACCTTTATTCCTGTTAACTGGAAGAACAAAAAGAGCATGGAGGATCACATGTGGGAGGGTTTTATGGGCCAGACCTGGAAAGAACACAGAACACTTTCCCATTACACTGGCTAGAACTCAGTCACATGACCACTTCTAACTGCAAAGCAAACTGGGAAACATCTAATTCTCAGCTGCAAAGAAGAGATGACTACGGTTTGGGTGAACACTTTGCAGTTGCGTCACTTTTCATCAGAAGTTTCTTTGTCATTACTAAATCAGTTAATACATATAGAGCACTTTAACAATTCCTGATTCATGATACATGCTCAATAAATGTTCATTATGATTATTTTCAATTCTTTCTATACATACAAATTCCAGTCCTGTAACTCAGATAACTCTTAATAAAGGCATCCTAACGAAAAAGAGTATTTCTTCTATTTCCTATGCTTCCCCTGAATAAAGTCTAGTACTGCTGATCCATAGCAGTTAGTTTAAAAGATCTAGCTGACCCAAATATAAATTTAACTTTGTATGAAATTTATGTACTTCCATTGAATATATTTTTGCCCATCTAGATGATTAGTTACTCTAAACATAAAAAATTTATCTCATATTGCTGTTATATGTAAATTTTATGACAAAGTAGGAAATAAATATAAATTAATCTTTGATAGATTAAACATTGTATTTATAACAAGTACAATAGGAGTTATTTCATTTTCCACACCCTGACATTTTGATATAAGAATTCAGGGGAGGGCCAGCCCTAGAGGCCTAGGGGTTAATTTTGGCAGCCCAGGTTCGGTGCCCAGGTGCGGATCCACACTACTCATCCGTCAGTGGCCATGCTGTGGCTCATGTACAAAAAGAGGAAGATTGGTAACAGATGTTAGCTCAGGGTGAATCTTCCTCAGGGTAAAAAAAAAGGATTTAGGGGAAAAAAAGCCAAAGCTAGTCTAATTTGGTTAGATGAGATAGTGAAAAAGGAATTCATGAGAAAGTTTCCCCTATTAAATTGAATTTGCAATTGATAGCAAAGTACTAAAAAGCTTCATTTACTTAAATGTTTATCTTTTTAAATATTACTATCCTTAGAACTAGTGATTAAACAATTCTTCTAGGTAGCAGTTCAATATCAAAATTAGTGTAACTAACTATATCTTATTTTATCCTACTAAAAAGTACAGCATTATAAAGTTTTCACATTGTACTCTGAACTCACAAACCATTAACTGTCTCAGCATGCTACTAAATGGTGCATTCCAATTCGGAATGTGGCTCTAATGAGCTCTTAAATGAATTTATCTTAAATAAATTAAAGGGTATCCAAGAGAATTTGCTTGGTAAACACAGTATTTGAGGGATATTATTAAATATAAAAGAACATGTGTGGCAATCACTAAATGAAGAAGCAGAATTGAATTTTTTAACTGAGATATAATTGGCATAGAACTTTATGTTAGTTTCAGGTGTACACGTAATGATTCAACATATGTATATACTGTGAAACGATCACCACAATAAGTCTAGTTAACACCCATCACCACACCTAGTTACAAATTTTTCTTCTTGTGCTAGGATCTTTTAAGATCTACTCTCTTAGCAACTTTCAAATATACAACACAGTATTGTTAACTACAGTCAACCATACCATTCATTATACTCCTAGGAATTAATTATTTTTATAACTGGAAGTTTGTACCCTTTGACCTCCTTTTTGTCCACCCTCCACTCCCCGCTTCTGGTAACTACCAATCTGTAAAAGTGAATTTTTTGAAGCTACAGAAACTACACAAAATTTTGGAATTGTAACCTTAAAAAACCAACTATGACACTTTAAGAGTGGCCTCACTCCTCGACAAAATGCATAAAATTGATGTTGTGTAAAAGTAAAGAAAATCTGAGTAGGTTGACAACTTTTACCTTCTATCCATGCCCTCTAGTCAAAGACCATCAGGATCACACCTATAGTTGAACAAGTTAGGTTGTTCCCCAGTGCTATGAGAGAGAATGAACTATACAGTTCCCCTGCTATCCAAAAGTAGAGCATTTATTTGTATGAAACTTTTTGTAAGCCGAAATGGTGTAAAATGGAGAAGCAATTTTTGATTTTTATATTTTTTCATAAAAGCAAAACTCCTCTTTGGATTTCTTTTGGTTAGTGGAAATAGGTACTAACATAGATCTTTGGTGAAAACAAAGTAGCCTTACAAAAACTTTCAAAAAGTGGGGAATACTTGTCTATAGAGAACTGTGAGACTTCTCAGTAAGGGGACGTTAGAAAAGACTTACAGACTTTGGGCTTTGGTTGGATGATTTGGGGGAGGGTACAGGAAGAGACCCCCTGAATTGAATTCTGTCAGAAAGTAGGACAATTCCATAATTAGGTATCTCAATAAATCCTATTTATAGGAAAGGTAGACTAGAGTGAGGCTCAAGCTATCATTGGTAAAGAAGCGACAGTCACTCATATTAGCTAGGAGAGTGAAGTGTTTGCTGACTTCTGGCTTCCACATCGTTCATGCTTTATTTGTGTTCAGACATGATTCTACAGTGGGCTCATTTTTGTCTTTCTCCATCATTGTCACTGAGTGGCCTTCTCTGATGTTGGTGCTCTGTGAAATTATTCTATGCTCAACAAGAAAACATCAACACTTAACTGTGAATGTCAGGCCAGTTGTTAGGAACAACAAATACTAGTTGATAGTATCAGACCAGCTCCCAAATGTAGGGAGCTGCCTTTCTCTTTCTCAGTATTCGTTTATGAAGATAATTGTTTTTAACTCAGTAAACATATACATAGTGGCTTTGTTTTTCTAGGGGGTGGGTTTTATGGTTGCTTTTTTTTTTTTTTATGAGCAAGATTGGCTCTGAGCTAACATCTGTTGCCAATCTTCCTCTTTTTTGCTTGAGGAAGATTGACCCTGAGCTAACATCTGTTGCCAATCTTCCTCTTTTTTGCTTGAGGAAGATTGCCCCTGAGCTAACATCTGTGCCAGTCTTCCTCTATTTTGTATGTGGGATGCTGCCAGTGTGACTTGACGAGCGGTGTGTAGGTCCGTGCCTGGGATCCAAACCTGTGATCCCCAGGCTGCCAAAGTGGAGTGCATAAACTTAACCACTATGCCACCAGGTTAGCGCCATAGTGGCTTTGTTTTTACTGAATTCTGTACTTTCACCATTTGTATTGACATGTGCTGCTGAATAAGCAATATGGCTGGAGTGAACTCAATATTAATTTCATTAAGCTTCATTTTTTATTATAACTAAAGATGTGATCTTAAAAATAATCTAAGTTTTAATAATATTGGATGGGCTTCCACTTTACATTATGGATCATGTAGGGGAAATTTTTTCATTAAAACTTATAATCTAATAAGATCTGAAAGTATATATGGAAAGAATAAGGCTGAAGTAAGAACTGGGTTTTTTATTTACTTCAAAGAACCAAGGTTTAAATAAAGTAAAAATAATAAAGAGTAAACAGGGTAAAAATAGTTAATGGTTAACATTTATTAGCTTATTAAATTAACAATATTAACTAACATTTTGAGTGGTTACTGTGGGCCAACTAACTGACACTCATTTACTCCTTGAAACAACATGAGACGAGCTCTGGCATTATCCCTATTTTACAGACGTGGAAAAAGATTAGACAAGTTGAAAATATGTAACATAAACAGATGTGTGATACGAAGCCATACTGTCTTACTTCAGAGCCAAGCCAATCTTTATGCTATTGCTTCACCTTCCAAGGAGGTTTCTCTAGGCAGATCATCAATCATAGGGTTTAAGATTATGAGACATCAGAGTCACCATGCAGTATGAGAACACAGAGAATATGATTCCAATCATTGATGAGGTAATTATTTTAGGCTGGATAACAGTATATTAGTATAAAGAGTGGGAAAGTTCATAAATAGTTTTCTGCTGTAAAAAGCACAAGAACATATCTATAGAGTTACCAGTCTGAAACAATTAATCAAGTTATTTTCAGGCTATGTTGAGACAATGGAGAGAAGATAATTGTTGCTAACAAATGTGATTATTAAACTATTGTTTCAATGAATAGATCTTTCACGAAAAAAGGGGATATTACTTTTCATGATCTGCCTTTATTTCATAGAAGAAAAGTTTTTTAGTTAGGATGCAAGTATAAACCTGGATTTCTCTCCTTGCAGTTGGAATCGAATTTTAACAAGACTGATATTCTCAGGACTATTAGTTTTTTCCTTAGTTCATCACTAGATCATGAGTAAAAAGGATTAATAGAAGCAGTGTTATAAAATGATACAATCCTTTCAGAAACTTTCTAATACCTTGGCAAAATTCAAAAGCTTTAAAAGTTTTCATACCCTGCTTCCTTATTACATAAGGAATCTAACAAAAAAAGATTAAAATCTAAAATTCAGACAAAAATTTATGAACAAAGAATTTAGTCAAACCAATATTTATAATATTGGAAACAGATTAAATTTGCAATATTAGAGGAATAGCTAAGTGAATTATATACTCAAATAATTAAATATGATACAGTCATTTAGAATGTGTCTCAATGTTTTTAATGATGTAAGTAAATCTTTATGCTATATCAAGAAATAACAAAAAAGCAAAAACAATGGTATACAGACATATATGATTATAATCATAAAAATGCATATAAAAGGACTGGAGAGAAATATAGTGTAATGTTAATCACAGATATTAAATGTGGTAATGATATATTTTTTAAGTATTCCTTAAAACTTTTCTTTTCAAATTTTTAGCAAGTATACTAGACATGTCTATCATTTCCTCTCCTAGACACTCATTTTCTAGAATCTACTGTAATCATAGACCCTAGAAAGGCAAACCTTTATGACCTTTTCACCCGCCTCCTCATGTCCAACCATGGATAATCACCTAGCCAAAGCCAGTCAAGGTACTGGCAGCCCAATGTCAAATACAAATCTTTTGAGAAAGGAACTGAGAGACAGAGAGATCATAATCAATAACTGATAAAAACAGATCCTGAGCAGTTATAATTTAGAGATGTTGCTGATGGTTCTAATGGGCATTGTACAAAGGGAGTAAGAAGGTATAAGAGAGAAACAGAGTAGCTCAGCAGCAGATAGAAAGCTATAAAGCAAATTTTAGACTCCCTAGGGCTCCTGCGAATAACAGAGAGTGGTCTCAGTTCCTGGAATCCCAAATCCAGACCCCATAAGGCCGTATATTACTCATTTCCATTCTTTGGAATCCTTAGGCATCCATGGCTTTAATAATAAGCAACTTTTTACTTAACCCAGTTTAAGCTGTTTTCTGTACCTTGAAATGAGAAGAATTTGACAGAATAAAGCAAAGGAAATGTGCCAGAACACCTTAATATGCTCCCCTTCTTCTGAAAAAAATGGAATAGGAGTATCAGCTAGAAAAATACGAGTTTCAATTTTGTCCCTGTGATGTTTTTATTTTGAGTTCTACAGTTAATGTGTTTTCTTTTATATGACTACTTGAAGTTTCACTTAAAAGCAGAAGAATGAGTTAGAGAGATTGGCACAAAGGAAAGTCCAAGAGATTCCAAGCAGAGAAGGACTCGACACATTGATGCTGGTTGAGATGTAAAAGAAAGATTCCTCCAGGAACTAAGAGCCAATAAGGAAATGAGGACCTCTGTCCCACAACCGTAAGGAACTAGACTCTGCCAACAACCTGAATGAGCTTGGAAGTGGATTCTTCCTGGAGCCTTCTCATAAGAATCCAGCTAGCCAACACACGGATTTAGGTCTTGTGAAATCCGGAGCAGAGAAACCAGCTCAGTTAATCTAGACTTCTGACGTGAAATTGAGATAATAAATTTGTGTGCTTTTAAGCCACTAAATCCGTGTTAATTTATTACGGCAGCAATAGAAAACATTATATTAGACCATTTAACGCCAAATGAGTACAGCCACATAAGGATTCCAGCTGAGTCTGCTCAATTGCTGATCCACAGATGCATTTGATATTTTAAGCCACCAAATTTTTGAATAGTTTGTTAGGCGGTAATAAATAACTAATACAAAAATAAGTACTGAGAAATGAAGTCTGCTGTATTAAAAGTCTAAAGCAAATGGCGTTGGCTTTGAGACTGGGTAAAGGGTGGAGTCTTGAAAAGTAGAGAGGACACAGTTAGTGAAGGCTGAAAAAGTGGTGATGAAACTGCTGTAGGAAGCTAGAAGCAGAATCCATTTGCTTATATAACATATCCCAGTAAGAGTATGTATAGTGAGAATAGCACAGTCAGATCCTTGGGAAACAGAAACATTTAGGGGTCCAGAGAGAAAGAAGCTATCTGTAACGGAGATTGACAAGTAATGTTGGAGGAGGTAGGCAGAGGACCAAGAATGACTCGTGCAAATCAATAATCAAGGAGGGGCCAGAAAGTTGCTTGTGAGAAATGTGACAATATGTCTTCCAGGCTTTAAAAATGTGTGTATATTTTAATTTGTAATTGTACTTTTAGCAAATTATCCTAAGGAAAATCACAGTATTTTTTTAACAGCCAAAGAAAAATTCAAAAACAACCTAAGAATCCAGCAATAGAGTATTGATTAAATAAATGATGACACAGCCATACTGTGCAACTATTAAAAATTATTTTGTAAAGAGGCCGGCCCAGTGGTATTATTGGTTAAGTTCACATACTCCACTTTGGTGTCCCGGGTTTGGCAGGTTTGGGTCCTGGGTGTGGACCTAGCACCCCTCATCAAGCCATGCTGTGGCAGCATCCCAATATAAAATAGAGAAAGATTGGCACAGATGTTAGCTCAGCGACAATCTGTCTCAAACAAAAAGAGGAAGGTTGTCAGCAGATGTTACCTCAGGAACAATCTCCTTCATACACACACACACACACACACAATTTTGTAAAAGGGCATTTAGTAAAACGTAAAGAGAGTAACCTTGACCAGTGAAAAGAACAGAGTATGAAACTTCATAGAATTTGCATTTAAATATATATATGAATGTGAATATTACAAAAAATTCTTAAAGTATATACCATGAAATGGTAATGAGAATCATCTCTGAATGGTAGGATACTGTTGATTTTTTTCTCCTTTTATTAGTGTCTTCTAATTTTCCTATTACAAATATGTATAAGCCAAGTTTTTTACACTTTAAATTAATGAAGACATCTTCC
This sequence comes from Equus quagga, assembly GCF_021613505.1. NCBI lineage: Eukaryota > Metazoa > Chordata > Mammalia > Perissodactyla > Equidae > Equus > Equus quagga. The sequence continues at coordinate 36,353,541 of NC_060284.1, forward strand.
TCTACAAAGAGTATTCAAAAATACTAAATGCCACAGAGAAATAAATAAGAAGGAGAAATAAGTGTTCACCTGAACTGGCATTCAATGGATTATTTACAATTTAAGAAAGAACATTTCATTTGAATTTGGAAGATCCATGGCGATTGAAGAATGAATGGAAACATCCACTTGATAGAGATGTCGTGAGATCTAAACAACAAAATGTGGGTAAAGATCTTGACCAGCTCCTGATACACAGTAACAGAGTAAGCACTCAATAAATGAACAGCAGTTAACAATTTTAGGGGAGAATGAAAATATTCATATTCTAGTGGACAGGCTTTGCATTTAGGTTACCTTCAGCAAGGCCTTTAGCCTCTCTCAATCTCAGTTTCCTCATCTGTAAATTGGGAATAAGGGATATCTACATATATTTTGTCAGACAGTTAAGAATTAATTTGTGTGTGTGTGTGAGGACTATTGGCTCTGTGCTAACACCTGTGCCCATCTTCCTCTGTTTTGTATACAGGATGCTACCACAGCATGGCTTGAGGAGTGATGCTAGGTCTGCTCTGGGGATCAGAACCTGTGAACCCTGGGCCACTGAAGTGGAGCACGTGAACTTAAACACTCCACCACGAGGCCAGCCCCAAGAATTAAATTTGATAATCTATGCAAAGCCCAAGCTTGAAGTCTTGGCTTAGAAATATTTCTGAATTACTGAATAAAGGAGTGGAGAGAGGAAGCCTATATTGCCCTTACAAGAAGCTTGGCTGTGAAATAAAGAAGTGAGTGTGATCAAAGTGCACAGAACTAAGACAGGGTGTTTTCAAGATAGGAGAAATCAAGTATATACATTGATTTTCTGAAAAGAAGGAAATAGTGAAGAGTGATAAAATGAAGCTATTAAGAAATAAATGATGATCATTTTGTGAAACAATATCGTTGAAGAAACAGGATTGGATGGGCTCTAAAGCACAGGAGAGGCATTTATCTTAGTCATCTTTCCCATGAGACAGAAAGTAGGGATAGGTATCAATATGGAGAACCCAAAACTTTAAGCAAAGATTTTCTTGGTATGTCCCACCTTGAGTGGACTTCCACCTGAAGCTTGGAGAATATTCATTTTTTATCCACAAGTTTGAAAGCAGCCATTATTATCATCATCATCATTTTTTGCTTTTTTTGGTGTATTATAAAATCATCTCCTCCTCCACAAAAAAGGGAAACTTATAAAGGTATTTTATTGAATAAAAAAAATGAGAGAAAGATATTTACTTACTTGAGTAGTGCCTAAACCAAACACCTTACCCAAAAATTATTGCTGGGTCCCAGATATCTTTATACAGTTAAGCCCCTGTAATTTGAATTCCCACTTCATATAAACACCGGTTAACACAAGGTATGTTCTTGTTCCTTTAGTACTTTGAATTAACATTTTGAACACTTTTAATTTTTTGGATTCTGTAAAAGGAACATTTTTAAGGTATTTTTGGCAGGTGCTTTGGCTAGCTTCACTGAATCTATTCATTAGTACAAGGGAGCATTTTCCACTGGTTGCAGACCAAATCTAAGGTAAAATTTACTGGGTAAACATTCCTGTTTACTTGTCATGGTAAATTATTTGATTAATAGTTGAACTAGTTCACTATAAACAATAGTTTTGTTTGATAAATAAATTAATAAATAACATATAGGGGCCAAAATACATGGTTGGTAATATGTTAAGGATAATATAACACTGTGAGGTTTTAAATAAAGTGGATTATGATATAATTTGTATAGCTATATTGCAATTATCATCATCATCATCACCATCATGATCATTTTACTTTCGTGTGGAATAGAAGTTTCTCTTAGAAAATGAATATGAACATACTTCATATTTAGTAACTATTTTGGTTATGCCCTTGTTATTAGTCAGGGTTCTCCAAAGAAACAGAATCAATAGGATCTGTGTATATAAAAAGATTTGTTTTAGGAAATTGGCTTACCTGATTATGGAGGTTGGAAGGTTCAAAATCTGCAGAGTAGGCAGGCAGGCTGGAGACCCAGGGGACAGCCAGTACTGCAGCTGAAGATCAAAGGCCTGCTGCAGAATTCCCTCTTATTCAGGGGAGGTCAGTCTTTTGTTCTATTCAGGCCTTTAAGTGGGATGAGCTCATCCACATTACGGAGCCCAATCTGCTTTTCTCAAAATTCACTAATTTAAATGTTAATCTTACCCAAAAGCACCTTCACAGAAACGTTTAGAATAATGTTTGACCACATATCTGGGCACCATAGCCCAGCCAAAGTGACACATAATATTAGTTATCATACCCTTCCTGAATTGTAATCAAGTTTAATGCAACTTTTAAAATTGGACTGGAAGGATGCACACCTGTGAGCAATAGAGTTGGGTGCAAAAAGTCACTACCAGGGAAAACACTGTCAGATGTCCATCCCCATCTCAATCACTTCTGCTGTGATAGATAAATAGTGTGCAAGCCATGCCACCCTGCTTGTCTTTGATCTCCATTCCTACTCCCTAACTCCTACGCCTACTTGGAGGAGCCACCAACATTAGTCTGTCTTCAGCCTTATTCAACAATGTGGGCAGGAGGTATCCTGTCCTGTATTTCTCCCCTCCACTCCTCTGCTTCCCTCCTCTTGGGAGGTCTCCGAGTCAGACTTCCCTCACTTTGCCTACGCTTAAGTGAGTAATAAACCTTTGAATTACTTGCGATCACTGGCTCTGGCGAGGTGTGTTTGACATCCAATACCCTACACAAGAGGGAATGCAGACATGACAACTGGCCCAGTCAGGCAAGGGCAATAATAGTACCAAACTCTTAAGATAACCTTACCTAGACAGGAGAGTGCAGATGGGAAAATTTCTGGTTTCTTACTCAATGCAAAAGTGCATTAACAGACATATATTTTGTAACTTTAAAAAATATTTAATTAAAAAAATTAGGCCATCCAATTAGAGTAACTTAGATAAACAGGATATAAACTATGCATTTTTATGATTACATTTCAAGTATAGTATTACCAATGGCTTAAACAAGACAGACACTTATTCTCACACAAGATAAAGGCCCATGCTGGTATGGCAGTTATGCTATACAAAGTAATCAGAGGGTCAGCTTCCTTCTATCTTGTGGTTTGTCCACCTCTGGGTTCCTAGATGGCTCATTACCACCTATATAAATTCTAGCTAGCAGTAAACAGAAAAAGTGAAGGACAGGTATTTCCTTTTCCTTTATGGGTACTACTTACAGGTGGCAGAATTTATATCTACTCACACGCCATTTTCCAGCACACAAACACACCTAGCTTGAAGGGAGACCGGGAATCTTCTTTAGTCCAGATGATCTTGTGCCTGGTACTATAAGAAGAAAGGGGGAAAATGAATGATAGGGCATAAATAACCAGAAGTGTTGACCACATATCTAAACTTTAGTTTAATAATTACATAGATATGTATGTGTATGCAGGTATGTGTGTGCATGTATACATATACACATATTTAGAGGAAAAGGTAAATAGTGTAATTCATAGCTTGAAATTAATTAAAATTGTAACCATCCAGCTGATATCATGAATGATATAATTCAATTCTGTCAATAAAGATTTGCTTTATGTCATAAGGCTTACTAGATTTATTTTGATTATGAAAATTTGTAAGCACTGCAAAACTTCTCTGTGGATAAATAATAAACTGTATGGTTTATTCATTAATTAGTCACATGACAAAAAAATTCTTCATAGGTAAGCATCAGCTACTGGCACAATTGTGCTTTTAACAAACCACCTGATGACTCTGAAGCATAAAACAAGAATCATTTACTCTTGCTCATACATCTGTGTGCTGGCTGGAGGTTGGCTGATTTAGACTGAACCTGGCTTCAAGCTATAGATTAGGTCATAGTCTGCTCTATATGTCTTTCTTGGATTAGTGGGACTAGTAAACTACCTGGGACATGTTCTTCACATGACAATAACAGAAGCACAGAAGGCAAACTCAACAGCTGCATTATTTTTTTAGGACTTCATGTCTGCTAACAGTTCATAGACCATTGTTAGTCAATTGTTCAAGCCCAAAATTAAGGACTGATGAAGTACCTCCCGCTTACCTTGAGACAGGACAAGGATGTAGATATCCATTACTACTATAAGGAAGTAAAAATTTAGACCACTAAGTCAATCTACCGTAAGATCGTATTGTACTATTCCAAAGTCAATGTAATTTCACATTGCGTTTTAGACTTATTCCCATAAACTAATTTATTCACTTGGCTCCTATTATGTGTAATGTACAAATTTCTTTTCAAAAATTTTTGAGATATACTTCCTGCTTTATAGAAAATTTGTCTGATGAAAGATTACAACAAAGTAAAAAGGAATTACACTGTAGTGTGGTAAGTTGAGTGACAAAAAAATGGAGAAGGCAATACACAGATATGAGAAGAGGCATCTATTTCAGCCTAGAGAAAAGGGAAGAGTATTGGGAAGATTTTTCTGGAAAAGATGTCTTGAAAAGCACTGTGAAAAAGAAAAAGGGAATTAGATTCTATGAGTTATCTTTTGATACATCAAAAATGCCCCAAAACTCTAAGAGGAATTTTATTCACATCTTTGGGTTTGCTGGAGAGGTTCTGCATCACATGTTCTTCATTCTCCTCTTGGAATCAGTTGCTAGCTGGGGTATATTCTTCTCACAGGTGATCGCAAAGAGCTAGAAGGAAAGCCTGAATGCACAAACACATTGTGTTCTATCTTCTAAAATCCCATTGGCCAAGGCAAGTCACATGATTGAACTCAACGTCAAGCGGTAGAGAAGGAAGTATACTCCTTTTTTTGTGTGTGGACAGAATTGAAAGGTTAAAGGGTAAATGATTACAGGGAGAGGGAAAAGGAATTGAAGCAAATAATTCAGCCCACCACACAAGTAAAAAAAATTGCCAAAAACTTCATTTCTTACAAGTACAGATCTAGCTATATAAATGTATACATTTATATTTAAAGTCTTAAAACAAATGGAAAAATAAAGTATGCAAATACATTAAAAATATGCATTTAGTTCATATCATGTGATTTAGTCCATATCATGTGATAAGCACCATGGTATATGTTTGAATACATTAATAAATATGTATTATTAATATACACTACACTAATTCCTACAGCATTGGGAATACTCACTGATTCCATGGTCCATAATGATAACAAAGGTAACATTTGTTTAGTGTTTAGTTATAATTTTTATGCCATTTTTCTATATTTTCACATAATTAATTTGTGATACAAATATATGGACACCGATTAAAACCTTTATTAAATTCTCAGTAGCAATTTTGACGGATTTTTTAAAATTTTATTAAACATAGTAATATAGAACTCAATTTTGTAGACTGGCCTTATTAAAGTACAGCGACCATTAACAGCAACTAACAGGTGTTAAGTGTGTATGTTTTTGTGTGTGTGTTTTAAGTTCTTCAGAGAATTTAGACATTGTCTTTGCATCACAAGGATAGTTTGTTAACAAAGATTTTCAGCTCTCACTCCAAGAGAGTCTGGTGGTGTATGTACTCATATGGGCTTGAGAACATCTAATACAAATAGGTAGAATTATTCCATCTATATTGTTTAAAAGCAGTCAGGAGACACAAGTAGTCCTGGAACACATTTTGAGAAACACTGGTTTTGGGTTTTGGAGCTCCAGAGAAAAGAAATGAAGAAAGCAAGTAACACTGGAGAAAATAGTGCTCAATTCTTGGCTACTTATTTTTCTGATATGTACTTTGAACACAAAATAAAAAATGCACTAAGTGAATATGTTTAAAGCACACTTGAACTGGGTAAGTTAAAAGGCAGGTTATTTTTTATTTCATTAGAATTTGCAATGATTCTGTGGATATTTAGTAGAATTTTCTAATTGGAAAAGTCATAATGAGATGCTTTTCAGACTCTCCGTGATTTTTACTTAGAAGTAAAGACTTTCAATAATTTACTTTTCTTACTCTTCTATTATAAGAATGTTCTTGAATATCATGAGTGATAGCTCTAATTCTTTTCTAACACATCTAATCCACTGTAAAGAATTAGTATAGTTGGATAAGCCAGCGAGGATTGTCAGCTTCCTTGCTGTAAGCATTCTATAAAAGTGTCTGCCAGCAATATTCTTAAATTGAGGCATTTGATGTGAAAATTTGATAAGTGATTACTTAATGAAATATGTAAATCCAAACTTGGCTAGATATGCCTAGTGTCAAATTTAACTACAAGATTTAGTTTTCAACAAAATTTAAAAGTTATAACAACACAGTAATAACCAAACATTATTAAATTATGGCCAAGTTGTTCATTCATTACAATAATAGTAGCTAACATTCATTGAGCTCTTACAGGCACTTTACATACATTATTCCATCAAATCCTCATAGAAATTCTTGAGCTTGAAATAATCATTATTTTACAGATGAGGTTCAGAGAAGTGATTTCTCATGATCAGAGTACTATAATAATAACAGTCTTTCCTTACTTGTTTATGCCTATCTGTACCATAATATCTTAAGCATAAATCTACTTTTCTTCAATTATCAAATATTTCAAACAATAAGAACCTAGATTTTTCCTACTAAATTATAATGCCCTTAATTACTTTATTCATCCATTCATTAGATATTAATTGAGCAGTTACAATGTGCGAGAAATTACCCTAGGAATTGGTACAAAACATAAAAAGAAGACATGGTCCATTAACTTCGTGAATCTTTTAGTCCGACAGGTTGAATAAACATGCACTGACTGATTGAATGGCTGACTAATGGCAGTGGGCCCACCCACCCTTTCTCTTCACATTTTTGTTCCTTTACTGTTTGTTTGAAAACCACAAAATGGAGGATTTTAAAATTGTTCATAAACTAAAGATATATATCTGAATAAAGAACTAAGGAAATCATCTATGAATAACAAAATCAATCAGAATTCTTTTGGTTGAAAGCAACAGGAAATTCAACAAAGTTGGATGTCACAAAAAAGGAGGGACACCAGCTAACATAAAGGAACAACGTAGGGGTTGATCTATCTCCAGGCCGGAAATAAAACTGCACCAGGATCAATTTTCAGGCTCTGTTCCCTTTGGAGGCCTTGATCTTAGCCCATGCCCTTCTGATTAACAAAATACCTTGCCAATTCCAAGTCAATTATTGTCATATCATCAAGTCCAGAGTTGAAGAGAGGATCTGCCCTGGCATTCACAGCAAAAGTCCTTAAGAGTACTTGAACTGACCGGCTCTTTTGCTTACCCCTGGAACAGTGGCCAAATTGTGATAGCCTCAAGCCCATGAGTCCAGCCCTGAAGTAGAGAGGGGTAACTCAATTCATACCTCATGGCTGAGAAATAACAGAGTGGGGAGCAAGTTCCCCATATGAGTGTTAAGAAACTTCTGCAAATATTTTTCTGAGGGGGAGCTAGGCTTTATTTTACACAAAATAGGTTGCCAGTTTGCTTAATTCTAGATAATTGAAGTATTACTGAATAATTCTACTGACCAAAATCATTCATTTTGCAAATATTGACTAAATGCCAGACTTCTATTGGTTATGTATACCATAAAAATTACCCAGAAGAGAATAAGACATTGTTTTTGATCTTAAGAAATAGCTATTTTCTCTGACTTAATAAATTGTAATAATCTAGCTAAAACTATCTAAAATTATCTACCTAAAAATCATTAAAGCTTTTTAAAACTTGACAGAAGCACAAGAAACATTTAAGCTAGCCTTTCTTTTTTTCTACAAGAAAAGTTACTTTAACAGGTCTTTTGATTATAAAAAGGTAAAGCAAAGATCCTATTCTGAAATGAAAAGTTTAAAAAGATAAAGAATTAGTTGTTTTGTATAATATTACAAACACTTTACTGTGAAAGGATCGGCATTAGTGTTGACTGTTTCCTTTATGAAAACGGATCTTTGCTAAATCTGGATTAAGATAAAGTCTCTAAAAACTATTTATTCGGGGGAGATATGATATATGTGTGTCTGCCTATCCTTATTCAAACAGTTACTTATAAGGGATCGATCAATACAAGATGCTAAATAAAGACAAGAAGGAAAAAATTGACCTCAAGCAGTTGGAGAGACTCTATAGGGGCAGGAGCATGAGTGCTGGAGCCCAACCTGCATTCTTCAGCTGTAACTTCCTCACACGCTATTATTCTACACTGGGAAATTTATCAATGTACAATGATCACTATTAGGCAATATTTTAGTTTGGAAGTGAGGTGGTGGGTTCGTGGGTGTTCTTTTTATTATTACTAGGCTCTATAACATTTATGTTACATACATTCTTTTATATCTATCTAATACTATATTTTAAGATATAATAAAGGAAAATAATGAAGAGATTGGTTAAATCCATATATTGGGATCCTATAAAACGTGATTTGAAGAACAATGTATAATCACACAAAAGATGTTTGCAACACATCACTAAAAATTACAAAGTGATATGAATGATAATCAGTTTTTACAAACACCTATGTATAATATAGGTAGATAAAGGAGTAAAAGGAATTATACTAAATTGTTAACAGAATTTATCAATAGATGACAGGGTTTTGTTTTTTTCTTTGTTTCATTTGCTAATGAGTATAAAGTTTCAACAGTAAATATATATTACTTTTGGAAAACAGTAATCTATTAATTTCATCTAGGTTATAGTTGTTTTTAAAAGTGTGATTTCTTAGGGTGACTAAATCTGAGATATTTTTGGGACAGTAATATATTTGAAAAATTTACTTGGAGGATGACTTCTCACTATAACAGCTCAACTCATGAATCCTCTTTCAAGTTGAATATAAAATAATTTTATGAGTCAGCTTCGAAAGAGAAGTTGGGAATGGGGCAGAGGGAATAGATATGAGGTAGAAGTCAATGCAATATTCAGAATTCATACTGTAGGTCTTCCATTGGTATAAGAAATCATTGTCACTGAAGGTTTTCTTTCCACTTCGAATCATTTAACCTGAGAAAGACTATCAGCAAGTCTGAATCCCTGCCAAAATTGCTAAGGTAGCAAGGTCTGGGTTAATTTGAAAAAATTTACAATTAAGTAATTTACATTTCTTTCATATTAAGCCTTTCTAACCAAGTAGAGAATTAAGTAATAGATAATCACCTTTCTTACTAAGCAGAAAGAAGGAAGGAAAATATCGTTTCTTTAGCAGTTGAAAACAAATTAACCAAGTTTCTTTCTTTTAGCCAATAATATGTTACATCAACACACAAAGTGAGAAAGAATATAAAGAAATATGTTATCGTTTTTCTATTTTTTTCAGTAGTTAATTTTTTCAAAAAATAAGAAAAAATATACTTTCTAAATATTATTGCAATGAAAACTATTACCACTGTCTCAAAGTACTATTATTCATTTTTTACATGTACACATTTTGAATATATTTTGGTAAATTTAATTTACCAAAGTATATACATACATTTCATCAATTTGAATTAATTGATATTTATAAAATTAATTTCCAGAATCCAAAAAACTTGATCCTTTAGAGGTTGATTATCTAATTTGTAGGCTCTTCAACACATTCTTTTCTTTATTTTTTTTGTTAGGAAGATTGACCCTGAATTAACATCTGTTGCCCATCTTCTGCTTTTTGCTTGAGGAAGATTGTCACTGAGCTAACATCTGTGCCAATCTTCCTCTATTTGATGTGGGATGCCACCACAGCATGACAACAAGAGGTGCTAGGACCGTGCCTGGGATCCGAACCTGCAAACCCCAGGCCACTGAAGCAGAACAGGCAAACTTAACTGCTACGCCACCAGGACAATCCCCCATTCTTTTCTTTCTTTTATACCAGGTGCTTATTGCTAATTTTGCTAAACAAAGGTTTAGTTAGACAGGCACAATAGCATTGAACTTAACATTTTCTTTTCCAAAAATGGTACATTAAGAGTTGGAAGAGGGCTGGCCCTGTGGCCCAGTGGTTAAGTTCTCGCACTCCACTGCGGTGGCCCAGAGGATCCTGGTTCAGATCCTGGGCACGGACATGGCACGGCTTATCAGGCCATGTTGAGGCGGCGTCCCAAGTGCCACAAATAGAAGGACTCACAACTAAAATATACAACTATGTACTGGGGGCATTTGGGGAGAAAAAAGCAGAAAGAAAAAAAAAAGAAGATTGGCAACCGTTGTTAGCTCAGGTGCCAATCTTAAAAACAAAAAACAAAAAACAAAACAAAACAAAACAAAAAAGAGTTGGAAGAAAATAAAAACAACATGGGCTTCACATCAATGTGAGTGACCAACAATCAGAAAAAAACACAAAGTTCTTGCTCCAGAATAAGGAATAGCGGATATAAGATATAGAGTAACTCATGTCCCAGCCAAAATCATAACAATTTTGGAACCAGCAGGTAAAGGGTTTGAGGTTGAAATAATGAGGAAACACTTGTTAATAATGAATACTATAGGAGACCTTTCTAAACATTGTTTTTTAACAAAATTATGAATAATGTAACAAGGGGTTAGAAGAATGCCAGAAATGCTAAAATGCATCACTATGCAAAAGATGAACTAGTCAGAAGGATAGAGCACAAGATAGAATGAAGTAGAATAAAATATAGGCAATTCTTCTTATTTTATGATTAAACTTTCATCTTCCTATTATCTTACCAGCCTAAAAAACACATAAATGACTTTTCCCCCATCTCATGACCCCATTCTTCAGTTCAAGAGCTTAATGCCAGCAACACTTGCCTTGTCTAGGACAAGCTTGCCATCTAGTGACAATGACTAGTAACTACAGAATATAGAACGTGTTCAGGGCACACATGCATTACCTCAAAACTTACACCATTCTGGGTTTTTTGTTCAACAATAATTTATAGAGTTCCTGTTATGAGCTGGGTCTGGAGATACAATGCTGGGAAAAAATTAATATGGTTCCTAAAAGTCCATGGGGAAGATAGACCTTACTCAGTCACCAATTAAATGTAAAAATAACAAATAATACAACTTCTATAGCACCGATCTGTGCCAGATTAATTCATATAATACTTATAAAAATCATATGAGAAAGACATTATCTCCATTTTACAAATCAGAAATCTGAGGCAGAGAGGTTAAGTAACTTCCCCTAGATCACACAGAATAGGAATATAAACATTGTCAGTTTCACTCTCAAATCTGTGCTTTTAACCTCTGAATATAAAACTGAAACTTTGATATATTGATGAAGATAAATATATGACTGGACAACATTCATCATTCAATAAACATTTACTGACATCCTACAATGTGCAGCTACTATTTTTGGTCTGTGGATAAAGAAGCAAAAAAGACAAAGACAAGAAAAACATCTTAACCATGGAGCTTAAGTCATAATCACTCATGTGCATGCACACACATACACATATAAGCATTAATATATAATTTCTAGGCTTCTATATGCCAAGAAATGAATAAGGCAGGATAAGTGGTTAGTGATGGGCAGGTGAGGAGGTGCACCTCTATTTCCAAAGCAGTCATGGAAGTCCCCTCTGAGGAAAGGACATCTGAAGAGAGATTGAATAAATGTGAGCGATGTGAGCATCTGGAAGAAGAATGTTAGACAGAGAGAGAGCAAAGACAAAAGCCATTAGTAGGGATTTTACTTTCCATTCTGTGCCTCTAACCCCGACCCCACCACTGCAGCAAGAAGCAGAGTAGTAGAATATGAGATTATAGAAGTGCCCAGAAAGGCTTTAGACGACATGAACAGAACTTTAGATTTTAGTCCATGTGTGATGGGAAATCAACTGAAAGTTTCAAACAGGGAAGTAACAAGATCAAATTTATGGTTTTTTTTAAAGCTAACACTAGCTGCTGTGAGGAGAGTAGACCAGAGGGTGTGTAGAGTGGAAACAAGGAAACTGATTAGGAGGCTATTGCAACATTGCAGTGAGAGATAATGATGAAGTCTAATAATCAATCAAATCAAGCTTACAAATAACTATAATGCAAAGGAAACTATATGAGTCATTACACAAGGTACAAAGTATACAGGAAATCAAAAGAATGGTCACATTTGGATGATGATCAAGAAAATCATTACTAAGGGGGTGGCATATGCAGCACATCTAAGTATACAGAGATAAGAATATGTGAGCGTCGGGGCCAGCCCGGTAGTGCAGCAGTTAAGTTCCCATATTCCCCTTCGGTGGCCTGGGATTTGCCTGTTCGGATCCTGGGTGCGGACATGGCACCGCTTGGCATGCCATGCTGTGGTAGGCGTCCCACATATAAAGTAGAGGAAGATGGGCATGGATGTTAGCTAAGGGCCAGTATTCCTCAGCAAAAAGAGAAGGATTGGCAGCAGTTAGCTCAGGGTTAATCTTCCTCAAAAAAAAAAAAAAAGAATATGTAAGTGTCTTCAAGAAAGAGTCAGTAGTTCAACTTCACTGCAGCATAAAGTGAATGTAAGTGTGAAACATAAATCAGAATCAACTAATGGATCCTTTGGGACTCAAAGGATTGGGGAGATAAAAATTAATCTCTCCTTTGTTTTTCTTCTCTCTGCTGTCTTACACAGCTTCCAGGTGGGCTTTATAACAACTCAGTTACATGCTGGTTTCCATCTGTCAATGTGGTTGGTGTATGTCTTTTTAAATGTCATTGAGAGTATTGGGCACAGAAAATGTCATTTGGAAATGATTAATAAATCTGCTCAAAGACCACCAAGCTGTGGCACATTCATAGTCTTACAGAGTTAGTTTTATTAATTTGCTGCAATCAGAGACTCCACATCAGCAGAACTGTGGAGTATTTTACCAAAACAAAGTGAGGAAGAGCGAGTGTTCTTACTGGTTTGGGGGCAAGGTGGAGAGTGGAGTTTAAGTAGTTTAAATGAATAGTTCTCTGACAGGCTGAAAAGAAAGCAGAGCTGTGATAGCATCAGGGCTGTATTGAGAAGTGGACTTGGATCCTGTTTCCTTGGACGTTACAATGCTAAAAGTAAAAGTTAAATCTTCCCACAGAGTGAAACTGAATGTGGAATCTTGTGTAGGAAAATACATTATCTGAAGCTTTGCACCTGGATAGGAAATCAAGGCTGCTTCTCTATGTCAAAGTGGCTGCATAGCTCAGCTCCCCAGGCAATATGGAGGTGTTCCCATCGCCCCAATATAATTCCAAAAAGCACAGTTTCTCACAGTCCAAGATTTTAGGGAACAAAGTTTTTTCAGTGCTTTGCCATTGGAATTAATTAACGAAAGAAATATTTTACAGTTTTATATCACCACAACTTTTAACATTAATGTTTGATTTATTTAAGCACAATTTTAAAACCCTAGTTTTGTTTAAAATGTTGAAGTTCATTTTAAGAAGGCTGTGAAGTAGGAGCATGTCTGTCTTGGGAATGAATAAGGAGGAGAACAGAGGAGCTTAGAGAGGTGGGTGGGGACAAACTGCCATTTGCCAGGTCACTTTTGGGAACTAGTCATAAGAGCTCTGAGCCTTCCTGGAAAGTGACTGACATCTAGGCCAGCAAATCACTGAGGGGGTTAGCTAGACTCTTTGTGGATAGGGTCCTACTCAAGGGTTATTTGCTTCGTTGAATGGCTCTGAGCGATTAGAAGCAATAACTGAAGGAGAATGATATGTGGTCAGACAGAAAGCACTTCGCCAGTATCATAAAACTGTATGGCAGAGATCTTGCAGGGCCCTTTAAAGGACCACCAAAGAAGTGCCCCATATATTTGCGTGTCTGCCATGAGAGGAAATGAACAGCCAAGAGAGTAATATCTCTTTTCCCAGAGGAGCCCGAAGCAGAAAGAGGAGGTGAAGAACACAGAAAGAAAAGATTATGCCAGCTTCCCCTCTACAGGTTCCCTTAGGGAAGAGCATACACTTAGAAGTGAGATTAATATTTTAAATGGACTGAAAGTGAATCTTAATGATAAATAATGGCTTGTTTTAAAAATCTAAATGAATAGGAAAGTTAAGGGATGTATCAAGAAAGAAGGGCCAATAAAACATGTTTGAAGCTGTAAAATAAAGATTGTTTTTGGTAGCTCCATGAGATCCAACTAATTCAACCATTGAGCTAACTGGTTAGATACAGATGCTTTTATTTCTATAAGAATGATTCTGCTATGGACTGAATTATATTCTCCCAAATTTCATATGTTGCAGATCTAACCCCCAACGTGATGGTACTTAGAGATAGTTAATCAGCTTTAGATGAGATCATGAAGGTGGGGCCCTCATGATGGAATTAGTGCCCTTAAAAGAAGTGATACCAGAACACTCTCTTCCTCTGTCTCTATCTTTTGTTGTCTCACTCTCTTTCTTTTTCCACCATGTGAGGACACTGCTAAAAGGCAAGCCAGGAAGAGAGCTCTCACAAGAACCTGACAATGCTGACACTCTGATCTTGGACTTTCACCCTCCAGAACTGTGAGGAAATAAATTCCCGTTGTGTAAGCCACCCAGTTTATGGTGTTTTGTTATGGCAGCTCAAACTGACTAATACAGATTCTGAAAAACAGAACTGCTGGGTTAAAAGGCATGTTTATATTTTATTTAAATAAATGTTAAGGTTTATTTTTCTGAAAGCTTGTGACAAAAATTTGCCTTCATATGCACTCCAACATAAGATTTTATGGCTATGTAAAATGTTATTTTTTCACACATGGAATAAATCTACAAATGACTATGCATGGGATCTACACATAATCAACTCTCAGTAAGTAACACAGAATAATACAGACATTTTTTCTTTGACCAGTGTGATAATTTTGCAACGAAATCTTTAGCCTGGTTTCTTAAAGTCATCAGGCAAATCAATGAATATGTAATCCTTAGCTGCTGGCAGGATGTATTTTAGTTTCTTGAAACATTTATTTACATATTTTAACATTCAGTGACCATTAATCTATTTGTAAGGCACTATGTTAAAGCTTGGAAGATACAGAGATGAATATAGCAACCCCTGTCTTCAAGGAGCTTATGAATAATAAGGAAATTATATACGCACTCAATTAATTATAATAAAATCTATATATGACAACTTGTACTGCAAAAATAAATGGAGGAAGACATAAATTCTGCCTTGGGAAAAGGAAAAGTCATGGATGGTGGTTGTATTAAACTACTAAGTTTAGGGTGGTTTGTTACATAGGAATAGATAACCAAAACACTGAAAAATCTAATTTCTAGTCTTTCAGCCCCTGTAACACAGAAGGTGTAAAGGAAGAGGCAGAGATGGTGTTGACTGATAATTAACAATTTAATGAAAAGGTAACATTTGTGCACCTGAAGAAAGTTAGGGCTAAACATGGAGATAGCTGTGGGAAAAGCATTTTTGAAAGTTTTCGCAAGTACAAAGATCTGAGTCATGGGTCTGAAGAATTCAAGCACATTTAGAAGGACAGTATGTCTAAAGTGTGATGGAGGTAGAAAAGAACAGATGAAGTAGCAAAAATAATAAGTTGAGGGAGCCAGATCATGTGAGCTCTTATAGATCAAAGGAAGAACTTTAGCTTTTAGTCTGAGAGGAAAAGCCACTAGAGAGTTTTGAGGATTAACAGAATCACTCTAGGTGCTGCGATAAAAATATATTGAATACTATATTTTACATATATATTTTTCTTCAATATATATAAAATAAATTAAAACATAAATAAAAATAAAAATTTTAAGAATCATATATATATATATGAATATTTATTATGAAGAATTGGCTTATGTGATTATGGAAGCTGAAAAATCCCACTATCCACCCACTGCAAGCTGAAGACCCAGGAAAGCTGGTGGTATAACTCAGTCCAAGTCTGAAAGCCTGAGAATGAGGGGAGTTGATGGTGTAAATCCCAGTCCAAGGGCCTGAGGAAGCGAGGTGAGATGTCCCAACTCAATCATGAGGCAGGAAGAAAAGGGGTGCATTCCTCCTTTCTCCACTTTTTGTTCTATTCAGGCTCTCAACGGATTGTATGATGCCCACCCACCCATACTGGAGAGGACAATCTACTTTACTGAGTCCACCAATTCAAATGTTAATCTCATCCAGAAACACCTTCAGAGACACACCTAGAAATATTGTTTAATCTGAGCACACTGTGGTCAAGTTGACAAATAAAATGAACCATCACATAGTGTATTTTTGATCTTTGCTTGGGTAAATTTTTGCTTTGGCTTTGCTATGGAAAAAAAAATATAATCCTAAATTATCAGTGCTTTTAACATAATAAAAGATTTCTTACTTATGCAAAAGTTTGGTGGGAGTTAAGCAATTTTATAGGGCCGTTGGTTGTCATTGATGTGGTGACTAGGCATTCTATGCTGTGTTTAATTTGCAGCTCTGTGACCTCAAAATGTGACCTCCATGATCATTGTTTTCACATCCACTCTTCTGTGACACAGTCTGGAATTGACACATGTTGCTTTTACTAACAGCCTATTGATTAGAATGAAGTGCATCACCCCACCTAACACCAAGGGAGTTTGGGAATGCAGAGGAACACATGGAATAATTGCTGAGCCTTACTGTGCCTGTCCAAGGGGCAAGGACAAAGGCAGGAGACTGGCTATGAGGCTACTGCAGTATTTCAGAAAGTTCATGGCTGCTTGGACAAGGGTGGTAAGAGTGAAGATGGAGAAGAATGGTCAAATTTTGAATATACTTTGAAGGTAAAACAAAGATTTGCTGAATGAAAAGGCGTGGGGCATAAAAGATAAAGGGGAATCAAAAGTAACAAAGATTAAAAAAAACTGAAGGAAAAGATTTGAAGAACATCAAGAGCTAAGTTCTAGACATGTTATGTTTGAGACACATTGTACAACATGCAGGAGATGTCAAATTCAGCAGTAAGGAGATGTCAAAGGTCTGAAGAGTTCAGAGAAGAGGTGTAGGCTGGAAATATAATTTGAGAGTCATTAATATGGATAATTTTTAAAGCCATGAAACTGTATGAATTACGTCTAGATGAATGTGGTGAGAAAAAAGAAAAGATTGTGCCTTGAGAAATTCCAATATGTACAGGTTAAGGAGATGAGGAGGAACCAGCAAAAGAAACAAAGGGAATGACCAGAATGATAGGAAGAAAACATGGCAAGTGTGATGCCTAGCAAGCCAAATGAAGGGAGCATGGTTTTTGAGTTGCTTGTGTTTTGTTTTGGTTGTTTTTACAGCAGAGAGTAAACAATTGTGTTTAGCGATCCTGATAGAACCAGTAAGATAAGATCTAAGAAATAACCATTGGATTTAGCAATGTGGAGGTCATTGGTGATCCTCAAAAGGTCAATTTTAATAGAGCAGTGGGGTTGCAAATGATTAGAATAGACTAAAGAAAATATGGGAGAAGAAAATTGGAGACAACAAATATAAACCACTATTTCTGGGAGTTTTGCTATAAACAGAAAGAGATGGAGTGGTATATTTTAATTTATGTACTAAACAATTTTAATTATTTTCTTTGCTTTTTTTTAACAAAAGGATAAATAATAGCATAGTCACATGTGGCTGAGAATGATTCATTTGAGTACAGGAGAAAGCAGACCTACTTCCCAACTGAGAGACTGGCATAACCAAGAAGCAGAGAGGCAGGTAGGGTTTATGAGTATGGGGG
Organism: Equus quagga; assembly: GCF_021613505.1. Classification (NCBI taxonomy): domain Eukaryota; kingdom Metazoa; phylum Chordata; class Mammalia; order Perissodactyla; family Equidae; genus Equus; species Equus quagga. Next base: position 36,371,133 of record NC_060284.1, read on the forward strand.
TCCTCAATTTTTTTTAATGAGTTTAAGAAACAAGGTTATTCTATAAGAGGAAAGGTGGGAAGAAGGTTCAAGATTAGAGGACAGAGGAGAAAATATAGAATCTAAGATTTATTGGAGTCAGGCTGGAGAGAAAGTGAGCTAGAACAGTACGAGAGAGAGTGTGTTTTGAAAACCAAGGGAAGATAGTATTTCAAAAAGAAAGTGGTCAAAAGTGTCAAGCACTACTGAGAAGTTAAAATGAGAACTGAAAAAGTTCCCTGGATTTAGCAACTTGGAGGTAACTGTTGACCCTAGCAAAAACTATTCTTTGGACTGATGGGATCAAAAGCCATATAGAAAGGTATTTTGGAGTAGTAGAAGGTGAAGAAATTAGGATATTGTATGTCTCTCTCTTGAAGTCTGGCTGTGAAGGGAGAGGATGCTTTTGGCAAGAAGTCAGGAAAAGAATTCATACAACTCAATAACAAAAAAACAAACAATTCAACTAAAAAATGGGCAGAAGATCTGAAGGGACATTTTTCCAAAGAAGATATATAGACAGTCAACAGGTACATGAAAAGATGCTCAACATCACTAATCATCAAGGAAATGCAAATCAAAACCACAATGAAATATCACTTCATCCCTGTTAGAATGGCTATTAAAAAGACAAGACATAATAAGTATAGGCAAAGATATGGAGAAAAGGGAACGCTTGTGCATTGTTGGTGGCAATGTAACTTGGTGCAGCCACTATGGAAAACAGTATAGATGTTCCTCAAAAAATTAAAAATGGAGGCCAGCCCAGTGGCATAATGGGCATAATGGTTAAGTTTGTGTACTCCACTTTGGCAACCCAGGGCTCATGGGTTAGATCTTGGGCACAGACCTACACATTGCTCATCGGCCCATGCTGTGACAGTATCCTACATACAAAATAGAGGAAGATTGTCACAGAGATTAGCTCAGGGACAATCCTTCTTAGGTAAAAAGAGGAATATTGGCAACAGATGTTAGCTCAGGGCCAATCTTCCTCACCAAAAAAAATAAAATAAAATAAAAATTAAAAAAATTAAAAATAGAACTACCAGGGGTGGCCTTGTGGCCAAGTGGTTAAAATTCCACATTCTCCACTTCAGCAGCCTGGGGTTCACAAGTTCAGACCACAGGTGCATACTTATTCCACTCATCAGCCATGCTGTGGAGGCATCCCGCATACAAAGTAGTGGAAGATTGTTGCAGATGTTAGCTCAGGGCTAATCTTCCTCAAGAAAAAAAAAAAGAGGAGGATTGGCAACAGATGTTAGCTTAGGGAGAATCTTCCTCCCAAAAAAATAAAAAAAGAACCACCATATGATCCAGCAATGCCACTTCTGAGTAATTATCTGAAGAAAATGAAAACACTAACTCAAAAAGATATATGTATTCCCATTTCATTGCAGCATTATTTACAATATCCAAAATATGAAAACAACCTAAGGGTCCATTGATTGATGAATGGATAAAGAAAATGTGGTGTATACATACAATGGAATCTTATTCATTCATAAAAAAGAATGAAATCTTGGCATTTGCAACAAGATGGATGGACCTTGAGGGCATTAAGCTAAGCCAAATAAGTCAGATAGAGAAAGACAAATATGGTATCATCTCACTTACATGTGGAATTAAAAGCAAACAGAAAAGCAAAAAACCAAGCTCACAGACACAGAGAACAGATTGGTGGTTGCCAGAGGCAGGGGGTGGGGAGTGGGAAAAATAAGTGAAGAGGATCAAAAGATACAAACTTTCAGTTATAAAGTAAATAAGCCATGGGGGTGTAATGTACAGCACAGTGACTATAGTTAATAATACTGTATTGAATATTTGAAAGTTACTAAGAGAGTAGATCTTAAAAGGTCTCATCACAAGAAAAAAAATTTTGTAACTACATTAGGTGATGGATATTAACTAGACTTATTGTGGTGATCATTTAGCAATGTACACAAATATCCAATCATTATTTTGTACTCTTGAAACTAATATAATGTTATATGTCAATTATACCTTAATTGAAAAAAAAAAACTCAGGAAAAAAAATGGAATAAGCATCTTTCTCCATTTTAGTTCTGCAAGGCCTTTCAGAAATAGAGCCCAGTAGTTCTCCTGGCTTCATGTGAAAAAATAGGGAGTTTGGAAATAGAAAGGAAGGTGTAATAGGGAGGCTCAAGAGACACATGGCCAAGTGAGGAAAACTGGGAACATAAATCAAAGGAAGGGACAAATAAAAAAAAACCCTACACCTGTCTGACAAAGTGACAGAGGCGGATCTGATGAAGATGAACTCCAAAAAATCATATTACCATAGGCCTCCATCAACAGATAGAACCAGAGAGAATCAGAGTGAGATAAAGAACACCAACAACTGGCCAATGAAGTAAGATACTCCCAACCTCCACTAACTTTCCAATCTCCCATCCCCCCAACAAAGAAAATCAAAACCAAAAACAAAGTTCATCCAAAGTTCTCAAACTGTGTGTTGAGGTGTCACAGGTGCTTTGGCCACCTCACAGGGGTGCTATGGAATATTTTAAATATTTGCGGGAAACATGGCAATCCTAGATATCTGCCAGACACTACATGAAATATCAGCTTGAGATATTTCTCCATTTCAAAATTAGATCCTGTTAAATTCCTTTTGAGAATGTCCTATCTTTGCAAAGGTGGGTTTTGGGCTACTGCTCTGATAAAGAACAAGTGTCCCTTGAAAATTAGAGTGCAACAGGAAATGAAGTGGCACCTAGGGATGCTGTGAAAACATTATTGAGACAGTAAGGGCACCATGAGCTGAGAAAGTTTGGGAACCTCTGGACTATACCAAGAAAAGAAAATGAGAAAGGTGCAACTCAGAGCAGATCACACCCAACTCCACTCAAACACAGAATAGATGAAAGCAAATTCTATCTTCCTCCTCTCCATCTGGTAAAGTCTAATATGAGGGAAGTGTAAGAAGCGAGATCTTAATGGAGTTTGAGGTTGTCATTTCAAACCAAATTGGACTGTTAATAACTGAAAGTGATCAAGAAATTATGAAATCTGCCTAACCTATTGTCAAGGGAAGGATAAGGCAGATTTAATTGCGTACAACTAAAAGCAATTAAGAGGAGAGAAAATAAAATTCTGTCATGTTATTATCCTACTGCGTTGCGATATCTCAATTATTGTAGATAAGGACAATTAACCTTATCTTGTTGGCCCATGCAGCAATTCTTGATGATAGGAGGCAGTAGTAAATACTAAAGTTAACCCATTCAAACATTCATTCATTGAACAGATATTTATATAATATCTACTATATGCAAATCATTTTGCTAACCATAAAAAGACATAGGAAAAAGCCTGCAAAGGACAGTGTTTAAAGTAGCATGCCTTCTCTAATCACAGTTTATCCCTCTACCTGTCTCTATTTTTTCCCCAAAGCACTTATTACTCTCCAGAAGGAACTCATTTATTTACTTATCTACATGTTTCAGTCTGTCTTTGCTACTACAATGTGAGTACCAAGAGAGAATTATTTATTCCTCCTCTCCTTAATTTCTCAACATTGGCACACCCCATGGATCAATACTGGGCCCCCTTCTCTCTACCTACCCTTGCATATAATTATTATACGTGTTGATGCCATATATGTATCCACGGATACATATGTATCCAGTGTTGATGTTTGTCCAGAATTTCATATTTACGCATCCAACTGCCTACTTGAAACATGGATACTGAATAGATACCTTAAATTTAATGTGTTCCTCCCTCCCTGTCCCTCCACCAGTCCCGAACCTAGCTACACTTTTGTCACTCTTCTCATGCTCATTAAATGGTATCATCATCCACCTAGATGGTGGACAGTTTGAGGCTCAAGCCAAAACCCCAGAGTTTACCCTTTTTTTTTTTCTCCCCAAAGCCCCAGTACATAGTCCTATATGCTAATTGTACGTCCTTCTAGTTCTTCTATGTGAGCCACTGCCACAGCATGGCCACTGACAGATGAGTGGTGTGGTTCTGCACCCGGGAACCAAAGCTGGGCTGCCAAAGTGGAGTGTGCTGAATTTTATCCACTAGGCCATCAAGGCTGGCTCAGAATTTTCCCTTAATTACTCTTTTTCATCTGCAAGTCTACCAATTCTACTTCCAAAATACATCTTAATTCCAGCTCCTTCGCTCCATGTCTGCTTTCATCGAACTACTTCAAGCAGTGTTTTTGCCTAGGCTACTGTGGTAACTCAACTAGTCTTCTTGCTTCTAATCTATTTTTCACACCGCAACCAAAGAGAAACTTTCATATCCAAAATTTAATCATTATACATACATATACATACACACACACACATCCCTACTAAAAAAATCTGTCCAGTTTCCAATTGTTCTTCACATATCAAGACTCCACCAAAAAATCTGTAGGGCCCACATGAATCTCTACATACCCGACATTTTGGGGGGTTTTCCCCAAGTTTTTTCTAATGTCTGTCCCTCATCTGCTACCCAACCAATGCTCCATGAGAGCCAAATTTTGATGTATTGTTTAATGCTATGTCTTTATATCTAATCAAGCAGCAAAAGGAGCAGTAAGAAGCACCTTTGACCTTGAGACTGTAGCAGCTGCACCTAAAATAACACTTCTCTCTAGAATCCTCAAGACCCTCACTGTATGAAGTGAAGGAGACATTTCTGCTTCACTGTGTTCAGAAACTAGGCAGAATAGTGGATCAGAGTATAAAGCTCAGTCACACTAATAGCCTCAAATTCCAGTTCCGCCATTTACTAGCTGTGCGACTTAAACCTCTTTGTATATCAGTGTCCTCAATTGTACAATGGGGAGGCGTAGCTACCCTTTAGGGTTGTTGTGAGGATTAAATATGTGAAGATACAGTAGTCCCCCTTATTCGTGGGGGTTACGTTTCAAGACCCCCAGTGGATGCCTGAAACATCAGTACCAAACCCTACACATATTATACCTTTTCCTTTACGTACATACTTATGATAAACATTTATAAATTAGTCAAAGTAAGAGATTAACAAAAATTAATAAAAGAGAACAATAACATACTCTAATAAAATATAGATCTTAACACAGCGTATGATTTTTTTCCTTATTGAGAACTTTCACCTTTACACTTAAGTGAAGCACATTAGGCCTTCTCTTTGGCATATCCAAACTGCCAACATCACAACTCTTGCACTTTAGGGCCATTATTAAGTAAAATAATGGTTACTTGAACACAAGCATTGCGATACCACAGTCTATCTGATAACTGAGACGGGCAGGTAGTGTATTAGATAAAATGACGATTCACCTCCCAGGCAGAATGGCAGATTTCATCATGATATTCAGAATGGCACCCAATTTCAAACTTACGAATTGTTTATTTCTGGAATTTTCCATTTAATATTTTTGGATGGGGGGGGTAACTGAAATGGAGAAAGCAAAACAACCATGGACAACAGGCACTACTGTGCATATACACACATCCTCTGCCTAGAGGCTGTGAATTCTGTGAAATAAACCCCAGAGCCTATGAGGCTGTTATATGCAAATGAGTCAAGAAAACAAAACACTTTTTTGTCTCAACTTTTTGTTCCTTAAACTGAGTTGTCCACCTACCCGGACCCTTAGCTGAAGAAAGAACTTGCTATCTTTAGGCCTTACTATCCTCAGACTATAAATACACACCTCACATTCCTACACCAAGATGCCCTCCCCTCCTGTGCTTTGGCTGTATTTTCCCAAACACCAGGATCAGGAGCCCTGCCAGTCCAGCTCCACACTGCGCTTGCGCCAGCACAGACTCGCTCCTTCCACCCAACCCCCCTCCCCGCCCATGCGTAGCAGTGACTCCTTCTGTCTGGGTTTACAGCCTCTTTCCTTCACGGCCTGAGATTCCTTCTTTGACAACTTTTTAAATCCTCACGCCTCTCTCGGGCGAATTTTTGCTCTTAACACTTTCAACAGCTACCTGGAATTTAAATCACTTTGCTTTCCCGTCACTGTAAAACCTCTCCCTGCTGTCTGAGGAACGGGTCTCTGAACAGGTGTCACGCCTCCGTGGCAAAGGTCTCGCGAGAAGCTGACTACTTTTCGCGGTATTTCTTTGTTAACCAGAATCCTTAGCGCGAGGCGGAAAAATACGGCTTTCTCTCAGTTTCCGTCGATTGCTGCATTTTTTCTGCGGCTCTTTTTTCGGCTTTCCTGTTGCTGTTTCCGCGAGAGAGATGGCGGCCCCCGAGCAGCCGCTGCCGACGATGTCGAGAGGATGCCAGAGCTCTGCTTCGCTTTCTCCGCCGCGGGGCGACCGAACCCTTCTGGTGAGGCACCTGCCAGCAGAGCTGAGCGCGGAGGAGAAAGAGGACTTGCTGAAGTATTTCGGGGCACAGTCGGTGCGCGTCCTGTCCGATAAGGGGCGACTGGTAAGGGCGTGCCCAGTCCTCAGCCTCCCGGGAAGGCCCTTGGCTGGTGACCCAGGGAGGGGCAGGTCTGACAGAAGGAAGAAGACAGAAACGAGTAGGAAGAGGCCCTTCCCCATCTTTCCTCTTTCACATCTAAGTATCTTGCGTGCCAAGTCAAGTTTGAATTGGCTCGAGCCTAGGTTAGTCACAGGGCTGCGGAAAAGGGCAAGTGAGAAAGGCAAGGCAGGAGAGTGGAAAATAGCGTAGTTATATTCCCTTTTGCGACTCATCCTGAGAATCTCAAAACTTGTCTGAAGTTGGGGGTATTTCTGTTAGAGTACTGTCAGAAATGTGTAATAAAGGCCTTTTTAAAGATCTTGGTTCATTTATAAGCCAGTGTTAAAACGTATCAAAATAGAGGAGAAACTACAATAGTAACTTGAGTAAACTAGTTACAGAATTTCAACTAGGTTTTTGACGAAGTTCTTCGTAAAAATTTCCCTAAGGAATCTTTTAGGGAACAATATTACAGGAATGTAATTATTCGTTTTTATACCTGAAGGTGTTTTAGATGGATTTCTCTCCATTAAAATAGGGAGATGGTCTGTGATGGGGTAAAACATCAATGGATTCAAAGTGTCTCCCAGGTGACTGTAATATGCAGCCAGCGTTGAGAATTACTGAGTTAGAAGAAAGACCGATTTTGATAAAAGCTTCATGTATATCAGCAAATACAAATATTCATGTGATTCAGTTTAAGTACACTTAATTGGGTCGTCTTGGATCAGATAAGAAAAAATTAGAATGTGTGATATGATTACTCAAACAACTGGCAAATACTTTAATAAGCATTGACAAGGACTCTTCCTTAGCATAATGATTCGTGTACTTTTGACTTATGTTCCTTTTCTGATGGTTTAAAAGATATTTACAGGTTATATTTAAAAATGACTTCTCCTTTTGAACCCTTATTAAAAAGATAAAACACAAAGAAAACATACACTTAAGGAATGATTTTATGTTAGGCACGTTTTTAAGCTTTGCATTTGGCCGGATAGAGGGAAATTCAGATTTTTAGATATGTTATAAATGGGAGATATTTTATATTTTTGCATGGTTTAAGTGTGATCCTCTGTGTTTAGTAGGAGTTTTTTAAATTCTGGTCTCTTGAACTATTTGAATGTATATATAAAACATTGTGTACCTGTGCACACCTGTATATGAAGAAGGCCACATAGCTTTCATCTCAAAGAAGTTTGATTCAAAAAAGATTCAGAACCGCTGTACTGAAATTAATAAACAGTTAAAAGATCTTGATTTTTCTATGATTTTATTAATGTGTCAAATCACTGTCAACTGGTAAAATATCAGACATTTTTATGAGAAACTGAAATTATATTAGAAATAATGTGTATCTTAATTCTTTTTCAGAAACATACAGCTTTTGCTACTTTCGCTAATGAAAAAGCAGCTGTAAAGGTATGACTTTTTCTTTACCATTAGGGTTATCAACAATTTTCTATTATCATCTTGGTTTGAAAATGAAACATAATGTTAAACTACACTTTTTAAAAGTGAAAGCATTTGTATTTCAGGAGTTTGGTTACAGGCTACATTTGGTTTGTCAGTTGGCAGATCTTGCACAATATTTACGGATTTAAACATAAGAATAGTAGATTACTAGAAAGTGAATTAAAATTGAATTGTAATGTTATGTAATTAACAATAAGTTCTAAAGGATGCAAAGATTGATAACTACCTCTGTAGCTGTTGCAAAGTAAGATATTTTAAGTATTAAAGGGAGAAAATATATATTTAAAAAATCTTAGGGAATCAATTGCAAAGAGGTGACCTTTGATGTGGACCTTTAATGATTAGTTGGATTTTGAGAAGAAAACAAAGGGAGATGGACCATCTAGGTTTGGAGAACATTTAGTAAAGCTATGGGGCATGGAAAGTTGTAAGTGGATCAAGACCTAAGGGTTGAAATGGAAATAGGACTTGGAAAATAGATTGAGTCTAAATTTGGGTGGGAGAGAGGGATTGAATTTTGTTGAGTAGGTATTCTAAAGATACTTGATACATTTGAGTTAGCCAGTAATATGGTCAAGTCTGTGAAAGATATCTGGTAGTGTTTATGTAATAGATTAGATGTGGGAAAAGGTTAGAGGTAAGAAGACCAAATGGAAAGCCAAGACAAGAGAAATGTTATAATGGCCAGGACAAGAGAAAGGATCTGAATAAGGCAATAAGAAGACAAAGGAAGAAGAAGGTAAATACTTGGTAGAGATTGAGTTTGTAAGTCTTATGATCCCTATAGATGTAGAAGTTGAGAGCAGGAATACTTTGAGATTTTTGGACTTAGTTATCGGGTTATTACATTAGCTGACAGAGGCAGGATTCAGAGGATGTTTGCAAGGTAGATAATTCAAATGTCATCTATTAACTCTGAGGAGTCAATGTGCTACTTCTATGGAAATCTTTTAAAAACAGTTAAAAATATGAGTCTAGTGCTGAGGCAAGATAAAAAATGGAGTTTCTTCAATCAAGTGAATGGATATGGTTACCCACAGGAAGACAAGCCAGCAAAGACGACCAAAGGAGAAGTTAGGAACGAAGTAGAACTAGAAAAGAAATGATCATAGATGCAAAGAGAAGAGCGTTTCAAGAAGATGAGATCCTGTGGTGACACAAAATGAGGAATGAACAGCCTATTAGTAAAGGACTTTTTATTATGAAATGATAGAAATGACCCAAATTCTCAGTAAGGAGAAGAGACAGCTTAAATTGTCGTATATCCATATACTTGACTGTCAGAGAATTAAGGCAGAATGAATATGTATTAATAAAGCATGTAGCCCAGATAGAGTACATGAATAAAGTTGAAAAACATTATGTATGACATAACTTTTAATTTATGGAAAACTAATGGTATGTTTGTTAATTTATGCATAGAAAAAAATGTAGTAGAGGTATATGCCAAATTCTTAATGTCTTTCTCTGAGAGTGGTATTACAGAAGATTTTCACATTATATGTATTTTTAAAATTTTTTTCAGAAGACTTTTTTTTTAATATAGCATAAGAAATTATAAATAAAATATGTTAATGAAAACCACATTGTTTTAGGGTCAAGAATAACTTGGAAGAGAGGACATGGAGCCGGTCATTGTCTTTGAGAAATGTTTGTATTGAAGAGAAGGAATGAGAAAATAATAGCAGTGACAGGACTTTTAGGCTAGAGTGCACTTGATTGATTTAAAAAAAAGAGGAAGAGAAATGTTTAAGAATAAAGTGAGCTAGATAGGGAGATTAGTTAACATTAAAAGTGAAAAGCCATAAATCTTTGAAAAGAAGAGACTGTGTGTGATACAATTTTGAGAGGAAGAAAGTTGAAGTAATTCAGCTTAGATGACTTGTGTTTCAGATAATCAAAGGTCCACTGATAGTGAAGAGGTCTAGAGTTGATTTAGGGACTGGAAAATTATTGAAATATTTTAAAACTTGCTTTGTATAATGGAGTCAAATAAGGATGCCTAAAGACAGAATAAAATTGTAGTCCCAGTTAAGGCCTACATTTGTTCAAAAACTATTAAGTGCCTACTATGTGCTAGATGCTTCTTTAGGTCTTGGGATACATCAGTGAATAAAACAAAGATTTTTGCCCTCATTGGAGCTCACATTCTCAAAAGGGGAGACAGACCATAAATAATAAACTTAATAAATTGTTTATTATTTTAGAAAATGATAAATGCTATGGGAAAAAAAGAAAAAGAGCAATAGAATCAGGAATGTGCTGGCTGGGGAGGGTTAAGTTGCAGTTAATGTGGTTAGGGTCATATTTGAGCAACAATTTGAAGGAAGTGAAGGAAGTTAGGAGGTGAATGAACATGCCTGTTATGTTCAAGGAAGCCAGTGTGGCTGAAGCACTGAGGGGAGATGATTGGATTTGAGGTCAGAGTATTAATAGAGTTCATACCTATATTTTTTGTAAGGACCCTAGATTTTACTCTGAGTAAAATGGGGAGCCATTGGAGTATTTTGAGCAAATCAGTAACATAATATGACTTAATAATATTTAAAAGGATCACTTTGTGTTGAGAATAGATGAAAGGCAAGAAAGAGTAGAAACAGAAGATCTGTTAAAAGATTATTCTGGTAATTCAATCTAGAGATGATGGTTACTTGGACCACCGTGGTAGCAGTGGAGGTAGTAAGAAGTGGTTAGATTGTGGATATATTTTGAGGGTAGAAACTAACAGGATTTCTTGATGGCTTTCATATGCAATGTGGGAAAGAGTTGGAAAGCATGATTCCAGGATTTTTGGCATGAGTCAGGAGAAGAAGGAGTTACCATCAACTGAAATGGGGAAGGTTCCAGATGGAGAACATTTAGGGGGATGAGGAGAGATTAGTGGTTCAGTTTCTGAAGTGTTGATTTTACGATGTTTGTTAGACATCTAGGAGGAGCTATCCAGTAGTTTGGGTATATGTTCCTGGACTTCAGCGTAGAGGTTTGGGCTGAAGTTAGAAAGAAGGGAATCATTAGCATGCAGATGGTATTTAAATTTAGGGTGCTGGATTAGGTCACCAAGAGATTAGACAGAGAAGACCAATAATAGGGCTCTGGAGTATGCCTACATTAAGAGTTTCAGAAGGCACAAGCCGAAGAGATTGAGGAGTAGAAACCAGTGAGCTAGGAAGAAAACTGTGGGAAAGTATGGTGTCTTGACCCCAAGTGAAGAACATATATCAAGGAGGGAGTGATCAGCTGTGTTAAAAATACAGTAGACTGAAGACTGCGAGTTGACCATTGGCTTGGCAGTATAGAATTTGTTGTTGCCTGTGACCAGCAGTGTCAGTGGACAGAGTAAATGTAAGCCTGATTGAAGTGAGTTTGAAACTGGAAGACAGGAGAGGAATTCTAGATAGAGGACTTAGATAACTCTTAAGGAATTTTACTGTGAGTAATTAAAAAGGGAGCAAGCAGTGGTAAGTGGGATCAATAGATGAAGAAGAAAAAATTTTAGGATGGGAGAAATAAGAGCATGTTTGTCTCGGATGTAGATAATCCAGTAGAGGACAGAAAATTAGCAGAATAGGTAAGAACACGCCCATAATTCCAGAGAGTAGAAGTGAGGCTCTTGAATAGATTAGAGAGGGTGGGATATAGGACACAAGTGAAGCAACTTGATTTAGATAAAAACATGGATAGTTAATATGTGTTATCAGATGGAAGGTAGAATATGTAGGTACAGATGCTGGTAGGTGGGGAGTTATGTTGGGAATGTGAAGTTCTATCTAGTTGCTTCATTTTTCTCAAAGTAGGAAGCGAGGTCATAGGCTAAAAGAATGGGAGAGGAATATTGTGAGGTTGAGGAACAAGAGGAAAGTACAAAATACTCTCCAAGAGATTAATAGAAAAAAATGAACTAAGAATGTAATACGTAATACGTAATTGTGTGCCTTCATTAAGAGCCACCCCCAGATTTATGTCTGTGGTCATGAATTTAAATGAGACCAGGCCAATTCATTATGTTTGCTTTTCTAACCATTTTCAGCTGCCTGGGTATAGACAGAGTTGGATTCAAGCAGATTTTAGTTTTGCTAAGTGATGGGAATTAGTCCCTTAATAATCATTAAAGCCTTGGCAGCCTGAGCTTAGAAATGTGTAAGAAATAGCTAAAGAAATGTTAGCAGCATTAACAAAAACTGTATATAAATTATTTTGTATATGATCTCTAACAAATAATTTTTGGTACAGTTAGCAAATTTTTACTCTTTTGTTCTTCCAACCGAAGGCATTGACAAGACTCCATCAGCTGAAACTTTTAGGTCATACTTTAGTTGTTGAATTTGCAAAAGAGCAAGATCGAGTTCATTCCCCATGTCCCTCTTCATGCAGTGAGAAAAAGAAAAGGTATGTAGATAGTTAAGTTTTCCTAACATTTTACAGTGTTTTTTCATCAGTTGTATTGCTATTGGATTGTTTTCAGACTAGCAAGTAAATAATTTAAAACAGTAAATGATACATCTGTTGAATCTGTACATTAAAATAGTCTATTTATTTTTGTCCTAATTGTACAGTAGGAACCTGAGTGTTGATTTAATATTAGGAATTAATCAATGTGAAGTGGGAAGAGAGATGGTGAAAAGCATTCCACTTTAAGTGGATGGAAGGTAATTAGTATAAAGTCTTTGTTGTACTAGAGATAGTAGGGTGTCATGAATGGGCGTGCTTTGATATCAAAGACTAATATTTGGTTCCCAGCTGTAATTCTTTGTAGTTATACAACCTTACAAATTGGCTTTATGTTAGTGGTTCTCAAAGTGTGGTCCCTGGACCAGCTGCACCATCATGGATCTTGACGGCAATACAAATTCTTGGGTCTTAACCCAGTTCTACTGAATCAGAAATTTGAGGTTCTGGGGAGGATAACGCCCCAGCAACCTGAGTTTTAGCAAATCCTCTAGTTGATTGTGATGCACATTAAAGAAATTTGAGTGTCACGATTTTATGCCATGTAAACTTCAGGTGTGGTGTTTTTTTTGGTCAATGAGGTTTATCATACCATCTTCACAGTGGTACTGTGAAGAGTAAATGAAAATGTGGCATACTTTGTATAGTATTGGAATAGAGGAGGTATTTTCTGAAGCTTGATTCTGTTTCCCTTCCTTTTCATTGCTGTTTGCTTGAGAAATACTTCAAATTTTTACATATTATAGGACTGTTTTAATAATGCCATGTTTGAAAAGATAATGTCTTTTCTGTATGTAATTTTTCACTCTGTTTCTAAAGATCAGATCAACTTTGATTCTGTGTTTCTTAGGTCTGATGATCCTGTGGAAGATGATAAAAGAAAGAAAGAACTTGGTTGTTTAACCATAGAAAACGGAATTGCACCAAACCATGGGTTAGCATTTTTTGTTCTGAGTATATATACATACATACACATATATATACTGTATATATAATAAATAAGATAAATTTTCTTTTAAAGGGTATGTCATGAATATTTTTAGTGTGTTGATTAAACATTTTGGGCTATAAGAGTTTGTCACTAAATTTGGTTCCATCAACATGTGCAGGGTTATAAGATAAGCTCTAAGAAATACTTTATTTTTCTTTAATGTAGTCAAGGCAAGTTTATTTTTAAATGTACTTATTTGGATCTACTAGAAATAAGGTTAATCTAAGAGTACTGAATCATTTGAGCAATTTTGTATGCTAGCAGGTTACAAGTTATTGATATGAAGCTTATTAAGACATGATAAGAATTTATAATTTTTTTTTAGGCTGACTTTTCCTCTCAATTCATGCCTCAAGTATATGTACCCACCACCTTCCAGCACAATCCTAGCAAACATAGTAAATGCTTTGGCAAGTGTGCCTAAGTTCTATGTACAGGTAAGTAGAATAAAACTTTACTTTCCTCAAAGTGAGTGCTTATGTAACTTGATAAATTATTTTCCATGCTAATTCTCATGCTTTTTCATAATAGTATTAATCAGACAAATTCTGACCGGCAATGATACTATAATATTTTAAAGATATGTCAGTCAGTTCAGGCTGCTATAACTAAGTGCCATAGACTGGGTGACTTATAAACAACCAAAAATTGTCACAGTTCTGGAGGCTGAAAGTTGGAGATCAGGGTGCCAGCATGGTTGGTTTCTTGTGAGGGCCTTCTTTTGGGTTGCAGATGACTGTTTTCTCTTCGTATCATCACAAAGCTGAAAGAGGGTGAGAAAGCTCTCTGGGTTCCTTTTTATAAGGGACACTAATCGCTTTCCTGGGGGTTCTACCCTTGTGACCTAATTACTTCCCAAAGGCTCCCCTTCTAATACTATTAAATTGTGGGGTTAGGATTCAACATATGAATTTTGGAGGGACACAACAAACACTCAGTCCATTGCAAAAAGGAATGAAATATTTCTACATTCAAGTAAAGCCTTTTGTAAACTATAATATAAACATACTAATATGTTTAGTATTAGTGTAATAAACATAAGCTAATTTGGGAAATATAATTTCTGGTAATTCTTTGTTACCTTAGCATACATGTTTAATGTAGAGATTCTTTCTTAAAGGAAAAGACACAGTGGACCCTCAGCAAATGCTTCAAAGTATTGACAGTAATAAGATACTTCTTTGAAGTACAAAATATGTATGTTTATTTCCTTTATTTTGCTTCTCTCTGTTTTATAATTAGTAATCAGGGAAAAAGACACAACATTTCAGTAGATTTAACATTGCAAGAAAGTGACATTTTTAATAATGAGAATAATAGCATTAGTAGAATTGACAAACATTTTAGGAAGGGTGATATGAGATATACTAGGGGCTAGTTTTAGCCCTGTCCAGGGATTATAAAGGCAAAAAATTACTCAATAGTGTTATTGCAAAGTTTTTAATTATGTAAAATATAAGATGAGTCAAATCATCATTTCACTATGTGATTTTAAATGTTTAATTACTTTAAGGTGCTTCATCTTATGAATAAAATGAATTTACCCACACCTTTTGGACCAATTACTGCACGACCTCCCATGGTAAGAAAGCTCTTAGGATTTTTTCTAAGATTTTAAATTTCTCTTCTCAAGGTGGGAATATTGATGCTAACATTTTTAAATGTTGTGCTAGTGACTTCTAATGCATATTGAAAAGAAGGAACAAATATAAAGTTAATGTGATGATAGTCAAGTGGAGAGCTGAAAGTGGAAGAAAGCCAAAACATGAAAGAGGT
This sequence comes from Equus quagga, assembly GCF_021613505.1. Lineage (NCBI taxonomy): Eukaryota > Metazoa > Chordata > Mammalia > Perissodactyla > Equidae > Equus > Equus quagga. The sequence continues at coordinate 36,386,278 of NC_060284.1, forward strand.
ACTTTTGGTAATAGAAGCCATTGTTTCTACCAGTGTTATTGTTCAATCTTTTGATCCAGACAGTTGTGCCGTTCTATAAGATAATTGCATTTAACCAACTTAATTTTCTAAAATTTATGTTCTGGTTTTATTGCATATAGAACTTCATTTGCAGAAGACAAGAAAGTTTGCTAATTTTTTAAATTAGAATTTGCTATGCAAATCTACCAATTTAGTTAGTAGCCTGTGTCTGCTCTTGAATAATTTTAGTTATTTTGCTATGATACTCTTAGTTTTTTAGATAATAGCAATGAGAAATTATCTTGACTACTAACATTTAAATGGAAAATTTGCTTTTCTGTTGTATTTTGGCTGCTTTTCTAATGTGTACACTCTTGGCTTCATAATTTTTCTTTGTAAGCCAAGACCTCAATGCCTGGAACGTTGCAGGGATATTAGTTAAGACTATGTTAGCTGCTGTTAACAAATAAAACTGAAATCTTAGTCACTTAAAACAATGTGAATTATTTCTTGTTCATGTCAAGTTCATTCCAAAAGTAAGGCAGAATGATGTTCTGCTCTACTGAGTCATTCAAAAGACCTAAGTTATCTTCACTATGTGCATTCTCAGGTTTTGGTGAGGACATTACCATGCAACTTGCAGATCAAGAAGGGAGAGAGGATTATATGTATGGAAGTTTTTTATGCTAACATTCCATTGGCTAAAACGCAGTTACATGGTGAGATCTAACTACAAAGGGTCTTGTAGTTTGGAAATTTAGTCCAGCTAGATGCCAAGGAAAAAGAAACAAGTTTTACGATCAGCTAGCAGTCTGCCACAGCAGATGTTCCCTCAGTGTATGTTAAATGTGTCAAAGAATATCATGAGGTAGAGAGATATGAGAATTGTGTCTGGGTGGATGGTTTTTGTATTCCATAAACATAGATTGCTATAGTATTTTCGTTTTGTTCTTTTAATTAGTATGAAGACTATATGCCATTACATGCACCTCTTCCACCTACATCTCCTCAGCCACCAGAGGAACCTCCTTTGCCAGATGAGGATGAGGAACTATCTAGTAAAGAATCAGAATATGAAAGCAGTGATGATGAAGACCGACAAAGGTTTGTAATGTCAAATAATACTTGTTTAGATTCCAAGAAACGTAGACTATTGGGAAAGTGATTCTCTAGCTCTTTTAAAATTTTGCATATAATCTTTCATAATTTAGGATCATTAAAATTTGTCTTTTCCTAGCCCCCAACCCCTCAAACATGTAGTCAGTATAGATTGAAACCTGAGAGAAGATATCAAGACTTAAGGAAAAATTTTTGTATCGTGAGTAATTTTTTTAGATGAATGATTATGGTATCATAAAGTACAGTTGATCTTCATTATTTGTGGATTCTATATTTTTTAATGTGGCTAGGTTGGTAAAAGTTAGTTGTAACCCAAAAATCAATACTTGCACTGCATTTATGGTCTTTTGTGAACATAGCCATATGCAGATGGTGGAAAATTTGAGTTGCTCAACTTGCACATTCTTAGATGGGGTAGAACAAGGTGACAGTCTGCCTTCTTGTTTCAGTAGCTCCTTGTCCTTTCTGTGGTCTTTTTTAGTACCATGTTTTTCACATTTTTGTGCTGTTTGTTAGTGATTTTGGTGTTTAAAATAGTCCCCAAGCATAGTGTTGAAATGTTTTCAATTCAAGATCAGGAAGACTGTGATGTGCTTTATGGAGAAAATACATGTGTTAGATAAACTTTGTTCAGGCATGAGTTATCGTGCTATTGACTGAGTTCAGCGTTTATGAATCGACAACATACAGTCATGCACCACTTAATGACAGATGCGTTCTGAGAAATGCGTTGTTAGGCAATTTCATTATCGTGTGAGCATCAGAGTGTCCTTACACAAACCTAGATAATACGGCTATACTTAGGCTATATCGTGCTAATCTTATGGGACCACCATTATATATGTGGTCCATTGTGGACCGAAATGTGGATCATTTTGTAGCACGTAACTGTGTGTGTTAGATAAAGCATCCTTAAACAGAAACACACATAAAACAAGATATGTGTTGATCAGTTGATGAAATGTGAGCTTGCGGGAACCTAATCCTGAATTTCCCCTATAGACAATGATTCATCATTCTCTAATTTAGTGTTTGTGGAGGCTTTATGGGACTCTCGTTACTTTCAAATAATGAGAACAGAAGTAAATTGTATTCATATTTTGTCAGCTTCTTCTCCTGGACTTTACTCACCTCAGAAAAATTTCTAGAGCAACTCTGTAGGATTTAATACAAAATTATTTGTAGTAACTACTGCAGATAAATTATTCTTTTTATTGGTTATTCTTGATGATCTACATATATTTTATTTAAAGACTGTCTTAAAACAGTAAGTTGTTAATAAGGTTCAGGTATGTAATCCACAGCATAACCTAGAATAGGAATTGCTAAACATTTTCTGTATAGGGCCAAAGGGTTCTTTTGGAGTGGGAAAGCAGCCATAGATAATGCCTGAATGAGTGGATGTGGCTGTGTTCAAACAAAGCTTTCTGTTTATAAACACAGGCAGTTGGCTTGATTTGGTTGTTGGGCTCTAATTTGCCAGCCCTGAGGCTCAAAGACCCATATAGGCAAATGGGAATCTTAGGTAACTGTGCACAGAAGAGTCAAGATACAGAAGGAGTCGTTGACATGAGTCAACCAAAACCCAGACTGGGAAACATATACAAATAATCAGCAGCAATTTGACATCTGTTGACTCAGTGTCCACTTAAGTAATTTTTTGTTGTTGTTAGAGCTTGTTGAGTCCTAGCAACCCTGTGTACAGCAGAGCAGAACTCTACCTGGTCTGTTTGCACCATCCTCTGACCTTCTGGTGCTGTAGAAGCCAGTGCTCTGCTGTTGTTCATAAGGTTTTCATGGGCAGTTTTTTGGCAGTGAGTGACTAGGGCCTTCTTCCTCATCTGTCTTAGTCTGGAAGCTCAGCTGAAACCTGTCCACCATGGGTGACCTTGCTGATATTTGAAATACCAGGGGCATAGTTTTCAGCATCACAGGACCGTGCAGCCCCCACAGTATGACAGTTGACAGATAGGTGTTGTGGTTCCCTGACTGAGAATTGAACCCGGGCCGCAGCGGTGAGAGTGCCTAATCTTAACTGCTAGACACCCAGGGGTGGTTACTGAAGTACTGGCTCAATATATGTTCTTTTTCTAGGGAAAGAGTTAAGATCAAAATGTAGGCAGGGCGGAAACTACAAAGTGGGAGTGAATAGAGTGCTTTGAACAGAGGCATTTAGAAAGGCTGGCAGTTCTCAATGGACTGTAACTTACTGCTAAATAAGAACAATGCTGCAAAGTGTTGCATTAGGGTAATTACTTAATCTGTAAATCTTACTTTCTTAATAAAAATAATGATAGCAATAAGAAATACTTTAGACTAGCTAGAACCTTTTTTGTTTGTTTTTGTTTTGTTCATTTAGATTTCCATTTTAGGGATATAGTAAGAAATTCTGCAAATAATTCATCTTGAGTCATGAGAACAAAGCCTTTGTGTGAATCAATCTCTGGTTTCATGCTTCTCTGTTATCTTCTAGAAATGTTAAAAAAAAAATGGTACTATTTATTTGTTCAGCAAATATATATTGATTACCTACCTAATATATGCCAGACACTGTTGTAGAGGCTTAGTATACTTTGGGTGAGCAATTTGTGAATGTAGACATGTTTTGTATAACTGGATTTATTCATAAAATTTTTCGCAAGCCATGGTTGTAAAGAGGCTTTAAAAATTTACAGTATTTGTTTTCATTTTTCCTTGCTTAGGGAAGGTTTAAAACTTATTTTAAACACACTCTCCTCCTCCTCCTTTGCATTTTATTGTGTTTGTTTTGCTTTCAAGTTTCACAAATATAACTAGAGAAGTAGAGCTGTGACTAGTGGTTTTTGAGCCTGCTCTGTGGAAACACTGTATCTGATCCTGTGGAAAATACAAAAATGCTTAAAAAAGATCTGTTCCAGATATTACACATACTGGTAATGGAGACAAGCTATGTACAAGGTATCAATTGTTATACCTTGATTGTTACTTACAAGCTACTTCAGGGTATAGGACTTGAAAATTTTGTTCTCAAGTAAGTTATCTTGTTTACATAAGTGTTGATTTGCAACAATTATGTGCAAATTTTTTTTTGTTTTGGTGAGGAAGAGTTTTTTTGATGAGGAAGATTTACTCTGAGCTAACATCTGTGCCAATCTTCCTCTATTTTATATGTGGGTCACTGCCACAGCATGGCTGACAAATGGTGTAGGTCTGCACCCGGGATCTGAACCTGAGAACCTGGGCTGCCAAAGCCGAACATGCAGAACTTTACCCACTAGGCCATGCAGCTGGCCCCACAGAAGGTTTTTTAAATGAAAATACTTCAATCCAGGCTCTGTAATAATTAGACTATAAATGGAAGTAATTTTACTGTGTTCGTAAGGTCTTTTGAATATCAGTCAAGAAAAGAGCAAAATAGTTACATAGATTGTATTAGTGTATCCTGTTCAATGTTTTGGCATTAAGTCCAACCATTCTTATTTGGGCAAATAATAATTTTTATAATGAAACGTATCTTTAAAAATTGATAAATCACAACTGAATAGATTTTTGTTTCCTTCAAAGTAAGATAAAGGTGAGCAAGGAGATTTAGAATTTGAGCTTTTGTCAAATTTATATCTTAATTGATGGCTTAGAAATTACGCTTAGGCTGTACACAAATCATTTTATAATTTATAAGCCCGAATCCATATTTAAGCTTAGCAGACAACAGTGGTAAATAGCTGTGCTTTTCCATAAGAAATTTTATTTTCACTTTCCTTTCCTCCAATGTAGAATGACCAAACTAATGGAACTAGCAAATCTTCAGCCCAAAAGACCAAAAACAATAAAGCAGCGCCACGTGAGAAAAAAGCAAAAAATAAAGGATATGTTGATTACACCTTCACCTGCTTCACACAGGTAACTTTGTTTTGAATTATGAAATAAAGGTTCTGTATGTTCTTTGCCTACTTGCTTAACTCATGTCATTCCTCAGTCTGGCTTTTATTTCATATTCGTCTGTTTGGTTCACTAGTAACTTCCTATTTGCCAGATTCACAAATATTCATAATTGTGTCACAGTTGACCAGCATTTGATGCTTTTGACTACCCTGGGTCTCAAAATTGTCCAGCCTTAATCTTACATTATCATTCTCTCTTTTTTTTAATCTCCCATCTTACTGCCTCTCTTGCTCTTTTCCTTCGTGTCATTCTCTCTCTCTTGCTCGCTCTTTTTCTTTTGAATATTGGGTTCCATGTGCTTCTGTCCATGATCTTTTGTTCATATATTTATATTCCTTATTAATCTCATTAATTTTTCTGCTTTCACCTTTTGAAGCTAATAGATACCAAATCTCTATCTTTAGCTTTAACCTACTGAGAAAGGAAGTCTTCTTTTCCAGCTTCCTCCTTTTTGCCTGCTCAGTGTATCCTGTAGGCACTTAAGACATTCTTCAAAGCAGTACTCTTTTTTTTTTTCCTTTTAAAGATTGGCACCTGAGCTAACAACTGTTGCCAATCTTCTTTTTGTTTTTTTCTGCTTTTTCTCCCCAAATCCCCAAAGTACATAGTTGTATATTTTTAATTGTGGGTCCTTCTAACTGTGGCACGTGGGACACCACCTCAGCATGGCCTAACGAGCCGTGCCATATCTGCGCCAAGGATCCAAACCAGCGAAACCCTAGGCCACCGAAGTGGAGTGTGCAAACTTAACCACTCGGCCACGGGGCCAGCCCCCAAAGCAATACTCTTTTAGTGTCCTTTCACTGTCTTTTTCCCCTCCTGCATTCAGTTTTGATAATGGAATCACCAGTGTGTTTATATGAAATTATATTCATTCCTCCTGACTCCACTACCAATATGAAACATTTTTTGACTTAAAAGTAGCCAACTGGATAAAAATTCACACATCTTAGCTTAGCACACAGGACCTACCGAAGTGCCTTTAAATATTTATTGAATGTGTGATAAAGTTCTCTGCTGAATATCATGTGTGGTTTGGAGCATGTGTCCAAAGGTTAGTGCTATCTATTCAAAGAGTGAGTTCACAGTCTTATGGGCAGTAAGCCATATGCATAGATGACTATTGCGTTAGAAGTTATAATAAATGACATAAGAAAAAGAAAAAGATATAAACTAAGAACTGAAGGGTTGTGAGAAAGGAGAGGTCACAGCTAGTTAAGAAATCTAGAAAGACTTTAAGAGAGAGGAGACATTTCATCTGGGCTTTGAAAGATGAGAGGCAAAAATTAGTCAAGGAAAGGATACCCAGTGTGAATGAAAAAGTAAAAGGAAAGTTCGTAGAGGTAGGAAAATTTATTGGATAGAGATTGAAATGATGAAAACTAGAAGGATGTGGAGAGAGATCTGCCTTAAGTCTTAGGCTAAGATGTTTGAATTTATTGAGGGAGCCATTGTAATGCCATTGACATTTAAAAAAAATTTCTTTCAGACTATGTTATCTTACAATAAACTTTTCAGTGAGTAAGCAAATTTGGGGTAAAGGTCAGGGCTATGAATATGAAAGAAGTTAATTAGATGTGAATCAACTTTCCACTGTTCCTTGAATATTTTGTTGTAGTACAGAAATTGCCAATGAAATGATATTCGTTATATGTATTTTGTTTGAAATATATTGCCCGTTTTTTCCGTTTGACTGATTTTCTGACATTTTGCGTTAACATGATTTTGGTTGAAATTATGGCAGAAATTTTACTTGCCTGTTTGCCATAAAATTCTGTGTGTTTTAATACCTTTATCCAATGAAAATTACTATTAATTGCAGTTTTAACAAGGTAAATTTTCCTTGAACTTGTAAGTAACTTTATAAGTTGAGAAAGGAGTTTGTTAAAATTCCTTTTTTTTTCCCATTTTTAAAAGACTGGGTCTTTAATTTTTTTCTTATTTCACATTAAGTATAAATAATACGATGTATTTCCCATGTTACTTGTCTTGACATCACAGTCCCATGCTTTTAATCTCTGTGGCAGCACTGAACAATTAAAAATAAATAATGTGAAGGCCCGACCCAGTGGCTTAGTGGTTAAATTCATACACTCCACTTGGCGGCCCAGGATTCATGAGTTTGGATCCTGCATGCGGACTTATGCAACACTCATCAAGCCATGCTGTGGTGGTATTCCACATACAAAATAGAGTAAGATTGGCATAGATGGTAGCTCAGGGACAATCTTCCTTACCAAAGTAAATAAATAAATTAATTAAATAAATAAATAAATAATGTGAACCAAATTAGATTTTTCCAATAGCCACATTAAAACAGTAAAAAAGAAACAGATGGAATTAATTTTAATAATATATTTTATTTAACCCATTATGTCCAAAATATTATTTCAGCATACAATTAATATAAAAAGTTATTGAGATGTTTACCTTGTTTTTTAATACGAAGTTGTGAGAGTCTGGTATGTATTTTATACTTACAGCATATTTTAATTTGGACAGCAACATTTCAAGTGCTCATTAGCCACATGTGGCTGGTGGCTACTCTACTGGACAGCATAGCTTTATTATATAGTATACAGAATATAGTTTATAATCCTATATTAAACATAGAATGAGCTTTTTTGCATATTAGTAAATATAGATTTAATAGTGCTCAAGTCCTGTCTGTCATTTACTGAATGACTTTATGCAGTACTTAACATCCCTTAACCTCAGTCTCCTTATTTATCTAAAATAGGAATTTAATAGTATTAGAACATTTGTTAGGGTTTATGGAAGTATTAAGTGTAAGTTACTTTGTGCACTGCCTATAGTGTTGTGAGTGCTTTATCAGTGTTAGTTTTTTAAATTTAAAGTAAATATGAAATAATGTTTTACTTAGGATTTTATTTGCAATTATAAAGTAATGCTGTAATTGTTTGTAAACAGCAATTTACATCCAGTGCTGTTACCTTCGGATGTGTTTGACCAACCACAACCTGTAGGTAGTAAAAAAATTGAATTCCATATATCTACTGACATGGTGGCTGCATTTAAGAAAGATTTAGAAAAGGAACAAACTTACGACGAACAGAAGTGTGGTAAGCATATTCTAGTTCTTTAATATGCTATGTAAAAATTCTTCTCAATCAGCTTTTTATGTTAGAATTCTATGTATAATGTTTCTCTATTTTAGTATTTCTGAAGTATATTTAAAATATGCAGTTAGGTCTTCTCAACATCATGGAATACTGTCCATTTTGAACTTTTTTTATGTAAATAAAATGAGTGCTTAATGGCGAGATTGTCACAGTTGGCTTTTGCTAGTAATGAAATCTAGGGTGAAATTTAGTCTGGTTTTTGCTGATGTTTACACTAAAAATAAATAGAAGAGTTTCTTGTATTGACTTATTTTTCTTGTATTGACTTATTTTATTTATTGATTGTTAAATGTGATGTTCTGTGGTTTTATTAGTATAATTATATTATTGGCTAGAAAATAAGCAGAGTGACTATCTTGTGAATTGTAGATGTCATGTACTTTTTTCTTCCTCCAGAACACATGGAAGGTTGTTTACTAAGATACTATTCTTAAATTTAAAGATAATGTATTGAAATTACAGAATTTTTTCTGCTTCTTTTAGGCATCAATATAATACAATGGTATTCCTTTGTTCTTTAGTAATTTTTTTTTAATTTTGGAAGTAATACCAACTTACAGAAAATGTAATCAAAACAGGAGCATGTAAAGTAAAATTTTAGGAAGTTTACGCCTCAAACCCCACTGTTCCCGTCTCACTACTTAGAAATAATTATGGTTAATATGTTGGTGTAAAGATATCCTTTCAGGCCTTATCATATACGTGTGTAAACACATTTTCTCTCTGTCTTTTTTTAAAGTGAGCGTTATGTTTTATGTAGGATTTGTCATTGACTCAGTAAGGACTTAGGGAAAGCATAGAGCATAGCAGGCTTTATGCTAGGCCCTAGAGGACAAGTTAGACATGGTCTGTGATCTTTTGGAGTTTAAAGTCTAGTAGGAGTAGCTTACTATGTCAACATAAAAATATATACTTTACTTTTTTTGTGGTTGCATAATACTCTGTAATATAGTTATATCAATCTTTATTTAATCATACTCTGTTGATAAAAGTTGAAGTGGTTTCCAGTTTTTTACTGTTACGGAAAATACTACAATATACATTTTTGTATATATATCTTTGAACACTTGTGTGAATATAGAATTATAGTAAGTATTGCACATGTAGTGAATGAAAAACTAACTGGTTTTAGTTCCTGTCTCTGATGGTTAGTGAGAATGCATTCCCTTTCCACACAGCTCCTTTTTTGTGTGTTTCAATATTTATATACATTTTTTTCTATGTGTGTCTTTCTTATCTCATGGCTAGTCACCCCTTGACACAAATTTTTATTTAAGCTTAGTTTTTACTCAAAGGTTTAGATGTATATGAGAGGGGGACAGTCATCTCATTTTACATCAGTGTCAAGTAGTAATACTGAAAACAGTAGAAGCAGTTTTAAAAGTTTTTCTCTTATTGATGCCTTGAGGACACAGGAGGTCTGTTTATACAATAGTTTTTCTACATACCGAAAAGGCATTTATAATCCTAAATGTCGCATGTTCTTTGCATCATCATCTCAGCTTCCTAGAGGTTTTTTTGGTTTCTTTTTTATTAAATATCACTAAAATTTTTTAGTGAATGTTTAACCCTATCCTTCCCAGCCCTCTCCCCCATGCCAGTTTAATTTTTGCTGAAGCTAAAATTCATATTTTCTGAGTGAGATCTGTTGCTGTCTAAAATAAAAAGTTCACCATGTTTCTTAATTTTTCTAATTGAACGAATAATTTCTTAAGTGTGCAAATACTTATTTTTCTTTACTTCTTATAGGGCCAAGATTAGGATTGGTCGTTTTTTTTGATGGAGGGATGCTTAATGTATTTTTTTTTCAATATCCTCAAATGGAAGTCTCTTATTTTATGAAGTTTATTCCAGCATAATGTGTTAATTTTAATCTTTTAATCATGAGACCGTTGAAGGTTGTTTGTTTCACAATATTCTGATGTAGTGTTATGAAGTCTTTATACCCATTGAATAAATAATCTTGAATGACTACATCTCATTAGCAGAATGCCTTTGGTAGTTATGTAATTTATGTAATAAATTGCAAATTTCTTTTCACTTAATTATTAATAGTTCAGAGTGGGTAGGTTAAACAAAATGTTGATTATTGCCCCCCAAAACACACATCTACCTGTCTAAACATTTTCATCAGATGCCCCTCTGGCACTTCAAATGAAGTATGTTGAAAATAAATTCATTTTCTTTCCACTCTGCTGACCCTCTAAATGGCACCACAAAGCAACCATTTGGCTGTTTAGCTATTGTCTATGGCTGTTTCCATGGTACAGTAGCAGAGTTGAATAGTCATGACAGAAACTATATGGCTTCCAAAGCCTAAAATATTGAATCTTTTTGCAGAAAAAGTTTGCCTATCCCTGTTCTAAAGCATTGAGAAAATCACCAAAGAGTTTTAGTGCCAAAAGATATCTTAAAAGTTAAAAATGGAAAACAAAAACTATTTTGAAGGGAGGGAGTTTTAATGTCTGATGTTTAAATGTTAACTCTTAGATTTATCCACTACTGAAGTTGATGCCAATACCGGATTTGGAAAAATCTTCCCAAAACCTAATTTGAACATCGCAGAGGAGATTAAAGAAGACTCTGATGAAATGCCATCAGAATGTATTTCTAGAAGAGAGTTGGAAAAGGGCAGAATTTCTAGAGAAGGTAATTTCATGAAATAAACCAACGCTTATTTCATTTTACATTTCTTTAATCCTTCAGAAACAAAACACCAATTTCTTCATGTTATTTACCTTAATTAAGGCACATACTTCAAAACATCTCTCCAGTCACTGTTTTTAGTCACCACTTTTGGTTTTTAGTAACTATATTTTATAGAGAGGGAAGTATCTCTCACAATACAATGTTTCCAGTCTGTATTTGTTTGGAAAAAATTTTTATTTTCATTTCTAAAACTTTCATATGACATCTTAAACAAATCAGTGAGGCCTACAGTCAGGAGTTCTGTATTCCAAAACCAATTACTAGACCATCACACTACTGTGTCTGAGATGCTTGCAAGTTAATTGTTTAAAAAAAAAAATACTTAGTTTTAATTTTTTGATGATTAGAAGTCTGGTTTAAGGATTTTTGTATCCTAACATGATAGTTTTTTATTTCAAATGGATTATTCCTGTTTTAATACGTTTTAGGAAAATATTTAGGGGGTTTAGATGGGTGTATAACACATAATAATTTTTCCCATAATAATGGGAAATAAACTTCCAGCTAGCATTTTTGCATAGAACATCTAGTTGTCAGGAGCAGATTACTGACACTAAATAGGAGTAGCTGTATAGGGATTCAGAAGCCATAGTTTGTCTGAAATACTCTATTATTATATTTGTATATTTCATTCGTACATTTCAATATATTGGTGCCTCGTTGTTTGGGAAATTGACTTTAAGCAAAACAGTTGCACAAATGATTGATGACATCTTCATTGACTTCAGTCTTTTTCATAAAGTAACTCATCTTAAAGAAGCTTTAATAATAAATACCTTATTGCATAAATTTTAGTTTTTCCAGATGTCTGAAAATTTTTAACTTTTCATATTATCACTTCAGATTTTTAATGAGTATTTTCATACTATTAATAGCATTGCTGTTAAGTTCTGTGGTTTTAACATTTTCATAATGCTTATTTTGTCTATTTAACATTTATATTTGAATGTTATAGTTTTTCTTTAAAAAATTGATGAAAATATCTTAATTTTATATCCTTGTTGGTTTTTTTTTAAATAAGAAATGGAAACACTTCCGGTTTTTAGAAGTTATGAGCCTGGTGAACCAAACTGTAGAATTTATGTAAAGAATTTAGCTAAACATGTTCAAGAAAAGGTAAGTTTAAATTTATGAATTGACTTTATTGTTTTACTTTTTTTTTTTTCTGGACTTCCTTATCTGTCTTTTTCTTGTTGAAATTCTAGGACCTTAAATTTATTTTTGGAAGATATGTTGACTTTTCATCAGAAACACAACGAATAATGTAAGTGGCTGTTGTATTCTCAAATTATGGGGTTCTTTTGTTTACTTGTTTTTTGCTGAGGAAGATTTTCCCTGAGCTAACATCTGTTGCCAGTTTTCCTCTATTTTGTATGTAGGTCACTGCCTTAGCACGCCATGAGTGGCATAGTTCTGCATTGGGAGCTGAACCTGGGTTGCCAAAGCAGAGCGTGCCAAACTTACCCACTAAACCGCTGCGGCTGGCCTTGTGTTTTTTTTTTATCCATTACAAATTAACCCCCTTTTATTCCAATGTTTCCCCTTAAGAGATAAAAATTATATGAAGAAATTTCTCTTATGTGTTGCATAATTAATCTTTTAGTCATCTAGAGCAAGAGTTTGAAAACTTCTTTGTAAATGGGCAGGTAGTAAAAATTTAATAATTTTATTTTATTGCAGGCTATATGGTGTCTGTTGTAAGTACTCTATTCTGTCTTTTTACCTTGAAGGCAGCCATAAGTGATACATAAAGGAATATTCAGGCTGAGTTCCATTAAAAACTTTATTTATAGAAACAAGCTTCATCATAGATTCTAGCCTTGATCCCCAGCTCTTAAGCAATGGTTCTCAAACTTTAACCTGCTTAAGAATCACCTGGAGAGCTTGCTAAAACAGTTTCCTGGGTCCCTCCCCGGACAGTCTGATTTTCTAGGTTCAGGTTGGGCCCATGAGTTTGTGTTTCCAAAAAGTTCATGGATGATGCCAAAGTTGCTGGCCCAAAGGTTACACTTGGAGAGCTACTGTTTAATAACTCATTCAGGAATATAGAGCAGTTAGGCAAATTTTTTTTTTAGATTCTTACCCTGGCTGTAACTTCTCTTCTTTTAATTGGGTTGCATTAAGCAAGGCTCCCAATTTTGTGAGAGCAAAAGAGAAGAATATGATTTGTAAATTATATAAGAGCTAATGTTTAGAATTAGAATTTCATTCTTTAAAATTCCAAGTCAGTTAGCTCCAAGTTATATGAGACCTTTGGCCATATAACTTAGAAGTAGGGAATAATAAAAAAGGTAAGGAGAGAGACTCTTGAGGTAAAATAGAGAAGTGGCTCAAGACTAATTTTGTTTTAATCTTCATGTGAAATCAATACTTTTAAAGTCTTATCTGTCCTGTGTATCTTTTTAGATAGGTATGCACAAGGAGTAAAGTACCATGTCTTAAAATTCTCTATTTATCTTCATTAGTGGCAGATATCTCTTTTGATGAGGATACCAAAAGCTGCTTTTGCATGCCATGCAAAATACTGATCCTTTTTCTTGTTACTACCTTTGAATTACAATTATAAGAAAAATATATATGTATTTCATGTATGTGAATACGTACCTATGTATATATGTATACATCCTTTCCCTCTATTTCCAGTATTGCCTGCAATTAGAATTTGAGGAGAACAAATGATTCTGTATTGAGAAAGCTGTACATATCAAAATAATAAATTATAATGTTTCCCATGGGACTAGTCATGTGAATTTAAAAAAAGAAAATTTCACTGTTTTTAATTGATACTTTTAAATATTTTATATGCTTTGGTAGTCATATAGACTATCTAAATGGTAGGCAATACTTCAGTTGTAATTACAGTCTGATTTTTTTAACTAGTTTTCAATATACTTTTCTCTTGAAAATGTTGAAATATTAGTACACTAAGAAATAATAGAACACTATACTTGGAATAAAAGGATCTGGTTTGTGTTTCTGTATCTAACTTTAGTTATCTGCATGACCGTGAAAAAGTCACTCAGTCTCTGTAGACATCACCTGTAAAACGATGGTTTTGACTAGATGATCAGTGGGGTCCTTTCCTACTCTGAAATCCTACGTTACTTTTCTATGGTTCCTGTCAGCCCTTCTATTCTTGGTTATATAGTTGTTTTTTTGTCACTTCACTAGATAGTATTGAATTGGCTGCATGAAATTTTTTTTAAATAGAGATATGAGATAAAAACTTGAGTTTTGCTTTTATACTTGCTAGTAATATAATTTTTAGATCACATCTATTTATCATAGCTAAAAAAAGATAGAATCCATTTTAGAACAGAATACAAAATATAATTTTAGAAAGCCTGAGTAGTTAACGTGTTAATCAGACAGTGTAGTCATTTTTACTCTGAAATAGCAAAATTTTAAATTGTTCAACACATTCCCATTCACTTCATCAAAATTGTTTGTCCTTCTTTGAATCAAAACCACTCTTCTTTGACTTCTAGGTTTGATATACGCTTGATGAAAGAAGGTCGTATGAAAGGACAAGCTTTCATTGGACTTCCAAATGAAAAAGCAGCAGCAAAAGCCTTAAAGGAAGCTAACGGATATGTTCTTTTTGGAAAACCTATGGTGGTTGTATCCTTTAAGTCAATCTGTTCCAACACTATGTAGTTTTGAGGAGAAGAGTATAATTGAAACTAATTTTTATATTTTCTTTTAGAGATCTCAACAACTGGCATTCTAACTTGAGATGGTTATAAACATACTTAGCTGAGTCAGAGGATAGTATTATTTATATTTTTATTGGAAAATAAAGGAATCTCAGCATCATGAGGTTATTAGAGTTCAGTTTATAAAAAATCATTTCACTTGTACAGCTCAAAAGTCCCTACTCATGCTAAGCCTGAGACTACATTATCCAGAAATATATTTGGAGCTGTTAAAGATAGGATTCATTATAGTTTTATTTTATATTTTATATATTTATGTTATAAAGGAGACCTCTTGTTTATTTCATATCTCTATTTAAAAAAATTATTTTATAGTATATATTATAATTCATGTTTCTGTTTGAGAATTTTAATAACCAGAATATGTCATTGATAACGATCCTGCTTTTAGTAGTTAATGCAGTTTGCAAACTAGAAATAGGTGGGATAGGTGAAGGAGTGAAGGTCAGGTATAAAGAATGACTGTAAAGAAAAAGTACGTTTTTACTTGTCCCCCAAATTGTGGACAGCAGGTCGGAGGCACTCAACAAAATATTTGACAAATGACAGAATGAGAAGACAAGTATAAAAGATAAATTAAAAAACTACCCTACATTAGGAAGTTCTTTGTAGTTATTTAGAAAAGATTACTTTCATGTTTGTGAAAGAAACCTTAATTTTTCAATATTAGCAATTTGCTCGATCTGCTAGACCAAAACAAGATTCTAAAGAAGGAAAAAGAAAGTGTTAAAAATTAATGAAGGTAAGTGTGGATATAACATATTAAAAAGACAAGACTTTCTTGAGGTAAACTTAAGGAAGGATAAAAGCCTGATAGAATAATAATTCGGGTATCTCCTAAGGTTTGTGAAAGATTGATCCATCCATCCATCCATCCCTCCCTCTCTCTCTCTGTCTATACAGTTAATTCCCATTAAACTTCAAATTGTAACTACAGAATAAAGTCCATTTCTTTGTAAAAATTGAATTTGGAGATGACATTTATAAAGAGAATGTATGTTTGTTAGTTTTTATTTACTTTTTCTGTCTAGAGTAAAGCAGTGATTCTTAAACTTTAACATATATTATAATCACCTGGAGGGCTTGAAAAAACAGATTGCTAGGCTTCCCCCTACTCTCACCCAGAGTTTCTGATTCAGTAGGTCTGGACTGGAGACCTTGGGTAACCAGCTATCCCAGTTTTCCTAGGAGGGGTTTTCTGGGACACTGGACTTTCAGTGTCTGCCAAGCCAGGACAAGTTGGTTACCCTTGTTGGCATCTGAGAATTTGCTTTGCTAATTACTAAGTGTACACTTCACAGAAGTATATACATATTGTTTTGTGGAATGAAATATTTTACCTTTCAAATATGTAATTTTAATGCGTACTTAAGTAATTTAATGATTAAAAATGGTAGAATTAAGCACTTGAAACTCTAAAGTTTATCTCACAGTGTTTGATTTAAGAAAGATGACTGAAAATGTATTTCTTTTATCGTTTATTTTAAATCTTTCTGCCTTTGTAAACTGGAAGAACATGAAGTAAATGGGTCAGAGTTACTGCTGTTAAGCTGAAAAAAAATCATATAACTAAATAAGAGAAGTTTGCTTAATGTTTATTCCTTTTGGGAGATGCCATGAACATTTGAATTTTGTTGTATCTATACTGGTGTAATCAGAAGTTTTACAGGTACCTTAGAAGAATAGTTAAAAATAAACGATTTTCAGTGTGTGTTTAAAAAAAATTTATTTGCAAATCTAACGTGAAAAATAAGAAAAAAATTAAACTGCGTTCTGCTGTTCTTCTTTAGAAGCATTCCTGCGTAAATACTGCTGTAATACTGTCATACAAAGTGTATCCTTTCTTGTATCCTTTTTGGGGCAGTGTTTTCTGTTTTTCCTAGAAATGTTTTGTCCCTCCCCCACCCATTGATCTAGATTAAACAATAATTTTTTACAATTTTTTGAAATGAAATATTTTTAAAATTATCTGTTGATTGAACAAATATTTTATGTATTTTTAAAGATTAGTTGCTGAATTTTCTATGCAGTCCTTTAGATTATATAAATTTTCCAAGGAAAGTTAGTGAATCAGGTCAACTTACTTGAAGAATGTAAACATTTGCTTTGACACAGAATTTAGTCTTGTTTTTTTCTATTTATGTATTTTCTAAACAATTCAGTAACACATAATTTCTGTTTTATGATGTATCTGGTTAGGTGTTCTATATAACGTGTTGTAAAATTTGATTGGGGAAACAGTTTTTTCTTTTTGAAAAGTACATATATTGAAAATTTAAATAGCTGGTTTTCTTTGTGAATTCCAAGTAAGAGTAAGCAGACCTTACTTCTGAGGTTGTCTTATTGAAATCTCCTTTGAGATATATAGCAAGTAGAAGTATCTTCTTTCCTTTCTTTTTCTAAACAAAAGGAATAAGAGATAAATAGAGGGGAGAAGACATAATGTTGACTCAGTATAGCACATTAAGTGAAGAGAAACAATCCTGGTAGGTATGTAAGAACAGTGGTTTCCAGACTAGTTGATGCCCAGAACCACCCAGAGCAGTGGTTCTCTATCTTGGCTGCACATTAGAAAGACCTATGGAACTTTTAAAGAGATACTGATTTTTAAAAAAAGAAAGCTTAAAAAATATACTGATGCCTGGGTTCCTTCCCCGGAGTTTTGATTTAATTGGTCTGGAGTATAACAGAGATACTAGAATTTTTGAAACCTCTGAAAGTTTTGATTTTCATGTGCAATCAAGGTTGAGGACCATCGAGGAAGGACTTTTATGCATCCATTCCTGAATTCTATCCTGGAACTAGTAAATCAGAATCTCTGGGAGTGGTACCAAGAATCTAATTTGAAAAGATTTCCTTGGTAGTTCTAAGGACTGACCAGTTTGGATACTGCTTTGTTAGATTAAAATGGTTAGGTGCCTAATACCAGCCTAGCCATCTAACCTTTTATATAAATAGGAAAATAAGGTGTTGGAGGCTCTACATTTCTTTCTTGAAAATCCTGCTATTAATAGTCCTATGGAAACATTTCAAAATTCTGTTAATTGGTATCACCCTGAGAGTACAAAAAGTTATAGATATTGAAATTGCTGATGTTTTTTCCTATAGGCACTGTTAAAATTTTTATTTTTTAATGTTGTAAATTACAGTTTCTGCATAAGCTGTTTACTTAGACGATTAAAATTTTGTACTGACATGATTCACTAATTTTCTAAATATGAATGTTTTAGCTTTTAGTTGCTTTAAATTAACTGTTTTATATAATCATGCTTATTTTTAATGAACTTTTATGATGTTTTAGGTTCCTTTTGAATTTCATATCTTTCAAGTGCTTTCCAACTTTGAGGAGATAAAAATGACCACCTGGACTATGGAACTGTGCGTAACAGCTTTTAAAGTGTATTTAAAAATTAAATCTATATGCATTTAAATCAGTTTATTGGAGATATATTACATGTATTTTAATCATCTCATATATAATAAATTATTTTCTTTCCAATAAAATAATGTTCCTAACTTTTCTTTATGTTGTTTTATACATCTAGAAAAGTGTAACTTGATAATTACATAAATTTTTTTATTAAGGTAATTTTATAATGCTAAATATAAATTTCCTTTATGATTACAAGTACTGCTCTTTTTTCAGTCTTATCTGGATACCAACGCACTTGCTTATGTACTTTTATAAATAGTAATCTTACGGCTTCTGATTATGTTAGGAGTGGTTTTGTTTGAGTTTTGTTTTTTTTGTTTTGTGTGTTTAACAGTGGAGGATTTTTCTCAGTTTAGGGAATTTGTATCCTTGCTCTAATTTAATCTTCCATTTTTGTGCCCTTAAATCTTTCAAAATATCACTCAAAGGTGTAAATATTTTCCATATAAAATTAGTCTGTTCTCTTAGTGAAATTAGTTTCAGCTGTATGTAAGCAGGAACATTTTGATGTATTTTATTTAATTTATTCTTATTGATATTCTCCTATGAGTATGTAATAACAGCTTCCCCTTAGAGTCACTGCCCAAAGACTTGGGTCTTTGTTGGAATGCTGTTGTAAGTCACAACTTCCCATCTTTTACTCTTAGCATTGTGAAATAAGGACAATGAGAGTTTTAAAGATAGGAATTAGAAGTATGGAGAAGTGAACCCTAGAACATGCTAATGTTTATAGATGTCAAGTAGGTAAGGAACCATTAAAGAAAACTGAGGAGGAATAGGTAGAAGCCAAAAGAAGAAAAGATCTCAAGTTGGAAGAGGTGATCAGATATATCTGCTCTGTTGATGATGCAAGAAAGATGAGTTCTGAGGATTGAACGTTGGATTTAGCAACATTTGTGACCTTGACTTTGACCAACTGATCTGATGATGAAAAGAATGAAAGGAGGTATTCAAGAGAATAGTAAAGAGGAATTTAATGTAGTGAGAATTGAAGACAGCTCTGTTAAGGAATATTGCTCTCAAGGGGAATAGAGAAATGGGCTGTTAATGCAAGAGGGTATAGAATCAAGAAGGTTTTTGTTTTTACTTTGTTTGGTCTTATAAAGATTGAGGATAGAGCAGGTTTGTATGCTAATAGAACTAATATCCAGTAGAGAAAAAAAGCACATGATACAGGAAGGAGAGGGATATTACTGGAGCCATACATTGGTGTCCAAATAAAAGGATTAATTTTCAAGATGTACATGCATATAGCTCATTAGTAGCAATAGGAGGAGGGCTGATTGTGTAGGTCTAGATATTCATAGGTTGGAATATATAGTAGGAGAATGTTAAAAGTTTTGTTATATATTCTTAGTGAAATAGGAAGCAAGGTCATGAAGAAGAGGGAAAAGTGTTGGATTGAGGAAAGAAAAGAAGGTGTAAAATAGACATTTAGGAAAGTGGAAGAGTGAATAGACTCTTAGAAGGATTACTAGACAGTACTTAAAGTGCCCACTTCAAGTCCATGGTTGTTAATTTAAGTGAGACCAGTCAACATGGTTTTGTGTTTTTCTCCAGTTATGTTTAGCCTTGGTACTATCACTGAGTCAACACAGAGTCAAATTTAACCAGAGTTGGAATTTTCCTAGATGAATACAACAAAGTGGGGAAAGGAAAAGGTGTTGTTGGTATATTCAGGGGAATGATTATAAAGGAGTGACATGGAAAGAAATCTGGGTAAAAAGCAAAGTGAGAAAATGAAGGACGTTGAGACAGTGAAGAAATGATATGATCAACTGTAGATTGCAGTATGGTTAAAGATGAGTTGCAGTTATTTACTAGAAGTAGGAACTAGAAATTTGGGAGGTTGAAATAAGACAGTAAGGTGACAAATTGACAATATTAGAGAGAGTACAGTAACAAGTGACTAAGTCCTAGGATATGAACATGATACTTGAGTGAAAGAGAGGTCATGGAAACAGATGAACTCAAGAAATTGAGAAACTCGGGTATTGAAAGGATCATCTAAGTGGATTTTGAAATGATCAAGAATTATGACAGGAGTAGTGAGCCAATAGCTAATTATTAGGTGTGCAAAAACACAGTGTTTTTAAAAATCGACAGATAAAACTCTGAGTCCCCATGCTGCCACAGTGACAGGAAATGCAGCCTAAATAGTTTACTGAGAAATGGTGTACTATAGTGGTTTTACCAGGTATAGGTTCTAGATTCAAGTCTTGTGTCTATGGCTTAATTGCTTTATGGACTTGGGCAAGTTCTTTACTTCTCTATCAGTTTCCATGGAGATAATAATAATAGCTACCTTAGGTTTGTTATAAAGATGATTTGATGAATATAAAATACTTAAAACAAGTGTGTATGTGTGTGTGTATATATATAAAAAATCAAGTTCTCAGTAACCATTAAGCATTAGCTCTTGTGGTGGTTGTGGTGGTTTTCAGCTCACCTCAGTCCCCAAGGTGATGTAAAGATTCTGAGGTCTTAGAAAAAACTTGAGTCATCTTATCACCTTGATTATCACTGAGATGCTCGGCGCTTCTATTGCTTCATTGCCACACTTGAACTATGAGTCTATTTGACAAATTTAGGAACTTTGGTGTCTAGGAATTAACCTCTTTATGGATGACGTGCAACCATCCCAACCTCATGCCGACTTCATAAATTGAGCGTATGACCTAAGTGAGTTCAATTAGAAGGGTTTCCTGGGCTTGTACAGAAATTTTTTTTTTTTTTTTTTCCCCTGGGTGGAGCTGTATTTGGAGCTGGTAATCATTATCCTGACAGTTATCATGATGATAGCTCATTATGATCCATGAGTTAAAGAAAAGAGTCATGGAGATGGAGTACTGATAATTTGAGCCTATAGTAAAAGCAGCCCTAACAGCTGTCTATCATTGAATTTTTCAGTTACTTTAAACAATAAAGTACTTATTTCCTTTTTATTTTGCTGGAGGGATTTGGCACTAACTGGCCACGTGTGGGTCAAATATGTCACCCCTGAGGTGAGGAGTGAAGTTTTATATAAACTACATGACATGAGGGTTGAGAAAGGGCTTGTTCTCTAAAGGAAAAGCGTAGCGCTGTAAAATCAAGAGAGAAACTAGGTACTCGGCAGCCAAAAACAAGTGTTTTACTACAGTGTACAATATGTAAAACTCTTCTTGCCATGTGGTGCTTTTCCATTTATGCCTTCTACAAGGGCTGGACTAATTTAAGGCGAGTAAGGCACCTAGGGTGGAAAATTTAAGGAGACACTCAGAGTAATGCAAATGCTCCTCACTTCAGTCCAATCATGGCTCTGGTTCCTACTTTTAGTAACTAACAGAATCAGCATAATCCTGATTAGATAAATCATCAAACAAAAGGGAGTAGCATTCAAATTGCTATTTTAGAGGATTTTGAAAGTATTTGTGGTGCAAATGAGACTCTTCCAAAATCAATATAGAGAGATATTAAGTGTTTGAACAGAAGGGAAAGGAATCAGTATCTATTAGGCACCTGGTATTATTATAAGTATCATAAGTGGTATATCGGTGCTGTGTCATAATTTAAAAAGTTAAAATTTCTTCTGTGTAATCAAATACCATTTTTTATTTCTAATTGATATATATATTCTTCAAATATGAAACTTTTAAGAGCTTAGAAAAATATATACACAAAATACTATTATGTAATATTCATGAAGATATTGAATATCTTCCTTTGGAAGAAAAGATGGAAGGGAACAAGATTGAGGTTTGAGTGGGTAGCACTGTATATATTGTATTTTTCTTTAAATAAGATATTTGAAGAATATTTTTAGAAAATGTTAACATCTGTTAAATATGGGCCTTGGGACATGGGGTCTGATTTTTATATATATATATATATATTTTTTTTTTTTTCCTAAATGACAAATATATTACAACTTAAATGAAAATAAAATAGTGGAACATCTCTAATTGAATGTTTCTCAGCCATTTCTTCATTATTCACCCCTCTACCAAAGGAGGATTTTTAGACGTTTTTATCCATAATCACCGCACATGAAATTTTAATACCACAATGTACTATATGTCTGTTTCTAAACTATATCTGTATCTGTCTTTGTGTGTAAAAAGATTTTTCTTCCCACCCCCCCACCCCCCAGGTAAGCAACAGTGACTCATTTGGAAGACATGATTCTGTACCACAAAACATTAACAAATTCAAAACCTTAACAAATCACACAAAGTATATTCTCTGACCTTAGCTGAATTAAACTAGATATCAGTAACAGAAAAAAATGAAAAATCTTCACATTTTTGGATATTAAAAAATAGATTTCTAAATAATATATGGGTCAAAATAGAATTCTTGAGAAATTAGAAAATGTTTGAATTGAAGGAAAATGTAAATAGAACAACATAATTTATGGGATACAACTAAAGGAGTGTTTAAACGGAATTTGCTTATATTAGAAAAATCAGAGATTGATGATTTAACCTTCCGCATTAAGGAACTAGGAAAAGAAGAGCAAATCCAGAGCAAGCAGAAAAAGGAAATAATAAAAATAAGCATAGATCAATGAACTTGTAAACAGAAAACAGTAGCAAATATTATAAACAAACCTAGTTTCTAAAAAAGATCAGTAAAATTGAAAACGTTCTAGCCAGACTGCAAAGAAAAAAGGAGTCTCCCCAAATTGTAAGACGATCAGATTGAAATGTTTTGAACAAATTTGTTTCCATAAATTTGACAACTTAGATGAAATGAGCCAATTTCTTGAAAGTGACAAACTACCAAAGGTTATTTGAGAAGTAGATAACCTCAGCAATCCTATATCTATTTAATAAATATACTTTGTACTTAAAAATCTTCTGCAAATAAAATTTAAGGCCTAAATAGCTTCACTAGTGAATTCTGCCAAAAATTAAATGAAGAACCAACAATTCTATACAAGAATTATAAAAGCTAGTATTATAATAGTGACTTGTACCTACACTTGTTTTCTACCTGGTTTAAGAGACTAATACATTTTAAAAAACAGGTTATAAGCTAATATTATTGTAACTGGTTTGTAACTCCTCATGTTTTCTACATAACTTAAGAGACTGATGCATTTAAAATAATTATGTTTTGGTGCACATGATGTATAAAGGTATAATTTTGGGGACTTCAGCAAACAAAAGGAGTGGGAACAGAACTGTAAAGGCAGAGTTTTTCTATGTTACTGAAGTTAAACTTGCATAAATTCAAATTAATGTTATAACTTTTGGCTGTTAAATGTAAACCTCATGGTAACCATAAAGAAAAGAGGTACAAAATACACGAAAAGGAAATGAGAAAGTAATTTAAACATTTCATTACAAAAAATCAAGTAAACAAAGACAGTAATGCAGGAAATGAGGGACAAAAAAATCTATAAGGCATACTGGAAAACAAATAAGCAAAATGACAGACGTAAGTTCTGGTTTTTCACCACGGATTTTGCAGGAACATCTGCTCAGTCCTTGGGCCAGGGATTAAGGGGGCTTCACTGCCCAGCATAGAGCCAAGCAAAAACTGCTTAGAACTGTTACAGTACTTTTTAAATACAAGCTTTAAGCATTTACCTATTTCTTGGTTTTACCCTGGATGTGGCCAAGTTCCCAGGTACCTCTTACTGAAGGAATCACCAGCCAGCCACCCTGCCCTGGCAAGGCAGTCTTGTATCACCCAGCTGTGCTCTCAGGGGAAATATGAACATTTGTGCATCCTAGGGCTTGTGATTAGGCATACTTCTTTAAGGCAAAAACTGGCTCCTGTGACCTGGAGTTCTCTAGGCCTTTATCCTGTTCAGATCCCTGGCAACCATGTAGTATGCTGATGCACATGCACAGTAGGCTCCTCTTCAGCAGACCTTGGACAGCTGGAGCCTTCCAGGCCTGGGGTGCTAGGGCCTGGCCACAATCATGTACATAACCTCCATGGTGGAGTGAACCCACCTCCTGAAAATCCTGAAAAGACAGCAGCCGCACACTGGTGACCATCAGACCACATTTGGACTTGCTGCCTGGTGTCCCTAGTTTCTTCAGAACCAAGGTTCCAAGGTGTCTCTTATTGGAGGAATCACTATCCAGCTGCCCTGCCCTGCCCTGGCAAAGCAGGCCATACCTTGGCTGTTGTGAATCATGCTGCACTGAACACAGGATTACAGACATCTCTTCTAGAGAATGTGTTTTACCCCCTTTGGATATAAACACAGAAGTGGGATTGATGGATCATATCATAGTTTTATTTTTAATTTTTTGAGAAACCTCCATACTGTTTTTCATGGTGGCTGTACCAGATTACATTTCCACCTATAGTGTACGAGGGTTCCTTTTTTTCACATCCTTGCCAGTGTTATCTCTTATTTTTTAATAATAGCTATTCTAACAAGTGTAAGGGGATAGCTTATTGTGGTCTTGATTTACATTCTCTTTGTGATTAATCATGATGCTCTTTTTATGTATCTGTTGCCCATTTGTTTGTCTTCTTTGGAAAAATGTGTATTCAGGTCCTTTGCCCATTTTCTAATTGATTTATTTGGGCTTTTTTCCTATAGAGTTGTAGATATGATCTTTTATGTAGAAAACCCTAAAGATTCTTCAAAAAACTGTTAGAATTAATAAATGAATTCAGCAAAGTAGCAGGATCCTAAGTCAACACAGAAAAAACCAGTTGTATTTCTGCATACTAATAATGAATAATCTGAAAAGCAAATTATGAAAACAATTCCATTTTCTATCAAATGAAAAAGAATATAATACTTAGGAAGTAACTTAACCAAGGAGATGAAAGACTTGTACAATGAAAACTAAAATATTGCTGAAAGAAATTGAAAAAGACATAACTAAATGGAAACACATCCCATGTTCATGGACTGGAAGAATTAATAGTTAAAATGTCAATACTACCCAAAATGATCTACAAGTTCAATGCAATCCCTATCAAAGTCCCAGTGACTTTTTTTGAGAAATAGAAAAACCCATACTAAAATTCATATGGAATCTCAAAGGACCTCAAATAGCCAAAACTATCTTGAGAAAGAAGAACAAAACTGGAGGACTAACACTGCCTGATTTTCAAAATATACTACAAAGGTACAATAATCAGAACAGTGGGGTACTGGCATAAAGACAGACGTAAATCAACGGAATAGATTGGGAAACTCAGAAATAACTCTCACTTATAAACATTGAAATGGTTTTTGACAAGCATGCCAAGACCATTCAGTGGGGAAAGGGCAGTCTTGAATAAATAGTGCTGGGGAAACTGGATATCCCCATGTAAAAGAATGAATTTGGATCCTTACCTAACACTATGTACGAAACTTAACTCCAAAGGGATCAAATACCTAAATTTAAGAATTAAAACAATAAAACTCTTAGAAGAAAACATAAGACAAAAGCTTTATGGCATTGAATTTGGCCGTGATTTCTTGCATATGACACCAACAGCACAGGTAAGAAAAAAAATAGACAAGTTGGACTTAATGAAAATTTAAAAAATTTGTACCAAAAGATACCATCAATGGAGGAAAAAGGCAACCCGCAGAATGGGACAAAATATTTGCAAATCATATATCTGTTAAGGGATTAATCCAGAATATATAGAGAACAACTAAAACTCAACAACAAAAAACCAAACAACGCTATTCAAAAATGGGCAAAGGACTTAAATACACCTTTTTTCCAAAGAAGATATACAAATGGCCAATAAGCACATGAAAAGATGCTCAACATCACTAATCATTAGGGAAATGCAAATCAAATCTACAATGCAATACCACCTCACACTCATTAGGATGACTACTATCAAAAAAACCCAGAAAATAATGTGTTGGTGAGAATGTGGAGAAATTGAACCCTATGTGCCGTTTTTGGGAATGTAAAATGATATAGCAGCTGTGGAAAACAGTATGGTCGTGCCTAAGAAAATTTAGAATGGGATTACCATATGATCCAGCAATTCCACTTATGGACATATACTCAAAAAAATTGAAAGCAAAGTCTCAAAGTGATATTTGTACAGCCGTATTCGTAGAAGATTATTCACAATAGCCAAAAGTGGAAGCAACACAAGTGCCCATCAGCAGATGAATGGATAAGCAACGTGGTATATGTGTACAATACAATGTTGTTCAGTCTTAAGAAAGAAGGAAATTCTGCAATATGCTACAACAGGGATGAACTTTGAGGGGTGAACATTATACTAAATGAAATAAGCCAGTCACAAAAAGACAAATACTGTATGATTCCATCTGTATGAGGTACTTGGAGTAGTCAGAAGTGTAGAGACATAAAGTGGAATGATGGTTGCCAGGGGCTGGGAGGAGGGAGGAGTGGGGAGTTACTGTGTAAAGGATACACAGTTTCAGTTTTGCAAGATGAAAAGAGCTATAGAGATCTATGGTGATGGTTGCACAACGTTATATATATTTAATACCAGTGAACTGTACACCTGAGAAAATTAAGATGGTAAATTTGGTTGCGTGTGTATATTTTACCATATGTAAATATTTGATTAATAAAAACCTGTATGTGAGTTTTTATGGTGGCTTTATTCATCGTCCTCCAAAGGGGAAACAACACAGTTTTTTTTTTTTTAACTATTGTAGTAAATCTGTACAAAATAGTAATGACTGATACATGTAACAGTATGGATTTATCTCAAATGCATCACATCAGTAAATGAAGCCGGACTCAGAAAGTCACATACTGTGTGCCTCCGTTTTCATGAATCTATATCAAGACAGAACTATAGGAAAGAGACCTGATGAGTGGTTGCCAGGGGCCAGGTGTGGGTGGACAGGTTAAAACTAAAAAGAGAAATGGGAATTTGGGGATGTGATGGAAATATTGTACATTGTGTTTTTTTTTTTTTTTTTCATTTTGATAAATCTTTAGCTCCCATTAAGGGGTGCATGAATTTAGGATCTATAAATTTACTTAAGTGGAAAACTGTTGCTTTAATAAGCCCCTTAAAAATAATAAAAAGCAAATTACAACTTCTGCGTATGTTTCAAGTGAATCGTTTAATGTGAGTGAGGCTCAGTTTGATATTATCATAAGTATTAACAGAAGAAAATGGGACAGTATAAACATTTAACCTTTTACTGAAAAAAGATTTGGTTCTAGGATGAACAAGCCTGTTAGTCTAACAATAGGTGATTAAAAAGACTAGAGCGATTAATGTTAAAAATGTACTTGGCCGTACACTGTGCATTTATCCAAATACAGATTTATACATTAGAAAAAACATTATGTGAATAAGTTGCATAATAAAAAAAATTCTTTTTTTTCCTAGTCTGTATCATTCATAATTTCTGTATCTGCTTGATGATATAATTAGGATAGAACTTATGGTGGTAAATCTAATCTCTATTCTAACTGAGATATCTTTGAGGTATTACTATTATTTTGTGTTACGCATGCTGTTTTCTCCCTTAAGTTTGAAGCTTTTTTTTTTTTTTTTTTCTTAAGGCATGGAGTTCAAGGATTTTTCCACTTTGCCTATAATCTTTTCCAAAATGTATAAATAGTTTCTGGACATTTCAGTCAGCTTTGATGAAGGGGCTAGTTTTTCAGTAATTTTTATTTGTGAATGCCAGCTACCATTCTTCAAGGATATTAAATAGTACTATGGCTACATCTGTGAGTAGAAAGGAAAATTTTACGTGTATCTGGAGGCAGTATTGTAATAAAAAGAACTTTGGCGTTGAAGTTAAATGTCTTGATTTGAATCCTTGATTTTAGCAAATCCCTTCATCTCTCTGAGCCTTGATTTTCACATTTATAATTTGGTGTAATATCAATCCAACAGTATTGCTTAGGAGTCATAAACATGCACACATACCTGCACATACATGAAGTATCTATTACTACTGGTATTTATTAGTTGCCCTCTATATTATAAATTATAGCTCTGTGTGTGTGGTAAATTACAAAGTATTTTATATATATATTATGTAAAATCTTCATGCCATTTTTATGAGAGAGATGGGTTACCTATGTCCCACTTTAGATTTAGGGAAACTAAAATTAGTGCAGTACAAAAGAAAGACTATAATAAGGAATCTAATTTTTTGTTACTGCTCCAATGTTATCATGAAAGATGAAGTCTTTGTGAGGACTGTGTGGCAAACTAAGTTTCTTTATAAGAGCTTGATCACTTTTGACATTGACTTTCTTCCAAAACAATCCTATTCTGCAGCTGAATCTGTAGACCTTGCCTCAGGGAGAGGTGGTTTACTGTTTGAGGTACTGGATGGGTAAATGATGATAGGAGATGAGGTAATTTATAAACTGTATGTTTTATAATCACTTTCCCAAATTATCATTGGAAAACAAACGCATGTCAAGCTTTGTATTTTTAGAAAGACAATTACTGAGTAAGTGGGGCAAGAAATAACTGAATCAGTGACATTAAGCTTCTTTAGATTAGTATGAATTTTGTAGTATGCATTATTAATAAAAAATTGGGCAATGACTAGTGTAGTCATAAGTTAGAAGTTTTACTTTTTGATTGTAAAGAAATCAATTTTAACATTTTAAAATAAATTTTAATTTCTTTTATATAAATTTATGAAAGTATTATGGCATGGATGGGAATTTAATCAAATACAAAGGATATGAAGCTTACAGAAATATATTAAGAATATCATGGTATTATACATGATATCAAGATTCAAGTTTATCTAGACACCTTGGATTTGTCAAACTTTTTAAATTTTTAAACAAATATAGGGGTGATATTTCTGGCAATGCAGTCTGAAGTGATCAGCAAATTCTATGTCCAAAAACAGCATAAAACTAGACACAATATCAAAAGCCACCATCTCAGGATCCTGGAAATTGAACAAGATAACAACAAATTGATAAGTGTATATTAATGAGAAGCTGTGATAACTCCATGTAAGAACAGTTGGAGTTTGACCTCTTGCCTGGTGTTGCTACCAATCTCATCCTCTGGCTTGATTAGTGTGGGCCTGACCATGGTAACCCGCAGCCTTTCTGCTGGAGTGGAATTGATTTTATATGGAGGCTGAAAAACCTATGGCACCAGTGTCAGTAAAAGTAGCAAACTCTCTAGGAAATATTATGGAAACAGCTTTGCTAGTGCAATGTTGTGGTCCCCGTTGTGGCAAGTGGTGGACCAGCTAGAAATTTCATGGGAAGGTGCTGGAAATCAAAGAGCCATGGAAAGTCTGAAATGAGGTCTATATAAGTTTCTGCCTGACTAGGAAACGTATATCCATTTTCTAGACAGAATGAAAAGGGCCCTATGGAAAGAAAATGCTAAGGCAGACTTGAGAATTCCCTGAACTTTGTACTCTCTATCCTAAACCAAATGTTTAGATAGCAACAAAAAATGGTAAGACATACTAAGAAACAGGAAAGTGAGACCTGTACTCTGGAAACTCACTCTGACTGGGCACAGATGTTAGATTCAGCAAAAATTCAAAACGATTATAGTAAATATGTTCAAGAATGAGAAGAAACAACGTTTAAAGGATCCAAAGAAAATATGATGATGATTCAACACATAAAATATTCCAGCTAAGCTGAAACTAAAAAAGAAACAAATGAAAGTTCTGGAGTTGAAAAGCACAATACTCAAAATGAAAAATTCATTAGATGGCTATATGGCACATTTGTGATGGAAAAGGAGAATCAATGAACTTGAAAATAGATCAATAGAAATTTTCCAATGTATAGAACAGAAAGAAAAAAAACTGAAGAAAAATGAAGAGAGCTTTAGAAATATGTGAAACACCACCAACTATATCAACATGTATGTCATCAGAGTCCCAGGACAAGAAGAGAGACTGAAAGGGACAGAAAAAAATATTTGAAGACATAATGGCCAAAAACATCCTAAATTTGATGAGTGTTCATCCGGTCAACAGAAAAGAATGAAGAGCATTGGAAAGTGGTAAATAAGTGGCTAAAGAATTTTATTTTCCTCTCATGATTTACTTAAAAGATAATTGTTGAATACAAAGCTAATAACATTGAGAGATGGATTGACATCATTCGTAGAAGTAAAAGATATGATAGGAACCACAGAAATGGAATTATACTGCTGTAAGTTTATTACATCTGCAAAGAAGAAAGTGAAAGAATAAAATTGGATGTTTGGCATGTTAGAAAGAAGTACAAAACATACTAAGTAGATTCTGATAATTAGAAATGCATAATGTTAGCCCCAGAGGAACCAGTAAAAAATAACAAAAACACATAGGCTAAGGATCCAATAGAGGAAAGAATACCCTAAAAAAATTTGATAAATCCAAAAGAAGATAGGAAAAAGATAGCAAAAGAACAGAAAACAGAAGAGATAAATGAAAATCAGGTAGCAAAATGGTAGACTTAAGCTCAGGCATATCAATAATTACATGAAATGTTAATGGACTGATAAAGAAAAACCAATAGTCAACTACATGCTATACACAAGAGACATATTATCAGCGAAAAGATACATATTGAATATAAGAGAATGGGAAAGACAACATAAAAATAAAGCATGAGAAAGCAGGCATTGGGTATATTAATATCAGACAAATGATGGACAAAACAAAGACCATAACGAGATAGAGCAATTAATGATAAAATGAATAATTCAGTTGAAATATATATGTATTTGTATATCTGTATATACTCATAAAATATATGTATTTAGATAATACAATCCACAAAATAGCATCAAAACTCATAAAGAAAAACTATGAGAAATAAAAAAGTACTTATTCATAAACAAAACCCTGAAAGAATTAAAGGGAGAAATAGACAAATCAACATACATAATGTAGACATTTGAAAATATCTCTTTCAGTAATTGATAGACAAAAAAATTGATAGGAATATACAATATCTAAACAACAGTGTCAGTTAAATGGCCCCCAAAGATGTCCATATCCTAATCCCCAGAACCTATGAATATTTTTCCATAAATGGCAAAAGGAATTCAACACATGTTGATTAAGTTAAGGATTTTAAGATGGAGAGACTATCCTGGATTACCGGGTAGGCCCACTGTTACCACAAGGATCCTTCAAGGTGAAAAGGGAGGCAGAGGGAGATTTCAGGATAGTTGTTTTAAATCATTAAGTTTTTTTTTTTTAAGATTTTATTTTTCCTTTTTCTCCCAAAGTCCCCTGGTATATAGTTGTGTATTTTTAGTTGTGAGTCCTTCTAACTGTAGCATGTGGAATGCCCCCTCAATATGGCTTGATGAGCAGTGCTGTGTCCGCGCCCAGGATTCGAACCGGCAAAACTCTGGGCCGCTGAAGCAGAGGGCGCGAACTTAACCACTCAGCCACGGGGCTGGCCCCTTAACCATTAAGTTTTTGATAGTTTGTTACACATGCAATAGGAAACTAATGCATTAATTAACATTTACAGAACACTACACCAAACAATTGTAGAATACACATTTTTTTCAAGTTCTCATGGAATGTTAACTAAGTGTACTAACTTCCTGTTGCTGCCGTAACAAATTACCATAAATTTTGCCTCTGAACAATGACCAGTTATTATCTCACAGTTCTATAGATCGGAAGTCCAGATACAGTGCCACTCAGCTAGGTCCTTTGCTTAGAGTCTGCAGAGCCAAAATCCACGTGTCAGTCTGGCTGCATCTCTTCCTGCAGACTTAGGATTAATCTGCTTCTAAACTCATTCAGGTTATTGGCTGAATTTAGTTGCTGTTGTAGAACTGAGATCCTCATTTCCTTGCTCACTGTCAGTCAGGAGCCAGTCTTTGTTCCTAGAGGCTGCCTACATTCCTTCTTGTTTTCCAAGTGTGCCTTAACCCCCAAGCAATAACAAGTCTAATTGCTCCAACTTCTTTGATATCACTTTACCCACAGCCCCAGAGAAAGAGCTTTTATTTATGGGCTCATGTGATTAGATTGAAACCCCCTGGACAATCTAGAATAGTCTCCCCATTCTAATGGGTATAACCTTAACTACATCTAAGGTCTCTGCAATTTAACATGACATATTCACAAATTCCAGGGACTAGAGCGTGGACGTCGTTGGGGCTGCCTACCACACCAAGGTCAACAGATTTGGGGCAATAAAATAAGTGTTGATAAATACCAAAAGATCCAAATACTAAATTTATGTTTTCTGGCCAAAATGGAATTACAAGAAGATATCTAAAAGATGCCCCAGATGTTTGCAGATTTAACAATATACTTCTCAGTAACCTGTGGGTGAAAATTATCACAAGAGAAATTAGAAAAAAAAAGAAATAAATAGTGATGTTAGAGTATATCAAAATTTGAAGAGAACATTTCAGTTCAGCAGTATATAAAATAGAATACTAGATCATTATGAAATGGGGTTTATTCCAGGAGTGCAATGTTTTTTAAACATTCAAAAATCGATTGATGTAATTCTCCACAATAACTTTGTCTCAAAGGATACAGAGAAAGCATTCAACAAAATTTATCTCACATTCATAATCAAAAGCAAGCCATGAAGAGAATAAAATATCTTCAACCTGGTAAAAGCATTTGCAAAAATCTTGTAGCTAATGTTATTCTTATTGGTAAAACATTGAATGTTCCTGTATTACTTTGCTAGGGCTGCCATAAAAGAGTGCCACAAACTGAGTGGCTTAAACAACAGTAATTTGTTGTCTCACAATTCTGGAGACTAGAAGTCTAAATTCAAGGTGTTGACAGAATTGGTTCCTTCTGAGAGCTGAAAGGAAAGGATCTTTTCCAGGCTTCTCTCCTTGGTTTGTTGATGGTTATCTTCTCCCTATGTTCCTTCACATTTTCTTCCCTTTTAGTGTGTGTCTTTGTCCAAATTTCTCCTTTTTATAATAACAGTAGTCATATTAGATTAGGGCCTACTCTGGTGACCTCACTTTAACTTGATTACCTCTGTAAAGAGCCTGTCTCCAAATAAGGACACATTCTGAGGTACTGGGCTTCAATATATGAATTAGGCTTTGGGGGGGGCTGTGAAACACAGTCTAACCCATAATAATTTCCTGTCTGAGATCAAGAAAAAAGCAAGGATGCAAGCTATTTAATATTTTATTTGAAGTCCTAGCCAATGCAGTAAGGCAAGAAAAAGAAAAGACATAGATTGGAAAGAAAGAAGTAAAAATATCTTCATTCTCAGGTGTCATGGTTATGCAGAAAATCATGAAGAAACTTTAAAAAATAACTGCTAAGACTAATGAGTGAATTTAGCAAGATATATTATATATTTATATAGTAGTCATAAGCAAAAAATGAAATTTTGAAAAATAGCATAAAATAGCACCAAAACCCATAAACTAATTAGTGATAAATTTAACAAACTATGTGTAAGACCAAAACACTGAACACTTTAGGACATTGCTTGGAGAAAGATGGTCAAACTCCTTAGTTATCAGGAAAATGAAAATTTATCCACAATGAAATATCACTTCACTCACAGAAGAGTGGCATTACTAAAATTAAAAAGGCTGATAATGACAAGTGTATGAAACGTGGATCGATTGCATCACTCAGGTTGCTAGTGGAGGTATAAAGTGGTATAATCACTTTGGAAACAGTTTGGCAATATTTATAAACTTTACATGCACTTACAGTAAGAACCAACAATTTTACTTCTAGGTATTTACCCATGAGATATGAAAACATAAGACTATAAAATGTCTTGTTCATCCTTGTTCACATCTTTATTTATAATAACCCAAAAATGAAAACAACCCAAATGTCCATCAACATGTGGTTGGATAAACAAACGATGGTACAGTCATCCAATAGAATACCACCTAGCAATATAAAGGAGCAGACTACTGTAATACATATTTTACAAATGCTGTCTGACCCAATTTTGAGGCCCTGACTAGAGGCCAGTTGGTTCTCCTTTTTGAACAGCTGATTAAATTCATGCTCTAAACCATCTCCCTTAGTTAACTCTTTTGCTCTACACCACTATATACCTGCTGCAATTGCCCAAGGGCTAGGTGCTAGACAACCAAGAAAATGCCTTATACCCCAGAGCCCACTGAAATTCTTAAAACTAGCCATCATAAATCTGCCTCCCCTGCCTCACCCATTCCTCCCCACAGACACCATAAAAAAGGCACTGGTCCATAATTTCCTGCTCTCCCTCTGCCTTGTGGCTTCCCTTGAGTGGCCCTTGAGTGACTCAAGTGACCCTTGAGTGTGGTGTCCTATTTCCCCTCAGGGAACTGTGATCATAACAAATGAAAAACTTTCTGATTTCTCTCTCTTGATCTGAGTCTGGCTTTACCATACCAAACCCATGGTGATATGATTAAAGCAACTAGTGATATACAAAAGACTACATACTTGTATTAGTTTCCTACGGCTACTGTAACAAATTTCCACAATCTTAGTGGCTTAAAAGAACAGACTCTTATTCTCTCACAGTTCTGGAAACTAGAAATCCAAAATCTCTTCTACTGAGCAAAAATGTGTCAAAAAGGACCATGTGATATCCAAAGGCTCAAAGGAAAAATTGAAACATTATTTCTTCCGGCTTTGGTGGCCACCAGCATTCCTTGACTTGTGGCCACATCACTGCACTCTCTGCCTTTTGAGTCACATTGCCTCTTCTATATATGTGTATCGAATTTCCTTCTTCCTCTCTCTTATAAATGTGATGGCATTTAGGGCCCACTTGGATTATCCAGGATAATCTGTCCATTTCAACATTCTTTTTTTTAATTTATTTATTTTTTGTGAGGAAGATTACCCTGAGCTAACTACTGCCAATCCTCCTCTTTTTGCTGAGGAAGACTGGCCCTGAGCTAAGATCCATGCCCATCTTCCTCTACTTTATATGTGGGGCACCTGCTACAGCATGGCTTGACAATCAGTGTGTAGGTTCACACTGGGGATCTGAACCGGCAAACCAAAGTGAACATGCCAACTTAACTGCTACACCACTAGCCAGCCCCTGCAAGCCTTTTAAAGGATTGAAATACTACAGAATATACTAATTGTACTAAGATCACATAAGAGGCTCTTATCAAATGGCTTATGAAATTAATTGCTACATTTTCGGGGAAGTATTTTTTCCCAATTAAAAATATTTTATATGTAATATGTGTATATTTTTGTTGTTCAAAAGTGTTAAAACATTACACATTAAACTTCAATTCCGTTGAGTTTCATCCCTACTTCACCAGAAAGAACCTCTGTTACTAATTTCCTTTGTGAATTTACATGCAATTTATTTCCATACATACATGTGCTCATATAGAATGTTGTACATATTTTTGGAATGACTATAAAAGTGTTTTTTCATTCAAAATGACTTTTCATGTTATTACAACTAAATCTGTCTCTTTAAAAAAATAAAAATAAGAAACTGTTGCATTATCTTCCAGAGTATGGTTATACTATATTTTATTTAGCCATTTCCCCCATGTAATGGACATTTATTTCCAAAGATTTTGTTGTTATGAGTAATGTTGTAATGAAATTCTGTGTACATATCTCTTTGTACACATGGGTGAATATTTCTGTAGGCTAGATAAGTAGAAGTGGAATTTTGAACACATTTTTATATTTTGATGTTATGTAAAATTGCCCATAAATAGTACCAATTTGTACTCTCTCTAGTCCAATTTGTACTCTCTCTAGTAGTAGTATTGCATTCAGAATAACTTTACCACACTCTCACTAAAAATTAACATTATAAAGCCTCTAATTTTTGCCATTTTAAGAGATGAAAAATAATTTCTTATTTTAATTTGCATTTCTCAAATTACCATCAAGATTGAACATTCTTTCACATGCTTTTTTGGCCATTTGCGTTTCCTTTTTTAGGATTTGCATATTGCTTTTTCTATCTATTTTTGTTTTTTAAAGTTTTTTCTCCTTATTGATTACTTGAAGTTTATTTTATGTTCTTGTTATAGTTTCTTTGTGGTATGTAGAAAGTACATTCTCTCAGACTGTCACTTGTTTTTTGAATAGCTTCTCCAGTCTTGAGAAATCATAGATGTGGCTAAAAACTAAGATAGTGCCAAAGACGTATCTGCTTTAATTTTTACAACTATTTGCCAGGCAAAAACGTTTTTGTTACTTTTTAAAGTGATTATTTGTTAAATGTAATTCTACTTGTCTCATTCCTAGATCTGGTTTTGTATATCAATAAAATAAGAAGATTAGCTTTAGATAAGGGGTTCCAAATGACAAAAAAAGTCTAGAACAATGTACAAATGGTAGATTTCTTTATAAAGCTAAATTTAATGTTTCTTTATGTTAAAATATGTGTTTATAAAATTTTTGAAGTTATACTGATTAGTTAGACTCGAAATCTGGAAATCCTGGAAACCACTGGCCTAGTTTATTCCAGTAGTCTATTTCAATGTTAACGTTCTCTGATCCTATGATCTGTTCTTCCCTTGACTTCCTTCATCCCAAAAGAAAGGAAATGTATATGGAATGTCTTATGAATCAAAGAGCTTAAGGGTACTTAGTGGTTGTACCAATCAGGATAGAATAGGTTATATGAAAGTAACAAAAACTAAAACTTCTCAGTGGCTTACAAATGCCAAGTTTATCTCTCATGTTCATCTCAGATCAACAAGGACACCCTTTGTATCAGATCACTTTACAATCTGTCACAGAAACATCATTTTGACACATACTTTAACTATCACAGAGGCCACAAAGTAGAACATATTGCTTATGTTTGCATTTCACAGCCAAAGCAAATCACATGGACATTCCCGACTGCAATAGGACAGGGGTGTATATTTCACCTGCAGGGAGAAGCACCAAATATTTGTGAATAACGGTATATTCTGTAGGTGAGTATGAGATCAGGAATAAAAACTGTGCTAGAGAAAATTAATTTAGATTAGAGTGAAAATTTAAAAAATAAGAAATATGAGAATAAACTTTACCACCTCTGCAGTCTTCTAAACATGTTAATATTAGCTAAACAGAAATTTTCAGATTCCATAATATTTTCACATACAATATTTTCTTTGACTTTTATAACAACCCACTGAGGCAGACTGATAGGACTGAGTAATGCCTAAGAGCTCACCACAAGTTAGAATGCTTGGTTTTGAATTTCAGTCTCAGCATTTACTGAACTTTGACCATGGACAAATTGCATCACTTAATTTCTTAGTGCCTCAGTCTCCTCCTTTTAAAACTGGGTATAGTCGTAGTTCTGTCTTGCGTTTATGTATGTGTGAAGAATGAAAGTGTTAATACATGGAAATGGCACATAGTAGCTCTCAATGCATATTGTTAGTTGCTGTTAGTTATTTCTGTGTTTTTATCACATTTATCAACAATACCATTATGTCCATTTTCTAAAGGAGGACCAAAATGCAATCTACAAACTTTCATGTTTTCTCTAAGGTTCACACAGTAGATGGCAAAGCTTTGATTCAATTCGATTTTTCGTTTAGAGACGTTGCATGCTAGTCATACTTATTTTATTTAACTAATTTGACAAAAACGTATTCTCATCTGTGTCTTTAAAGTTACGTTAGCAAAATTTTTTTGCTATAGATTGATATAAATGAATTAGAAAAAAAGAGACTAGTTGAGATTGAGAGAGGATTTTGTAGAAAGAGAAGGAAA
Organism: Equus quagga; assembly: GCF_021613505.1. Lineage (NCBI taxonomy): Eukaryota > Metazoa > Chordata > Mammalia > Perissodactyla > Equidae > Equus > Equus quagga. Next base: position 36,423,895 of record NC_060284.1, read on the forward strand.
GACAAAGAGAAAGCAAACAACTGAAAAGGAGCAGTGTGTTCAGAAGAGGGGGCAGTGCAGCAGCTGAGCAGGGAGGGAAGACAGTGGTTTGCTGGGGGAACAGTGACAGTGGCCAATCTGGTCTCATTGTGGAGCTCAGATTAGCCTTTTTGTATAAACTAGATTTAGAGAATTGGAACAAGGTTGTGAGAGCACATACTGAAAGGAAGAGGATTATAGAAAATCTGTAAAGTCCTAAATCCATCATTTTTTTCTCAGTTGAAAGGAAACGAAAACCAGTACTGTGTGATTTTTGTGATTTTATGATTGAAAAAGACTGAACTGTGGATTTGAGAGATTGCTGATATGAGGAAGCTGATGTGGTAAGTATTTTAATGTTTCTTGAGTATCACATAATCCCTGCTCTGCTTTTTGTCTTGAAATAAGTGGTTTCTGTCATATGATTTGATATAGTTCAGTGTTTCCAAATCTATTTTAGGATTGTTGTCAACTCAAGTTTCAGGTTCTGGCAGCACAAATATACTATTTATGTTTGAAATGTGTGTTAACTTTGGCTCAAAATGTTTGTCTCATTTCAGAAATCTAGTAGGCAAACTTGCTTATCTTTTCCTTCTTTTCTCTAACCTTTACATGTGCCTTATGTTGGGTTCCAGCTCTTTTTCTTTTTTTAATTTTCTGTTTTTGGGGGGATGAGGGCACTTTTGGGTTTTGGGATACTGTTTTGAGAAAATTGCATATAATTCAATCTTAAATTTAGATTAATAATGACTTTTTTCAGTAAGAGAATCCACTAACGACCAAGTACTATAGTAATAACACTACCTAAATGTCTGGAATCTTGTAAACTGGGAAAATAGAAAGAAAATTGAAAATAAAAACTTAGAGATAAATATAAGTGATAAAATAAGCATAGATTTCGGGGGCTGGCCCCGTAGCCGAGTGGTTAAGTTCGCGCGCTCCGCTGCAGGCGGCCCAGTGTTTCATTGGTTCGAATCCTGGGCGTGGACATGGCACTGCTCATCAAACCATGCTGAGGCAGCGTCCCATATGCCACAACTAGAAGGACCCACAACGAAGAATATACAACTATGTACTGGTGGGCTTTGGGGAGAGAAAGGAAAAAATAAAATCTTAAAAAAAAAAAAAGCATTTAAAAAAATATATATATATTAAAAAAAATAAGCATAGATTTGACATTGAAGATATTTCCATTAAAATTTTTAATGATACTTATTAAATTACTTGTTATAAAGATATTTAACCGTGAGGTATCTAGGCAAATAACTATAAAGGATAAAAGTGGAAAAAATGTCTCTTCTTCATTAATGCTAGTTTATTTACATGTTAAACAATATCTTAGTGTCTGCCTGAGATGTGAGGCTGCTTTGAATAGGGATAAAGAACTTTGTACATAACTGATCCTTATACAGTTTAGGTAACTGATTTTTATCTGGGTAGAAAGGAATCTATTGAAGTAGATACAAGTTTCTTGACTACCGCTTTATGCTTAACATTTTAATAGAGCTCTTTCATTTCATTTACATCATGGCTTTGGTGTGATGTAAGTAGACTTTAAGCTAAGTGACTGAATTTATGGTATTTGACATTTTAAGAGAATTCCTGAATTTATACTAGAGTGTTTTCCTTATAATGTCATTCATACTGTGAACATTAAATAAAATAACAAATGCCTCTTATATACTAATGATTGTGAAAAAAACACATGGGAACATCAGAAACTAGCAACCCTGTGCATGAGTCTGAGTTAACAGAATTTTTTTCTTCTTAACATTGGATATGTTTTATTGACAATTCAAATATTAAGGAATATTGCTTTGTTGTTAGGATATTATCAAATGTTCTACTTCATATTTTTAAGAAATTCCGAAGACATCTCATTTGGCATATTATTGTAACCATTAGAGCTTTAGAATAAAGAGAAATTTTCTCTTTGTAGGGCAATCCAGGAAATATGAGATGTGGGCAACAGAGCATTGATAATAATATTAATAACTATGAATAGCTTCTCTGAGGAGAACCATTTTAGGATAACTATAATGGGAAGTAGACATAACAACCATTTCAAGTTCTTATTTTTTTGTTATGTTGTTGATGCCAAGGACGTCAAGGATTTGTTTGCAGATTGTACTTCAAAAGATACAAGTATATTTTGTTTTAATACCTCTCTTATGGAGCTTTATAGCTCTTTAGATTGATTGAGATGAAAATTAAGATTAAATGAGTTAACATATGACAATGCCTGACCATTGGTAGATCTTATTATATGGTTTTATATCTCCATCTATTCTGGGATGCTAATAAAATTCCCCATATTATGTCTGTAAGTTATCCTTTATTTTAATTACATCCTAGAATGCATTGTGAAAAAACTTATTTGTTATTAAAAGAGCATTTCAGAGTTAACTGATGAGCCAAAAACGAGAAGTGTATTTTAAAACCAACACGTAATCTGCCACAAGCTGTAAAGAGGTTAAAAAAAATAGATGAAAGAAAATGTGGAAAAACTTGCAGGTGGAAAACATTGCTAGTTCCTTCTTATCACCATCTGTTCCTCTGGGGGATATGAAGATATTTTTGAGAAGTAGAAAGTATTATTAGAATTTGGGAAGGGTGGGATGGAAAGAGAGAACGTCCAAGTGATAATAAGTGAAGGTGGGAAGAGAGCATGAGTATAGCAGTTTGAATAGTACCAGCAGTAAAAATCACAATACAATAATGACATTACAGCAACAAAATATTGAGCTTTTATTATATCCATGCACTGGGATAACTGTTTTATTTGTGTAAATTTGTGCAATCATCATAACAACTCTATGAAGTACATATTACCTTTTCTAGTTCATAGATAAATTAGTAAAACGTTACTTTCCAGGATCACACAGCTGTTAAATTGCAAGGTCAAGATTTAAACTACAGTTTACCTAACTCTTAAGGTCATGTTCTTAACCATTACGTTTTGCTATTTGGAACCCTAAGTCAAGTATGAAGTTCAAATGATGCTCTTCTCCAGCTTCCAGCTCTTTATCACTATCAGCCCTATATCATCCACTATCTAGTTAGTCTTCTCTCTTATTCTCTTTCTAATACTCATCTTCATCCAGTTAGTCTCTTCTCATCCTTGCAAATTTTCCTTGGATCTGTTTTTGAAAATATTTCTCTAGTAATGAAACTCCTCTCCCTAATCGAAGACACTTCTTTATATGCTCTCTCCTATCGGCCCCATCATTTCGATTGGTGGGCTTGCCCAAAGTTGTAACTTTGGATTCAACATCTCTCTTGGTACCTTGTCAGTTCTCAAGGGTTTGGCTCTCCAGGCCCAATAATGCAGACAGCGTGCTTTGGCCTGTACATACTGGTTGCTCATGAATGGCATCTGTTCTGACTGGTCAGTATCTGTGCTAAGTCAGTTGTTAAATGTTTTGTGTGCCATTTCTGAAACTATCATTGCCTTGTCGAAAGCTCCTAAATCTCCCTGCTTCTTTCTTTATATCTAATGCTTTTTTGTACCTCAAACTCAGTATATCCCCAAATCAGCTCTTCAGTTTCTCTAAACCAAGTCTGTCTTTAGATTGCACTATGAACGATAATGGCATTGTCCTTCTTCCACTCACTGAACTTTAAATCACAGTCCCCTCTGACTCTTCCTTTTCTCTATTCCATACATCTGCTTAGCAGCCATTTCCTGTAGAATAGATCTCCACTGAATCTATTACATCTCTCCTCTCTGTATTAGTTAATTATTGCTTAATAACAATAACAACTTCTTATGTTTCACAATTCTGTGGATCGACTAGGTGGTTCTTCAGCTGGTTTAGCCTTGGTACCATTTTTCAACTACAGTTAGTGGGCGTCAGCTCAGATGTTTGGAATGTCTAGGGACAGTTAGTCTCTCTGTAGTCTACAAAGTTGTAAACCAATTCCGTAGTCTATGTAGGAAGAAACTCCAGAAAGGCATGAATACTGACAAGTGTTATCATTGAGCATACCATATTGTACAATTTACCATACTCTCCTAACTTGCATTCTTACTGCTGAAATTTTAGTTCATATTTCATCATTACTCTGTTTACTACTGCACAAGTTTTCAATTGTTTCTACCTCAGTTTCCTTTGCTTTCCAATCCATCTGATATACTCCAAAAACTCTACTCTTATTACTTTCCTGTTTAAAAACAAACAAATAAACAAATTAAAGAAAACCTTTTATAGCGTCTTATAACTTTGGGAAGAAAGTCCACCTTCTTCTCCCTGACTTTGAGAGACTGCAATATAACTTCCTACTTTAACTCCTATGGCTCCTCCACAGCAAACTTAATGTTCTACAAAAGTGTATTGATTTCTTGCCATCCTCCTTGCCTGTTTCCTACGTTGAATAATTCGGTTTTTTCTTCCTTAAAAGCCATTTCACCTTATCTCTTTTAGTAAAGTCAAACGCATCCTTTGAATCAATTTTATCTTCCTCAATTCCCATTCATCACAAATGAATTTTCCTATCAATGAAACCCTGAAGCACTTTACTCTTATCTCTCTTAAGACATATATATTTTAAGACAGTGAACATATTCCTAATTTTATTATTATTTTTGTATTTATGTGTGGATTTGTCCCTTCTCTGACTTAACATGGTCTCTAGAATGGTCCCATCCAATAGAAATATAATGAAAATCATAAATGTAATTTAAAAATTCAGTAGCCATATTAAAAGAAGTAAAAAGAAACTGGGGAAATTAATGTTAATAATAAATTTATTAAGCCTAATGCATTACAGAATATTATGTCAATATGTGAATGACATAAAAATTCTTAATTTTTTTACTTTCTTTTATCACATTAAGTCTTCCAAATTTGGAGTGCATTTTACACTTATAGCACATCTCTGTTCAGACTCGTTGTATTTCAAGTGCTCAGTAGCCAAATATTGCTTGTGGCTACCATACTGGACATCACAAGTCTAGAATTCTTGAGAAACATTGACGTAATACAGAGCATATTGATTTGTAGTAGGACCAATCTCACATTCTGGTTACTTACCCTATGAGCAAGGATAATTTATTCAGTCTCTGGGCCATAGTTCCTTCATGTGTACCAGGTTTTTGCAAAGGTTAGAGTAGATTGTATTGCATTGCACAATTTCTGATATAGTGATCATTTATTTTTAAAAAATCAATGAGGGGGCTGTCTCCATGGCTGAGTGGTTAAATTTCTGTGGGGTCTGCTTCAGCAGCCCAGGGTTTGTGGGGTTGGATCCCGTGTGTGAACCTACTTTGCTCATCGGCCATGCTGTGGAGGCAACACATATGCAAAGTAGAGGAAGATTGGCACAGATATTAGCTCAGGGCTAATCTTCCTTAAGCAAAAAAAGAGCAGGATTGGTAATGGATGTTAGCTCAGGGTGAATCTTCCTCACACACACACACACACACACACACTCCTTTAAAAATCAATGAGGACATACCTCTGGTTATGCCAATGTCTTGCAAAATACCTGGAACTTAGAATCTGCATTCTACAACCATTTATTGATCACATAAGCCATTATGCTAATTGTTTTGCTAGATTCTAGGAATATTATATATGAAGTCTACCTTTAAGAAGCTTGGTCCAGAATGATGCACATGTAAAACTTAACTATTTACAATATATTTACAATATAAAGCAAATTTAGTTTAATAAGGTCATATAAGTGGAAAAGCTATAATCCAGGAGAATAATTTTCTATGTCCGGGAATATCACAATAAGCTTCATATAGATGTTGCTTCAACTGCATTTGAAAGGAAGAATAGTTACCACGTACACAAGGGTGGTGGAACAGGATCAAAGAAAGAAGGAAAGCACTTGGAAAGTCATAGGGGAATGAAACTGCTTGTAACACACAAGAACCTTTGGTTTTGCAGTGGATAGGTGTTATGGACTGCACGTTTGTGGTCCTCTCACCCCTGCCAACTTCATATGTGAAACTCTCATCCCCAATAGAATGGTATTAGACTGTGGGGCTTTGGGGAGGTAATCAGTTTTAGACAAGGTCATGAGAGTGGAGCGCCCCCCAATGGGATTAGTGTCCTTACAAGAAGAGAAAGGGACCAGAGCTCTCTCTGCTGTCCACCGTGTGATGAGACAAGGAGAAGACGGCCATCTGTGAAACTAGATGGGGGTGTTCACCAGATACTGCATTTTGATATAGAGCTTCTCAACCTCCAGAACTGTTAGAAATAAATATTTGTTGTTTCAGCCAGCCAGTCTGTGGTATTCTTGATATAGCAGCTCAAACTGAATTAGAAGATAGGACACACAGTGTTCACATGGTGGATTGGAGGAAAGACCAAAGGAGAGCATTAAGATTGATAGAGGACTAATTACAGAACATAGGACTCTTGGTCACCCTTCCTCAAAGCTTGTACCTCTTCATTTTTCCTGATCTGAATGTGTGGTTTCACTACCATAAACCTATTTCTTTAATTTTTGTCTCTCTCCCATTCTTCAGTTCTCATGAATCCATAAACCCATTGCCTCTCTCTCTCTGAAATATATCCTGTCAGTGCCCAAGTCCAAGCTACTCGCTCTTCCCTAGACTACTAAAAAAGGCTAGGTGAGGTCCCTGCCTCCACTTTGTCTTCCTAAAATACAATTTCTTCACAGCAGCAAAAGTGATTTTTTTCTAAAGTGTATCCAAGTCTCTCAGCTCCCCCTCTTAAAGCCTCAATGGCTCTTTTTTTCTTTATGTTTTACAAGGTCCTGCATAATTTGGCCTACCTCTCCAACCTCATCTAATTGTACCCTCCACTGTATCACACTTTGATTAGTTGCATTGACATTTTTTTAAATGTTACTTGAGTATTTTAAGCTTTTTCCTTCCTTGGCCTTTTACTATTATGTTTTTCTGTAGGTAGATTGTCTTTCTCTGTTGCTCAAATGAATGGCTCCTTCTAATCCTTCAAATCCCAGCTGAAAATCACTTCCTCAGAGATGCCTTCTCTTACTATCCAGTCTAAAATACCCTGGTGGTGAAATCATTTTCTATTTTGTTACCTTGTTATTTCACACTGGTTCTTATTGCTATCTTAATTTTCTTGATCATTATGATTATTATTATTTACTCATATTTTTCTTTCCTTTCCACTAGAATGTAAGCTCCCTGAGACCCAGAAACTTGTCTGTAATGTGAAAGTAATACAAGTAATTCATACATATATATATACATGGAATGTATTTGTAAATAGTATATATCTATATAGTTTCTATGGAAAAAAGACTCTACAGAATAACCATTTAATTAGAGAATTTCATTTGAGGATTGTATACTGAAAGAAATACACAGTCAGATTACTCTAAAGCTATTTTAAAATTATATATATATATATAGATATCTATATATAGATATACACTTCGGGTTTTTTTAATAGGAACTGGGGAGAAGGCTGGAGTTTCGAGCCTTCAGACAGAGCACCTGTCTTTGTGGATAACCATGACGATCAGTGAGGACATGGAGTGGAGGAGCATCTATTCTTACATTCTGGGACTCTAGGTAAGAAACTAAGTTCCCCAATTTTTTTTACCTATCTTTTAATGATACTAAAAATGTCTCTTCTTTTATGGTGCTGTCATCTTGTAAATTTCAGACTGTACAAAATGGCAATTGGATTTATGTTCTCACATCCTTGTGGATTTACACAAGTAATGTCAAGCTACCATTGGGCAAGATATTTTGAGAATGGACAAGTAAGTTTCGGTGCTGTTCGAAATATCTTTTTCTCAAGGAAGAAAAGGAAGGAAATTTGGTTTTAATTTCACATGATGCTATTACATTCACTATTTATCAAATATTTATTAAGAGAAAACCTGATGCAAGACCCTTTTAGCAATGAAGTGGATATTAAAAAATTAAAATTCACAGTCTCTGTTGTCAAAAAGTATGTAAACTGCTTCAGAAATATGACAAATATATCTCCTCATGTGAAAAGAAAACACTGAAAAGTAAGGATACAGTGAGTAAAATATGTACTTCTCCTAAGTACCTACTTCATAGGGTTGATATGAGGCTTATAAGTTAACACTTGTAAAAATATTCAAACAATACCTGCCCAAAGTATGAGCAATATAAATATTTGTTGAATTTTCTTTTAAAGCTCTATGGAATGCACAGAAATTATTCACTTGAAGTGAGGTTAAATAGAGGAAATATAAGAGGAAGGAAATTATATGTGTTAAAGAAGAGAAGTTTGTAGATTATTCTGGGAAAGATATGGCTGAGAAAAATATTTGTGATGGTTAAGACATTATTCTGAGTAGCAATTTTTTTTAAAAGGAAATGAGAAATAAGATTACGAAGGTATTTGGAAAGTTTTTTTTTAAACTGAAGATTTCAAATGCAGCATCATAGAGCAATTTCACACCTAAAGTAGAAAATCCTCTTTACTACAAGCCAGACAGGTATTTAGTTAGTTTCTTCTAGAGTCCTTTCAACTTGAGAAATCCACTACTTTATACAGCAACTCATTTTATTGTTAGGCAGCTTTAATATTTAGAAAGTGTCCCTTGATATGAAGCCAAGTTCTTGTAATCTCCACCAATTGGTCTTATGTCTGATGTCATGAGTCATGAACTATGACTATTTCCCTTTCCCTCATAACTTTTCCACTTTTCCGAGACTTCTGCATGATAAAAACTCTTCGTTTTTCCACTATTCATCCCATGACATGATTTTAAGATAGACACTTATAACCTTCCTAGGTATAATCTGTTTTTTCTTATGATTATCTTTAAAGGTACTAATCAAAAGGACAATATTAACAATTTGGTCAAGTTAGTAAAGAATATTGTGATGTGCAGTATACTTATCCAAAAGAAAGAATGAAGGGAACTAACATTTATTTAGCAATTATCATATTCAAGGCATTTTCACAAATATTATTTAATTTTTATAGCAATTAAGCAATATGGTCCTTTTACAGAAGAGGAAAATGAGGCACAGATAAGTTACGCATATTGTCTAAGTTTTCTGAGCAAGTGGTAATAGAGCCCATGTTTTAATCTTGCTGTTTCTGACACTGAAGCCCTTGCCATTTCAATGACATTGTGCTGCCTACAGTGATATTAAGAACCCATTGCAATTCCTTGGAAAGAAAATGAGAGAGTAAAAATATCTTCCCCCTGTTTGAAATAGGGCACTAGAGAATGAGAATTCTGGGAGAAGATGCTGAGGACTTGGTAGAGGGCTGTAAAAATACTGCAGGAGTTGCATTCTAAATAAAGACACTGCAGAGACAAATAGCAGGGCAGATTGGGTGTGCTGTACAGGAAAAGGAAGAAGCAAACACATGTAATGTTATAAAACTGAACTTTTTTAGTTAAAATTCTTTTTGTGCTGATTAAGGATGCTAATGATTGGATTGGGCCACCAAATAATAATGGCGTGATTAAAGAAGTTACTATTAATCCAGACACTACTTGTGGCCATGACTGGGTCTGTGAACACCGATGGCGTCAAATAAGGTGGGAAGACCTATGTACAGATATCCTCTCATGATAGACTTCCTTAACATTTTATTGTAAACTGTTGAATTACTCATCAGCATTTTGTATCATACGATATGTTGTTTTTAGAAACATGGTTGCATTCCATAAGGTAGTTGTTGGCCAAGCTTTTACAAACTGGTGGGATAATGGTAGCAACCAAGTAGCTTTTGGAAGAGGAAACAAAGGATTCATTGTCTTTAACAATGATGATTGGTAAGTAGATGTAATAGTAGAAATTACATTTTAGACTAACTTGTTCTTGGTTTATTCTTTTCCTGCTCATTTACTTTTTTCATATCTGAAAAATTCTCCACTCAGTAGATTAAGAAAACAGAGAGATCAGAAAAGGCCGAGAAGAAAAATGATGATGGCTCTTATTCTTTTGATCTCCTCTTTAAAGGACTTTGTTCTAAGTAGAGTTATTTTTTTATGCACACTTTCATACCACATGCATACGGATATGACTCATGTATATGCTCACATGCACACCTCATACAAAATACGCAGCATACTTAGTATAAATGTTGTGAAGTCACTAGAAGAACATGTCTTACACACCTATTGTTTTTTTTTATAGTGGAAAAATACTGCCTCAGAGTTGAAATATCCTCCTTCCAGCTCTTTTTCTCAACTACTCCTGTATCTGGTTCTTTGATCTTCTTTCTGCATTTCCCTCTCTCTCTCTGTGACAAACAGCATTTTTTAAGCATATGTATAAAGAATATGTTTCTTATGGTCAATGATTCACCTCAGGAGATTGTTGGGTGTTGGTTCTGAGACTTCTCTGCCTGCTTTTCGTTTGTAATCCTTGTAGCCTCTGCCTCTAGTGTACAGATTCCCTCAGATGCAGAACCATAGCTTAGAAGACTTTGCAAGCAGTTGAAATGTCTCAGTCCAAGGCCAACTTCACTCCTGCTTAGTGCCTTCTAGCCTAAATCATATTTTACTGACAAAAAATAAATCAGATATGTCTCTTTCTTGCCAAAAGTATCCATGGTTAGTCCTTCAATTTCTGTCTTTTGTGGATGGGAGAACCAACGTAAATTTATGAGACAGCTTTATATTTAAAACCATATACTTCTTCACAGAAATGCTAGATTATTTTTATCTCCAGCCCAAATGCCTCTTGGAAGAAAGAGATTTTCCAAGAAATAATCCAATTTCCATTCATGAATGCAGTCAGTATTTTCTTACATTTGAATGAGGACACATTTAAAATACTTGTGTTTACCATAGGATATACATTTTTCTAAGAGTGGCAGTTCACTCAAATCTTCAGTGATATTCATCTGCTTTAAGTTTTTGGTAAAATTCACAAAAGCCTAGGAAATTGCTAAGTCTTCTGTAGGATTTCTTCTGGTCCTAAGAATACTTTTTACACTCACTGGGGAGGTCTTTGTGTTTGAATTTTCTTCTCACTGAGACCTTGATTGCTTAGAGTTCTACAGCACAAAGTGAAGCTGTTTTAGAGACAGTCTGTATTCGTGCTTTTAGTTGTGTTGAATTCAAGCTAATCTTAAATTTTATCTTGCAGGGCATTGTCTTCAACTTTGCAAACTGGTCTTCCTGGGGGCACGTATTGTGACGTTATTTCTGGAGATAAAGTTGATGGCAATTGTACAGGAATTAAAATCTATGTTTCCAGTGATGGCAATGCTTACTTTTCTATTAGTAACACTGCTGAAGATCCATTTATTGCTATTCATGCTGAATCAAAATTGTAAAATTTGAATTAAATACATGCATCCTGAGAAATAACCAAGTGTTCTTTTCTTTTACGTTCATTAATTCTTATAATTCATTAATTTTTGTAAAATCTATCATAAGTAATCAACTTGAAAAACTCAGAGAAGCATAAATCACATATAATTATACAATTATAAGATAATAACAATCAACATTTTTCTATATTCTAGTGACTTACATTAACCTATTTGTCAGAGGAATTTCTAAGAACTCAGAGAGGCGTCTTGACAAATATGCTTGCTGCCATTAACAGCATTTGCCCAGCTGTGAATCTCTAATGAATTTCTTCCACTGAGTATTTCTAACAATTAGTTAGAGTTAGCTGATTTAATGATGGTTCCCATACAAAATTATAATATTTGGGTAGTTTTTGACAATGTGAATACTCTTTTACTGTTAATAAATTGAAAATTTAAAATAAAACCCTTAAATTATGCAAACTATATTGTCTTAATTATATGGAGCTCACAGGAATCTTTTCCTACTTTCTCTATATCCTTTGCTCTTTTTTCTTTCTCTTTCTAAGGGCTTTAACTTGATGTTGTTGTATGGCTTTTAGTCCCATCTCTTCATCCCCAAGATGGATGGATGTTTATTTAGGGTTTTTATGACACCACATGCTCCAAGTTTTCTCCCTCATCCTTTGCCTATTCATTTTCTTCACTTGGCTTTAAGTGTGGAATTTGTTGAGGCTCTCATCTAGCAGTTCTTATATCTCTCAGATGTTTCTTATGCTTGAATAAGAAAACAGAAGCCATAACTTGGAAACTCTTCTTTTCACCTACAAATGATTCCACACTTGCCTCTATCATTTTCTTCTTTCCTCCTGTCGTATTGAGAAAGTCCACCTCATTCTACCAAAGGCCATTCCCTCCACTTGTGTTAAAAATACCATTCTATCTTTATCTTTTTGGGGACTCTATTTCTTACATTATCCTTTCTCTTCTGATTTAACAATCTTTCCCTATCTGCCAGATTTTTCTCCTCAGATTACATGTGTTAGGATCTTCCAACCAAAAAACCCATTGTCCTCTAGGTACAGCCCATTCTCTGCTCCTCGTTTTAATCAAAATTCTGTGTTCTCTTCACACAGTCTCCACTTCCACAACAATAATCATTTTTCGTCTCTTTACTGTTAGTTTCCCTTATGACTTCATTGAATCTGCTCTTGTCAACATCATCAAAAACATTTCCGTTACTGATCCAATGTACTTATTCTACTTCACAACAGTATCAATATGCTGAGCCACTCTCTCCTCCTCTCTTCCTTTGGCCTCTGTGATTCTACTCTCTCCTGCTTTTCTTCCTCTCTCACTGATTGCTCTTTTTCAGATTCTTTTGCTAACTCGTCTTCTGTTTAACGTAAGGTCTCATGTGCATTTAATTCTCTTGCCTCTATCCTCCCTCCTCTAAGCGATTGCAATCATTTCCATGGATTTAAAACACACACTTCTGCATGGAGACCTGTGTCCCTAAAGCACTTCTTTTCTTGGACTTCAACCTCACATTTCCAACAGATGCTCGACATCTCCACTTCACTGTTTCACAGACATCTCATACTTAACATATCCAAAATGGGACCTTCCATTTCTTTCTTCAACAAACTTTTTGGTATTCCCTGCTATCCTGACTCACCACTTCACTTAGAAACTAAGGGTATTTCCTTGATTTTTTCTTTTCTCTCAGTGACTTTCTTTATCCCCTCATATAAAGCTTAGCATGACCTATTAATTTTATCTTCAAAATATCTCTTGATTCCTAGTACTTCTTTTGTATCCTCTGTCACATCTTCATCCAGGTCACCATTATCTCTTGCTTGCATTTCCAAACAAATAATTTCCTATTTGTATTCTTTTTTACCCTCAATTTATTTTAATAAAAATCACAGCATAATATTCATAAAATTTAACTCATATTACAAACTTTTACGCCTAAAACTCTTAAATTTTTATTTCATTTAGAGTAAAATCCCAACTACCCATGATGGCCTATAATCACACATTATCTGGCATGAACCTAGCTCTCCAACCTGTGCTCTGCTGTTTCCCTTGGCAATTCCACACCCTTAGCCACGCTGCCTTTCTTCGTTTTCTTGAAGGTGCCGTGTTATTTTTTATCTTGGGGACTTTTTTTATAGTTTGCCCTCACAGTTTTTGGAATCCTCTTCACCCAGTTTTTAGTATGGCCGGCTCCTGTTCTTTATAAGTGTTTCTTAACTCAGTGACTGGCATCACCATTCATTCAGTTCTGCAAGCCAGGAAACTGGATCTCATCTTTGAAACCCCCTTTTCTTATGTTTCCCAGGTCCAATCAAACACCACATTCTTATTTTACCTTCTGAATACTTCTTCACCATGTTCTTTTCTCTCTTCTCTGCCACTATCTAGTCATCTTTTTATTAAATGACAAAAATATCTTATTTTATCTCCATTATTATGAATGTAAAAGGCCACAGACTCACTATTTAAAGCCAGATTTTATTATTTATAACAAATGCATTCCACGTTGGAAGCAGGGAGAGTAATCACAAACCAGGGGCTGGGACCACCTCATACAAGTTTTGTAATATATCAGAATTACATGCTTTCTTTTGTTTAAGATTGTACCCAGAGAACCCCTTTAAGAATTTCCTGGTGTTTAGCAGGGGAGCAAGATGTTCATGATGTTCAGGTCATGATGAAGACGTATGCGTTACCCCAGCAGGGGATTGGAGGATGAACCTTATGGACATAAGCTAGAAAACCTCAAAAAGTGTATTAGAAAGGAGTTCAATAATGAGGTAACAGTATTTGTACAAGGCAATATATTTGTATAGAGGTTAAAGAATTTGTCCAGGGGAATAAAACATCAAGGATGTCTTAGTTGAAATTTTAACCTTGGGATATCCGAGTAACAGAACTTCATGCTTTTTTGATTATGAAGGGGCTACTGCAGCATCAGCTCCACTGCCTCCAAGGATTCCATTTGCTACCATGCAGCCAGAGTGATCTCTTTAAATCAGAAAACCACCACCATCACCACCACCTCTTTTCCAAAATCCTATCAATGGATTACCGCTTACCTTAGGAGAAGAGGCCAAAATTCTTAACAGGACTATAAGGCTTGTCTACAGCTGAAGCCTCACCTCAGAGAACTCTCCTCTTTAACTTTTCTCTAGCGATACTAATTTTTTAGTTTCTCCAAACTCACCAAGCTCATTTTATCTTCTCAAGTTCAACCCAAGGAACATTCTGCTTCTTCTACTTGGAATGTTTTTACTCACTTATTCTTTTTTTTTGTTTTTTGAGGAAGATTAGCCTTGAGCTAACATCTGCTGCCAATCCTCCTTTTTGCCGAGGAAGACAGGCCCCAAGCCAATATCCATGCACACCCTCCTCCACTCCATATATGGGATGCCTGCCACAGCATGGCTTGACAAGTGGTGCATATGTCCGCACCCAGGATGCAAACCGGTGAACCCCAGGCCGCCGAAGTGGAATGTGGGAACTTAACCCCTACGCCACTGGGCCAGTCCCTCACTTGTTCTTTTAATTAACTCCTATTCATCACTCAGATCTTAGTTCAAAGGCCACTTCTACATGGACATTTACCCAGGATTAGGCCAAGTCCTCCTATTATTGTCATGATTTTCTGTACTTTCCTTCTTATTACTAATAATAGTCCTATGGGACAATGTCTGTTTTGCTCCTTGTTGAATCCTTAGTCTCAGGACAGTGTCTGGCACATATTGTGTAAGAGCTCAATAATTATTTGTAAAATAGATTGAGATAATGAAAGAGAAGAAAATAAAAGTATATCAATTTTTGACAGAGAAATATATTAGTAAACATATGCCCTTGTAATAGAGAAATTTCTCTCATTCTCTAATTCTTCCCAAATTTAATTAATTCATGGTTAACCCTGATTTCTCAGGTCATTAATGTCATAAGATCTCAAATGAAGCAGAAAAATTATTTGACAAAATTCAACATCTTTTCATGATAAAAACTTTCAATAAATTAGGTATAGATGGAATGTACCTCAACATGATAAAGGGCATAAATGATAAGCCTACAACTAACATTATACTCAATTGTGAAAAGCTGTAAGCTTTACCTCTTAGATGAGGACCAAGTCAAGGATGTCCACTCTCACCACTTATATTTCACAAATTACTGGAAGTCCTAGCTAGACAAATTAGACAAGTAAAAGAAATCAAAGACATCCAAATCAGAAATGGAGAAGTAAAATTGTCTCTGATTACAGATGACATGATCTCATATATGGAAACTCCTAAAGTCTTCACCATGAAGCTGTTAGAACTAACACAAATTCAGTAAAGTTTCAGGATACAAAATCAACAGGAAGAAATCTGCTGTGTCTCTATGTACTACCATCAAACCATTGAAAAAGGAAGTTAAGAAAGCAATCCCATTTATAATAGCATAAAAAACAATAAAATACTTAAGAATAAATTTAACCAAGGAGGTGAAATATCTGTAGACTGAAAACTATCAGACGTTGAAAAAAGAAATTGAAGAAGCTACAAATAAATGGAAAGATAGTCTATGTTCTTGGACTGGAAGAATTAATACTGTTAAAATGTCCATGCTACCCAAAGTGATCTTCATGACTAAAAAAGGTTCTGTTGTATAGAGAAGTGTGGCTCAGAGCCACTCAACGTAATCTGTTTTTACATAGAAACAAGCATGTTGGAAGAGTTTAGGTACAAAAAGCATCACTTTCACTAGAGTAAAAGATGACAGTTATCATTTCCTGTAATTACAAATCTGCCAAATTCAACTCATTATTTTTTCTTTGATACTTTTAAAGATTTTTTTGAATCATGAAAGGATTATATTTTCATAATTAATTCAATCAATGGACATTAAAACTTCCCTTAACCTCAATTTTCTCATCTGTAAAGTAAGAGTGGTATCTACTTATTTAGTGTGGTGTATTAAAGAAAAATTGTATTTAATATACTACCCACTATTTCTGGCTAGATGTATACTTCTTCATCTCCTCAGTAAAAATGTGCTTCTAATTCTTAATGCTGAGCATGGGCAACCTAATATTCTCCTAAAATTTAACTCAAAGAAGAAAAAAAAACAATCACAAAGGATTGGAATTGGAGCAGAAAGTAGTATTTTACTCTAATTTGAAATCTTGCCAGGTTCAGTCTGTGTGCCCTTATCTGAAAGTTAGTTGACAGAAAATCTGTGTCTTGAGTTTAGTGTTTCTAATTCAGTTGTAGGTCATAGAATCTGTGGAAATGCCTCTATCAGAAACTTCAGCCTCAGCTTTGTATATTATGATGTATATTATGTGCTAAAGGGCCACAAGTAAAGATTAAATCAGTCTGTATTTACAATGAAAATGCACATCAATAAATTCAACATATATTTATTAAGTGCACAGCACTCTTTTAGGTATTTTGAAACGTGTTACCCATGTTTAAGTACAAAGTATAATTGGGAAAGCAAAATATAACTATGTGATTCACTAATGAAAATAAAGGAAAATAGTTAAAGTTGTGTATAATAAAGTATGGATAGTAGGTTGTTTGATTTCAAAAGAGGAAGATAATGCATGCGTTGAAATGGTCTGAGAAAGCTTTGTGGAAAAGGAAAGTCTTGATATGGATAAGAAGGATTTGTAAGAAAGAGAAAAGAGGGAGGGATATTCCAAGAAGAAGAAAAGGGGTGACAAAGGGACAAAGGAACAAAAGAGACTGTGCGGTGGTGAATAGATGGGTTGATTAGTGAGGCTGGAGAAGGGGATTTATAGGTGAAAAATCGATTGGAAAGGTAGAATGAGACTAAACACAGAAGAATACATTTTCTGTCAAGACTTTCTTATTAAGTTTGATGTGCCGATACCAGCAATGGCATTTCTGGATATAAAAGATATCCCTATCTGTGCAAGATAATCATGTGTTCCTACTGGGAAACTCTAGGAACTATTATTCCTTATACTGATATTAATACAGAATTAGCTAATTAAGTTTTAGTGTACATTACCTGTATGGTCTGCTTCCCTTCTTTACCATCCCTGAGCTGTGTAGTTTAAAAAGCGAAACTGATTGCCCCTGCAGTCCACCAGCCCACAGGTCTGCCGATCTTTGAATGATTTCAGATTTGCCTGAACATGTGTTTGTCAAGCCTCACTGCAGACTTTTGTATGACTATATGTCATATAAAACTTTTAAACAAATTAGGAGTAAGGAGAAAATCTGTAATATTCTAGGTAAAATGACCGTGTAGTCAAATAGGTTACAAACTTGCTTTTTTAAATTAGAAGACTCCCCTCCCCCATCCCTTTAAAAATTGAAATCTTACGGAATCTCAATGTATCAAAATCTAGTGATGAGGCTGCTCTGTTCGAAGCTGCACTGGGATGGGATGGGGATGCTGGAGTGCCTGCCCTCACCTTCTCTCTCCCTGTCCAGGACAACTTGGAAGCATCTCTAGGGGCATGATGCTTTGCTTTTAAACTCAAGTCTGGGAAGAAATCTTTAAAATGCTTTATTTTTTATTTCAATATCTTATATGGGAAATGTTTTTGAGAGGTTTAAAAGTGAAATTGTTTTAAAGAATATTATGAAATAACCTGTGATATGTCAAAATTTTCTTAGTATTTTTAACAGCACTATTTTTGGACAATATATCAAGTTGAAAATAAGTGGAATCTAATGCACAAGAAGCATAAAATTTTAATATTTAGTTTTCTGCTGCAATAATGTTGCATAATCAACAACCTCAAAATCTCAGAAACTTAAAACAACACGTTTATTTTTCTTGCTCCTAATTCTGCAGGTTATTTGGGCTAGCTCTGCTTTATGCTTGAGTTTGCCTGGGCTTGACTCCAGGCTGTGGGTTGGAGTCATGCCTGATCCATTTTCTTCCATCACTGGCTACTCAAGGCATGTTCTTTTCATGGTGCAAAGCAGAAATACAAGGGACCAAGTCTAATTGTGAAAGAACATTTAAAGCCTTTGCTTGCCTCAATGTGCAAACATTCCGTGGGTAAAACCAAGACACATGGACAAGCCCAGCATCACTTGAGTGGGATAACGTACTCTTTACTCTACTAGGAGGAATTGCAAAGTCATATGGCAAAAGACATGGATGTATATTTCTTTAATATTGGCAAACTAAAGAATTTTGAATAATAATCCAAACCAAAAACATCAAAGGCAAATAAAAACAAAAATCAAATCCAGCTTTTATCATGGACACTTCAGAACAAGTGTGGTATACTGAATCAGCAATGTGTTAGACAAAACACCTACATGCACTTGCACACTTGCCACTACCATAATTCTAAGATCGCATAGTTTCTGTTTATACTTTATTATAGTTAGCAATAACTTTTACTGATAATATTTTACAGGCCTGCATGAACCAGAAGTTTTCAACATGTGCATGTGATGGATATTTACTGTTTATACTTGTCAAGGACCCTTTCCTCCTTTATTGGTAACAGTATAGTAACAGTATATCACTTTCCCGTTAAGAAACTACTCAGAGACCATGGTTCACCCTTGCTGTGAAGGCACAGTTGACCTCACTTCTCACCTCCAGGTGCAGGCATGTGATCTATGTGGAACAATCAAGACATTCCATTTCCCTGTCACAATGTTTGGTTCAGGGATAGGCTTACAAACTAAGCCACACCAGTTAAGAGTCAGCCTTGGGTCTTTGGCTTGAACTGTTGGGAAAGAGGTGTTAGAACTATTGGGAAAGAGATGCTTACTTTCTTCTCTGAGTTTGCCAATCTGATAGGAAGGGAGCTTGACACTGTTTGAACAGCTTTGCCGCTGCAGGGGAAAAGTTTACCTGAGAATGAAGCCAAGACAGTGGAAAGCAGAGCCAAGAGATGAAGAGAGAAAATGCCTTGAGATTTTTTTTTTTTTGAGCTCCTAATTCCAGTTTGAAGCCATCTGCATCCCTTACTTCCCAATTATAACACTAACAAATTTTCGTTGTGCTTGAGCCCGCTGGATAGTGTTTGTCACTTGAAATCCAAAGTGGGTGCATTATACTGCTGTGAATAATGTGATAGAAATATTTAAACAATATCCTTTTATTATCATTCTCCTAATTATTAAGATACGTCAATTAAAATATTGGTGTTTTTTTCATATGTACCATTCATTTATCTCTAAATATTCTTTTCAATGAGTTAAAAGAAAACAAACTATTCTGTATGGGAAGGGGAATAGCAAAATACCACTTGTCAAAAAAAAGAGAGAAAAAGGAATATCCCAGTCAAATTAAATTACAGAGAGGATTGACATTGATAAAATACAAGTGTCTAAGATAGAATTGTGCAGAACTCCTAAAGTAACACCCAATTCTTATAAAATATACCACTAGGAAACACAGGTTCCATTTTATATCTCATTGCATCTGAAAAAGCAATTTTTTTAGCAGAGTTCCAATATCCCTCTTCAATTTCAATATGACATTTCCTTTTAAGGTTAATAGATATTAGCAATACATATGACCACAGAATATCAGCTACAACAATACCCTAAACATAGAGAAGGTAATTCTGTGGCTTCTGTTCCATTAGACACCATCACGGGGCCCAAATCTGACTGGATGTAAGCTCCTTATACTTTAACTCGTTCAGTCTACTATGGCATCATAGAGCATCTGAGCAAGCCTCTCAGTGACAGTGTTTTACCATAACATCTTTCCTGACTTAGTTTCCTCTGTCATAGGATCTCATAGCAACAAAAGTTTGGAAACTGTAGGTTTAACCATCGAAAGCAGTGTCATTGTGAAAGACTTTGGGTACAGAAAAGATAAAGTAAGATATTAAATGCTAATAATGATCACAGTACTGAGTTAAGGTATATTTCAAAATATAAGCTTTGATTAACTTAAATATTGTGACACTTGGATTGCTAACCTAATCAATACATTAGGGTGACTAAATGAAACAAGAAGTCAACTCCCATTTGAATTATTTATATGTGTTTGCTGGAGTCTAGGGGACAGGGAGCAGAGTTAGATGCTAAAGTGAGTCCAAAGTGACAATTCCAGATAGTCAAAAAAGAATAATAGGTCTGATGATTGAAACAATTCATATAGCTCTTTAATTTTTAATAGGAAATGACAGATCTATTGAGAATTCTGAAATGCTTCTACTTGCCTAAGGGGTCTACTCCGTTCTGTTTTAGTGTTAAGCTTCTGTGATCTTACTCTGCAGTCATCTATTTGTTTCTTGTTCTGAGGATAAGAGGAGATAAGGAAGTTATATTTCAGAACTCAGCCTATAATTGTAATGCCTGTAAGAATCCACGAGCCCAATAAGTCCAATCAGACGTGTTTATTTTTTTGTGGAGGGATTCTCAACAGGATCAGAAGCTGTGACAATGATAGAATTTCACCAAGAGAGGACTGCGAGGGGCAAGACCTCTCTCTTGCCCAAGAAATCAGAGAACTTTGAGGGAAAAATTCATAAAGAAAGAAAAGCAAAACTTATGAAAGGATTAAGGAAAAGGAGTGATTCCGAGTACTGTAATGTTCCCTCTATCCCTCAGATTTTTCCTTGTTGTTTACTTGTTTTTGTTTTGTTTTTCTCTATTTATTATTTTATGTTGTTTAGTAAGATTTTATAGTTTTATTCATGTAGGTTTTGTACAGTCTGTGTTAGTGGCTTTTTCATTGGAGTATAGTTGAAATGCAATATTACGTTTCAGGTGTACAACTTAGTGATTCGACATTTGTATACATTACAAAGTGATCGCTACAGTCTAGTAACCATCTGTCACCATATAAAGTTATTACGATATTGTTCACTATATTTCCCATGCTGTACATTCCATCCTCGTCACTTATTTACTTTATCTGGTAGATTATTAAAGTCAAATCTGTATTTTATTTTATTTTATTTTAAAGATTGGCACCTGGGCTAACAACTGTTGCCAATCTTTTTTTTTTTTCTGCTTTATCTCCCCAAACCCCCCCTGTACACAGTTGTATATCTTAGTTGCGTGTCCTTCTACTTGTGGGATGTGGGACACCGCCTCAACGTGGCCTGACGAGCGGTGCCATGTCCGCGCCCAGGATCCGAACCCTGGGCCGCTGCAGCGGAGCGCGCGAACTTAACCACTCAGCCACTGAGCCAGCCCCTGTATTTTAATATGTAAGCTTTAAACTTAAAAAAATGGCAGCATTGGGGCCAGCCCCAGTGGCCTAGCGGTTAAGTTCAGCACGGTCTGCTTTGGCAGCTTAGGTTCAGCTCCTACACCGCTCTGTTAGCGGTCATGCTATGCTGGTGGCCTACATAGTAAAAAATAGAGGGAGATTGGCACAAATGTTAGCTCAGGGAAAAATTTTCCTCAGCAAAAGAAAAAAAATGGCAGCTTTATTTAGAGAAAAAGATTTATCCTAGGAATATTTGTTGTTTATAGAGTTAAATCATCTGTGTTATGTGGATGCTTTACATGTTGCTGATCAGGTATGCTCATACTCTTATTGCTGCCAAGTTCATCCTTACATGTCACCCAGAAAAATGCTGACATATTGCCAATTAGGGTGAGTCTTCCTGCAGCCCTTGTCCTAGATTTTATTGCTTCAAGATGAATACTGTGCAAGTATGAAACAATATGTTAAGGACAGTCAAAAAAGCTAAGAAATATGTTTAGTGTAATTGGGAAAGCAAGTCCATGTACAGGCCAGGCAAGGCTGTATTCTCATTATTCCAGAGATTTTGGAGGAAAAATTTTAAGTGAGGAATTGGCAATGTTTCCAAGCGGGAAACTATCTCAGACAGCTTAGAATGATTTTTCTCAAAATTTATTATTGCATTAATAATATTTCTTTCTTTTTTTTCTTTGTGAGGAAGATTGGCCTTGAGTTGCCAGTCTTCCTCTTTTTGCTTGAGGAAGAGTGTTGCTGAGCTAACATCTGTGCCAATCTTCCTCTATTTTGTATGTGGGATGCTACCACAGAAGGCTTGATGAGCAGTGCATAGGTCTGCACCTGAGATTTGAGCCCACAAACCCCAGGCTGCTGTTGTGGCGCAGGCAAATTTAACCACTATGCCACCAGGCCAGCCCCTGCATAAATAGTATTTTAAGTTATCTATTTTAATAAATATGTAATTTGAGAAAAGCTCATAAAAGAATAAAATCTTATTACAAAGACAAATCTTTATAATTATTCACGTATCTATTTATATATAAGAATACATTAAATTTTTTGCACTTGATATACTCTCTGATACAAAATAGGCGTTAAATATTTGTTGAATGAATTGATGAGTGAGTAACTGAAAGAAAATGTAGTTCTTTACTGGATACTAACATGCAACCTCTGAAAAACAACCTACATGCAAATAGATATAAATAGTACAAGAATATTGATAATTGAAAAGAAAGAATCAATTTTTGCATTAGTAAAAATGTGGGTTTCGGAGTGAGATAGACCTGGGTTTGAATTCAATACCTGCTACTTTGTTGTGTGGCTGTGGGCAATTTACTTAACCTTAGTGTTCTTGGCTTATAAGGGTAAACGATAGCTAACTCACAGAGAAGTTATAAAACTGTGCTAACATATAGGGTACAGTGCCTGCGACAAATGTGCAACAAATTATAGTTTTCTAATAAAACCTTCTTATCTGACTAGAAAGAATAGGTAAATAATGTAATTGTGTAAGTTTAGGTAGACACAAACCAATTTAATTTAATTACTTCAATGGAAGGTCTGCATTGAAACATCTCTAAGTTTTTGATTTTATAAAATTGAATTTATGTATATTGCATGAAAAATGTAAATATATAAAAATTGACTTCACAGTACTGATAAATTTAATTTAGCAATCGTATTACTATGTGGCACTTTGATCTATAATTTGAAAAAGTAATAAATTGTGGGCATACATAAATACTTTTCTAATGTAAACTCACAAGGAATATCTGGTCCACGAGTGGTTACTATCACGGTTGCAATATTCAAATGAAATATATACATTTAAAATCTTCCCATATTACATTTTTGAATCTTTATCATTTGAATAAATGAAGAAAATTCTGTCCGTAAGTTGCCTAAATAACGATTGCATTTATCTGGAATATCAGTGCAGCTCGGAGTATTCAGAGGCTCAAGTTACACTATGGTTCTAACTAATAGTGCGATCCTGGAAAAGTCATTTTCCTCTGTAGGTCTCAGGATGCTTGACAAGATGATATTTATGGTACCTGACAGGGCCTGCCCCAGAGCCTACTTTACAGCTACAAAATAAGAAATAAATCATAGAAGTTGAGTAATAAGACAGTTATGAGAAGGTGGAAATATATTATTTTAGCATCTGGCATCTGAATTCTATCATAGATAAAATGCTCCTCTTTCAGAAGATTTCTTGACAAGCCACTGATGGATAGAGAGTGAGACTCTGAGACAAGACCTCAAGGGTAAACATGGTTTTTTAGATCTGTGCTAAGGAGAGGATTTTTTTTTTTTTCTAGAAAAGGAAATAAAACTAGGGACTAAAGAAGGAAGAGAATTAGAAAATCCAGTGAAACATTGTGAGATGACCAAGAGATATGAACCTATTCTCTGCTTACCACCCATCAACAGAAACGTTGATGGCTTTGGATTTCCAAAGTAAGTAGGGTTGGGAATTTTATCAAGTCTTATCTAGTTCTCAAGGGGCAGGAAAGCCCAAAGTGACATCTGGACCACATTTTGGGGGCCTATTCAAGATCATGTGAACTACAGGCTTTTGAGCCCACTGCATCTTGAAATAAATCACCACTGCTAAACTGAGCCAGCAGTAGCAAAGTGTTGGACACATGGCAGGATTTCTTTCTTTTTTATGGCTGAATAATAATCCTTTATATATATATATCTCACATCATCTCATATTTTATTTACCCAGTCATCCATTGACAGACACCTAGGTTGTTTCCATATCTTGGCTATTGTGAGTAAAGATGCAACGAACAGGGAGGTGAAGATATCAATTCAAGATACTGATTTGATCTCTTTTGGATGTATAACCAGCAATGGGATTGCTAGATTGTATGGGTGGTTCTCGTTTCAGTTGTTTGAGGAACTTCCATACTGTTCCCCATAATGGCTGTACCAATTTATATTCCCATCAATAGTATATAAGGATTCTCTTTTCTACATACCCTATCCAACATTTGTTATCTCTTTTCTTTTGACAATACACATGTTACAGATGTGAAGTGATATTTCATTGTGGGTTTGATTTGCATTTCCCTGATGATTAGTGATGTTGAGCAACTTTTCATGTATCTGTTGGCTGTTTGTATATATTCTTTGGAAAAATGTCTATTCAGGTCCTTGGTTCATTTTTTTAACAAGGTTATTTATTTCTTTGCTATTGAGTTGTAAGAGTTCCTTATATATTTTGGTTATTAACACTATATCAAATATACAGTTTGCAAATATTTTCTCTCATTCTGTAGGTTGCCTTTTTATTTTCTTGATTTTTTTTTTTTTTTTTTTTTTTTTGCTATGCAGAAGCTTTTTAGTTTGATGTGGTTTTAGCTTTACCTTTCTATTTTTGCTTTTGTTGTCTGTGCTTTGGTGCTATAGCCAAAAGATCATTGCCAAGACTGATATAAAGGAACTTTTCCCTATGTTTTCTTCTAGAAGTTTTGTGGTTTCAGGTCTTACATTTGAGATCATTTTGAATTAATTACATTTAACCCATTTTGAATTAATTTTTTTGATTGCTGTAATATAGGGGTCCAGTTTCATTCTTTTGTGTGTGGATGTCAGGTTTCCCAAGACCATTTATTGAAGAGACTATCCTTTCCCCATTGTGTGTTCTTGTCAAAGATCCATTGACCATATATGTGTGGGCTTATTTCTGGGTTTTCTATTCTGTTTTATTGGTATATGGGCTTGTTTTTATGCCAGTACTATACTGTTTTAATTACTATAGCTTTGTAGTATAGTTTGAAATCAGGAAGTGTGATGCCTCTTTCTCAAGATTGGTTTGGCTATTTAGGGGGGGTCTTTGTGGTTCCATACCATACCAGTGGGTCAAAAAAGAAATCAAAATGATATCAAAAATATCTTGAAACAAACAAAAAAGGAAACGCAATATACCAAAAATTATAGAACACAGCAAAAGCAATTCTGAGGGGAGAGTATAGTGATAAATGCCTACATTAAGAAAAAAGGAGAGATCTCAAAAAACAATCTAACTTTACATTTCAAGGAACTAGAAAAAAAAGAACAAACTAAGTCCAAAGTTAGAAGAAGGAAGAAAATAACAAAGATAAGAGCAAAAATAAATGAAACAGAGACTAGAAAAACAATAGGAAAAAAATCAATGAAACTAACAGCTGTTTTTTTAAAAGATAAGCAGAATTTACAAACTTTTAGCTAGACTAAGAAAAAAAGAAGACTGAAACAGGAAAAGCAGAAATGAAAGAGATGTTACAACTGATACCACAAAATACAAAAGATCATAAAAACCAACTATGAACAATTGCATGCAAATAAATTAGATAACCTAGAAGAAATTAATGAATTCCTACAAACACAACCTACCAGGACTGAATCATGAAGAAACAGAAAATCTGATTATATCAACAACAAGTAAGGAGATTGAATCAGTAATCAAAAATCTCCCAACACAGATAAAAGCAAGACCAGATGACTTCACTGGTGAACTCTACTAAACACTAAAAAAAGAATTAATACCAATCCTTCTCAAACTCTTCCAAAAATAGAAGATTAGGGAACACTTCCAAACTCATTTTATGAGCCTATCATTACTCTGATATCAAAGCCAGGTGATACTACAAGACAAGAAAATTACAAGTCAATATCCCTGATAAACATAAATGCAAAAATCCTCAACAAAATACTAGTAAAGCAAATTTAACAGTACATTAGAAGGATCATATGCTATGATTAAATGAGATTTATACCTGAGATGGAAGGATGATTCAACGTATCAAGTAAATAAATGTGATACACCACATTAACAGAATGAAGGATAAAAACCATATGGTCATCTTGATAGACACAGATAAGCATTTGACAAAATTTAATATACTTTTATAATAAAAAAATCTCAACAAATGATACTTTAGTTCTGGAGAGACTTCTATGTTTTCATAGATATTTACTATATCTATGACTTGTTAAGGGAGATTACAAGGAACTGATGTGGATTAAGGCTGCCCCAGCTAGAGAAGCCCAAGGTGACCTAGCCTACATGCCAAACTATATGACCCAGTGGACTTTTTTTATGGTATGAATTAGGACTGCCCCAGGGAGAGAAACCCAGGGCATCCTCACCTACATGCCGATCTATATGGCCAGATTCGTATCTAAAGTTATATGACCGCACAATAACCAGACCCCATCTGCACTGAAATCATTTAATGACTTTTTACATCATCTTTTCTTTTCTCTAGTAAAAATAAGTCACGTACCCATGCCTTATAAAATTAGCCCTAACCCTCAACTCAGGGCAGCAGCAAGAACTCTGACTGCCCATGGGTCCTGTCCCTATGAAGCAGCAGCAGGAGCTCTGACTGCCCGTGGGTCCTGTCCCCACACACCAGCTCTGCCTCCACACTATTCTCTAAATAAAAGAGCACTACTGCCAGATCTTAAGAGTCTAAGAAATCTTTCTTTTGACCCTCAGCTCACCGACCCCGCATCAGGAACCATTATAAAAAAGGAATGAGAGAGAAAGTATTGTGTTTTTATTGTATTTTTAGTGAGGAAGCTGATTTTGATGAGATGAAGAAACTAGTCATGATGTTGCTAGTGAAAGATGGAGACAACTTGAATATAGACAGCGTTGTGATGATAGAAATTAAGGAAATGATCTTAAAGGTATTCAGGAAGTGGAAATGAGAGTGTTTTCTGATGAATGAAATATAGATGGAGAAGAGGATTTAAGAAGGATCTCTAAATTTCTGAGTTAGCTTAGGAGATACATGGTGCCACACGGCGAATATGAGTAAAGAAGAATTGAAGGTGAATAAAGAATTGAATAAAGACTAAAGAATTGGTGGTGAATGAAATGGGATAAAAATAACAATTAATTTAGATTTGAGCACATGAGTTTCCAGGTAGTGATATTCAGTGAGCAGTGGGAAATATAGATTCAGACTTTATAAGAAAAATCTTCACTGTATATATGTATTTGAGAGTTTTCAATATATAAGTGGGAGTTGAGGCCTAATGTGGAGTTTTACTTATGTTTATAGAGTGAAAAGAGAGGAGAGGAAGGGAAGGAAGAGAAGAAAAGGGTAAGGAAATAAAGGGGATAAGAAATGGCTATGGAAGTCAGAACTAGGATCTAGCACAACAAAAACAAAGAAGCTAAAATAAGGAAAAAGAGTCAAAGGAGGCATTTGGGGCAGAAAGGTTGAATAGACAACTGGTGACGTTGGCAGTGTCAGTTGAGCGTGGCAACCAGAAACCTCCTGAGAATCGAATCACATGAGAAAGATAAAGAATTTCAAATACCCATGTTTAAAAATCAACTTTAAATTCTATCAGAACATCAGAGTAATTTGAAGACAATATGCACAATATGGGCATTCTAAAGCTTAAATGATTTTGAAAAGAAGTGTATGTTTACAAGGAGATTAGTAGATGTTTGTAAACTATAGTTTTCATAGATTTCAATTTAATTGTATAAATTTTTGTTAGTTGTGTTTTCACAGTTCTGTGGCATTTAGATTTTTAAGCTTTGCAGAATTGCTAGCTGAATTGAAATAGATAGCTTAGGTTCTCTTATTTCCATTTAAATGCTCAACAAACTGTCACAAGGAAGTAGTTCTGCATGGTTTATAACAACTTCGAGAGATTTGCAGCTGTGCTGTGAATACATCCAATTATACTAAATATGACTTTTGAAATTACTTTTTGCTCTTACCTGGATAAGTTAGTGTAGAAGGAACTGGTTTGCCTAGATATAGGATGCTAATATAGATTTAAATATTTGATATATTCAAATAACCCTTTGCTCCAACAGGAAAAATTGCAGCAACTATTTATTACAGATAGAACTTAATTAAAAAGAAAGAGTTAAGTTTTCAGGGTTGATTTTTTTTTTTTTTTTTTAGTTTCAGAGCCAGATATTTTTATTAAGTGGCAGGGAGATCAATTAGAGATCTCTATATTATAATCTCTTGAATTTTAGACGATTTCATGTTTAATTCTGGTAAGAAATTGATTGCAGCAGGAGGCCAGGATCTAGAATCATGGAATATTAGAACAGGAAGATATACTGGTTATCATCTTATTAGCCCCAAACTCCTGTTTTTCAAGTGAAGAAATTATAGCTTGAAAAAGTTAAAGAGAAGCAAAAAGCCTAGGAAAGCAGGTCTACACAAAGTACCTCAGTAGAAGACTTGGAACAAATAAATGTTGGCTTTCCGTCGATCGGTAACTGTATGATGTGGATGATGAGCCTTAAGGGGAGATGGGATAGAAAATGAAAGCAAAGACAAAGCTCAAGTACCATGAAAAAACTGCAAAGCTATAACAGAAGCAACTCCATCAGCGATAGGGTCACATGTTAGAAACCAGTTTGATGAATGCCAGCTCTTTTTCTAGAACTATTCGATTTTATAAGATTTTAAATATTTCAGGTTATAAAATTGAGAAAAAAGTGTTTAATGTTATCTCTTACTAAAGATAGATGCCAAAGCTCATAGAGTTCATTCTTCCACCTAAAATTACACAGTAGTCACTAAAACACTTGTTGTCAAATTGAGAGAGAGAAATAATTATCCAAGAATAATTTAATACAGTTATAAAGATACTTATGTTATCTCTTAAAGGATCAATTTAAAGTTTAAGATAATTGAAAGCAGACTAAATTTAAAAGAACAGAGAAAATGCGTTAAATAAATTGAAATCTACCTTTATAATGACTCACTATGTGGTCATCAAAAAGTGGATTCGAGAATATACAATGTCTGTGGGCGAAGATAATATATAATAAGCAGGAAACAGATGATTAAATTAAATTAATATAATATAAATGTGAGTATATAATGATACAGAAAAAGAAAAATTAAAAGTTGAAAATAACCTTCTATGATTCCACTTGTTAATATTGATGCTTTTTTCCCCTCTATTTTCCAACTTTTAAACTTCCCTCAAACAATGGCTGTTTATTGCTGTTACTACATTTTGCACTTGTATCAGTCAGGCTCTAGTCAGGAGACGGTAACCACACAAGTGATTCCCACAGGGCAAATTTGATATGCTGCCACTCCTAGGACTGAGGGAAATTTGGACTGTGAATAACTCAGAATTTAGGGAGCCCCTTCACCTTCTCCCCGCTCTCCCAAAGCTGAGATTCATTCCTCGGAGGAGGTGGTTCAGTTGCTGCAGATCCAGGCTCGCCATCCCCGTCTGCCCTGCCGTGAAGAAGAGGCTTGCTGGAGGCCGCTCAGCGGAGCATGAGAGCTGCCTACCAATGCAGCCAAGAAGAAAATTTTTGGAGGCTGCTGGACACCACAAGAGCATCCTGTTGCCACAAGGAATGCTGCCACAGGGAATGCACAGGGAACCGGGCTTGGGTGGGGGTGTGGGGAGGGGGAGAACGAAAGTTATTTCTTCCTCCTCTAGTCTTATTCTAAGTGATTTAGTAGGCGCTTAATACATATGGAAAATATGAAAATGGGAGAGAGACATTTCCTTTTAATTCTATTCTTATAGTGTACTTTTAATAATTTTTTGATTAACACCTATAACCTAGAGTTATATAATTCTAACTAATGCTATCTCGAGTTAATTTCTGGGAGAGACATCAAATTGGTACCTACTCATACACTGACATGACTGTTCTCAATCTAATTATTAAGAAGTGGTGCCTCCTGGCTTTATTAAGACTTGACTGATGTGCCTCAGAAACGTAAATCTGCCGTATCCTTCGCTGCTCGAACGTCTCCAGTGGTTTCCCCTTGCTGTTAGGATAGAGACGTAAACCCACGGTACAACTGCAAGCTCTTTACAATCTCGACCAGGTTACCCCTAATGTTTCAGTCTCATTGGCTTTCATTTATTTACTTAAAAAGACCCTTTTCTTTTCCCAGTTCAGGCCCTTCATACTTGCTTCTCCCTTTGCAGAGCATGGTCTTCACATGCCCTCCCACCCACCCCATTCCCCCTTCCTTCTCTCTGTACAGTAGGAAATAATTGATTGTGTAATTACTTGTTTAGTTTTGGCTTCCCGGTAAATTGGACACCTAGTCAAACCTAGAGAGCTTGTCTTGTAAATCATAAGTGCTTTGTAATTGTTTGTCAAGTTGAGGGAATAAGTGAATCAGTGAGAAGATGAGAAGAGTGATCTGAAGTGTAATACGTAGGGGGCAAACAAGAGGAAGGAAAGTTTTAACAAAACTTGTGGTGCTCTTCTCAACTGTTAGTACTAAACTGAACACTTTTTAAGTATGTAAAGTGAAACAAAGTAAGATCGGAGCCATTCGCATGAGGAAATATTGCCATAAAATGCTTGATGAAGGGTTTTGTCATTACAATATCGATATGACTAATATGACACTGTTCAATATTTAGGTTAAATTTATAGATTAATTTCTGAAATTTTAAGATGAAATTTGTTAGTTAATTCAAAAATTGACAAATCTAGTGAAAAGATGCATGTACTTTTTGTTCACATTGAAAAATACTGATTCTTGCATACAGTCTTGGTTTATTCTCTTTCTTTGGTTTGTCACACCTTCCTCCACATGTCATCTCTACCTTCCAAAAAAAGTATTTTCTCCAAATAATTTACCCCCACCATTTCTCCCTATAAATTATAAATATATAGTTGATGTACATATATTTATATAAATACAAATATATACACACATTCATATGCTTTCACACAGAATTCTCATGTTTAAAGTTTACTGATTATTATTCAACAACATCTATACTGTGCTACATAGAAAGTAGCTTTCATATTCTGGCGGAAGTGTAGGAAGTTTATGAATGGCTATTTTTAATTATAAAAGGTATTTAGTATGCTACCATGAATCTAAAATATCATTCTGTTAACATATCTTAAAGGTTAATCTGGTAGTGAATATTTACCCTCTTTAGCTGGTAAAAGTTACGTTGACATTCAGAAAGAACAAAGAGCAGAAGTTATCTTTTATTTATTATTACTTTTTTTTGCTGAGGAAAATTTACCCTGAGCTAACAGCCACTGCCAATCCTCCTCTTCTTTTGCTTGAGGAAGATAAGCCCCGAGCCAACATCTATGCCAATCCTCCTCCATTTTTTGTGTGTAGGACACCTCCAGGCGTGGCTGGTGAGTGGAGTAGGTCTGCACCAAGGATCTGAACCCACGAACCCAGGTAGCTGAATCGGAGTGCATGGAACTTTAACCACTCGGACACGCAGCCGAGCCCCAGAAGCTATCTTTTGATTACAATTTCGTAAAAGGATTGCTTTAGGTGACAACGTAGATGGTCAGCACTGTCTAAACAGAGCACTGAATTAACGCGATAGATTCCAGCATTCTTATAACTCAGACATTGTATGAAGCTCCACCTCATCATTTAACTCTGCCAATTTCAATCCATCCCACTCCATGTTGCATAATAACGCTTTTCATAGAAAAATAACTAATAATGAAAAGTTCATTTATGCTATAATCATTATTACGTACTGCTTTCTTATATTAATGTTATTTTGGCATTATAAATGTGTCCAGGATTATTCACTTTAATTTCATTTACTTTAATCTTACACTTATTTATATAACGAATTATATGTAATATATATGAGACAATATTCTTTTATGTTTGTAAGTACATATTTGCACACACAAAAGGGTTCAAAACTAAAGAAAATTGTATTGATTTTGTCCAAGTTTTTCTCTTACTTTCGGCTTTACATTTGATATTATGTTCACCCTGAAAATATATTTAAGGATTATATGTGACACATCGGATTGCTCATGGCTAAATTTTGAAATAGAAATCTAAAATCTTTGTTAATGTTAAACTGCTAAAAAAATGTTTCTCTACTTCCTTTCTCAAAAGACATTAAAAATAAGCTGAAATTTTATTTTAGCCTTAAATTTTTGAATTTTATACATTACCCTTTTACATTTGAATTTTTATATTGACGGGAAAAAAGCTAGATATTAAGTAAATATATTATATTTTCTGGTATAAGTAAAAACCAATAAAAACAAATTATAGGGAAACTCAAATTGGAATAATTCTAACCAGCCCTAATTCTTCACTCTTCAGCTTCATTCTTGTCTTCTTAGGTTGTATATTGGCTTTGTTTTTTTATGCTTTTGGTTTATGAATGTCTTTTATTGTCAAGAGGGAAAGTGGCTCATCAACGTACAATTTCCAGGGGAAAAATGTTCTATTTTCTTACAACTTATGTAATGAGGAATTTCTTCTTTAATCTCTCTCATTTCCACTTATTCTAGCCTAGGGGAAAAACACACTTGTCTTTAATTTTCTGTGTTAAATTATCAGTAGATTTAGGAAAGGGGTTTATATTTAGCAGTCTTTAGGGGGGAAATGTCCTCTTAGATTATTTTAAAATTATGATGAGACATGAATTACAAGACAATTCAATGTCTGAAAAATATCTATTTGCCATAAAAGAATTATTTAGAGGAGACACTCAACTATCTGTAGGGCTAATGATAGCTAACTTTCCTATTGCCAGTGTAATAAAAGGACTCCAAGAATTTTGAAATATACTGCGATGAAGAGCATGGATAAAACAATTAAAAATTTAATTTAATGAATATTTATTATTGTTAAGCCTCCAACAAGGTTCTCTGTTTCCAAAGTGCTTAAAATTTAAAGAAAAAAATAGTTCTTTGCCCAATTTTCTTACTCCTTTACTCTTGCTGATTGATTTATAACGATGATTTGTTTGCCAAATTAGATATTGTAGAAAAAGATTAAATTACAATACTGTTAACGGGGGGGGGGGGGGGGGGGGGGGGGTGAGGAAGAGAAGAACCAGCCATGGTTTTCATTGGTTTTGCTTCCTTTTCCTCTCTCCTGAGTGTTCTGGAATTAGGGCTCTGCAGTCCAACTAATAGTCTAAGCTAGCGCCACAGAGAGGAGAGTGATAGAGTCGGAGTTTAGGACAGGGGAATGGGCAATTTCTCTTGCTTATTAGCTCAAGTTTTGTCAAAATAACTTGTACATGAGGAAGATAAATATGCCTGGTATTCCTTTTATTGTCTAGTAGGCATTCAATACTACGTTTCAATAGTGGCCATTAGTGTAGGCCTCCAGCACAAAAAGAATTCCACTGTATTGATCCTTTTTATATTTTTTTAATAAAGATTTAAATCTTCAAAAAAATTTGTACTTTTTATCTCTGGAAAAGTGAAGTAGGAATATAGAGCAAAACAAAACGTTAGATACGATAAAGGGAATGTTCTTTCCAACTAACCTGTGTGAAAATATGTGTTCCGTTCTGAGCAGAGAATTGTGAGAGAATAGAAATTTTTCTCTTCTCCCTGATGCCTTCCTGGTTTGTGGTACTCTGACAAACGCCATTCTCTGCTATTTAACTTTTTTGCCAAATGTTTCTTGACCCTGGTTCTGTCACTCTTTCTATTTGGTTATGCGTTTCTCAACAGCAGTGGTCAGAACTGATGACTATTTTTTACAAATTTCTGTAAAGACTAAGAAAATGTTTTAAATATAGTGGCTGCTTAAAAATGATGATGTTAGCTACTGGTTAATAAATAAAGCAAAACTGAAGTTTTTCTTTAATAAGTGACTTTAAAATGTCCTGAAGAAATCAAAGTACATTATTTTCCTTGTCATATTTTTGTATGTTAAGGTCAACAGTGTTGGTTAAGAATAAGGAAATATGGAGCAGAATTATATTGAAATATCTTGTCACAAGGTGGCGCTGCTGTTTCAAATATGAGACTATACCCAGCGTTTCTCATTTTTTGGGTGAACTTTTAAACTGTTTTGAAAATATTTCATACTACCTTAAGGAATCTTAGATCTCAGATAAACTTTTAAAGGGAAGCATTCACAATTAGTGTTGCCTATTAGCTACAATTTTTTGCAGGTTTTTTTTTCATCAAAGTCTGTGAAGTTCCCTGTCTCAACCATCCAGCTTTGATTGAATTTAAGTATCCTAACCTAATCTAATGTCCTTAGGGAAAATAATGAGCTGTCAAACATATTTTAGACCATTATCCTTTGTTTTTTCCTTTGAGGAAGATTAGCCCTAAGGAAGACTGGCCCTGAGCTAACATCCATTGCCAATCCTCCTCTTTTTGCTGAGGAAGACTGGCCCTGAGCTGACATCTGTGCCCATCTTCCTCTATTTTATACATGGGACGCCTACCACAGCATGGCTTGCCAACGGGTGCCATGTACGCCCCCGGGATCCAAACTGGCAAACCCCAGCCACTGAAGTGGAACATGGGAACTTAATCGCTGTACCACCGGCCAGCTCCTCGACCATAATACTTTTATTTTTGATTTCCATTTCTTTATTGACTTGTTAAAAAAATAATTGATTCAGTTTTACTAAATGTCATTATTAGGGTGTGACAATCAACTTTTGTCTGTGAGGTTAATAATTACTATTATTTTTAGGAAAAAGAAAAGGCATAAGATTCCAAATGCATTTTGGAAAGAAGTCAGTGCTATAGAACTTACTACGAAGGTACATCTCATATGCCCAGAGTCGAAATCAAAACCGAGTAACATAACATCACATGCTCTTATATTCTCTGTGAGAAATGTTCATTTACCTTTCACCGTATATATTATCATCTTTCCTTTAGCTATAATTATAATAACAGTGTATCATTTTTTACATGAACACAGTACTCCTCAGAATAAAGTCTCTGAGCTACAGAAGCCAAAAGGTGAGAGGTGATGCTCGTTAAGCAGGCCAGGAAGACTAATAAGGATAAAAGTTGGCTAAAGGCAAACAGTCATCTTCACAAGTCTAAGAAGAAAAGAAAACTACTGAAAACAACCTTTCTGCCTGCAGTTTCCAAGAGAGTACAATTGGTTTAAAAACACAGTTTTAGAAAGAATAGCGCAACAGCTTTTAAGCTTAGCAAATTATGTATTCTTAAGGAATAATTAAGTTAGATCTCAAACTCTGAGCAAACCTGCTTGCCATGTATAAACAGCTTGCATATCTGTCTTGGGATTTAACGCATGATTTGGTCAGGTTAGCACGCATGGACAGGGTGCCAGTCACATAAGCATACTTGCAGCAGTTAATCGGCAATGAGCCAGTCCTCTGAATATTCTTTTACTAGCCATTTGGAAGTAAGAGGGAGGAAGAGGAAGAGGAGGAAGAGAAGAAGAGTGTATATTATAAATGAAAAGACAAAATCCTCAAGTTATAAATTCCTGCACGAAGTCATCTCATGGGAGAGCCCCTTCCTTGATTACTCCTCACCCTTTACCGGTGCCCCGGCATGGCAGATGTGGACTGTGCGCTGTCTGTCTCCCTCACTAGACTACAAACTCCACAGGAGCAAGATTATTGTTTTGTTCACTGCTGCATCTTCAGTGTCTCAACCATTCAGCACATAATTGGCATCTTAAGAAATATTTGTTCAAGAAATGAATTAATTTTTATACATCGTGGATATAGAGAGGTAGTTGCTTTTTTTTCATAATAATGAGCAACCTGTAGTAGATATTTACTAAACATGAATTTGGGGTGCTATTATTAGACAATGCCTGAAATCTGGCTTTACCGAACTGATTAAAACTTTCGGATGCCCAGTGCTGTTTTTCTCTAATCAATTTAAAACCTAGAACATCTAAGAAATACGTAGAAGTTGAGGAATCAGAATATTTGGACTGTGTCCACCAAGGGGATTTATTCACCAAGGAGCATTAGCTTGGTAAATTCAGAATATTTTAGCTCTGACTTCAGCCTTAGATGTACAAACATTGAATCTTCTTATTATTGGAGATTACATTATTTTCAGAGTAATAATTTAGCCTACTCTAACTTCTCATGCTGGGGTGTGCTTGCCCCCTGGGGATAGCTGGCTGAGTGACACAGCCAAAGTACTTCTGTGAGCACAGATAGGTACAGATAGGGCGAGGCAGAGAGCATCAGTCTGGGCCTAGGCTTAAGCAGGGCTTCCAAACTTTTTCTCTACATGCTTCTATAGACAGAGTTTGGGGATATAGCATGAAATAACTTACCTTGAATTCTAGGAATATAACTTAAATATGTTTACACATTTTATAGTTTACTTTATAATATATCCATGCTCTGGGTTGCTGTTCTCTTGGATGGACTCATATACCACGGACACATAGCCCGTAACAGGGCACTCAGCTTGAAGAGTGTAGCTTAAGCCATTGTTCATCTATTCATGTATTCAACCACCTATTATGATGATCTTATCTAAACATCAGATAAAATGTTTATTTTACAAGATTATATCTCTCCTCTGATCATAGAGTGTTTAACTTTCAGAGGCTAGAATTATTTTCTTTATTTTCAAGTCCTGTATGGGCACTTTACAGATGCTTCTATATACCAGGCTTATATTTGTCGTTGTTAACATTAATATATGTTTACCTTTCAAAAACTTCCCTCTTATCTGCATCTTTCTGTGTGGAAGAAGTGAGGGAGAGAAAGGAGAACATGGAGGTAAGTAAAATTATATTGAAATTGGAAAATTACTGTTTCTTGAAATTATTGTTAGTACTTGTGTATATATTATGTAGTTATAAACATAGAAGAAAATGTAAGCCAAGATAAAAGGCATACAATTAAGCTTAGATGGAAGTAACTACCTCTTCTCCCACCTGTCTCCCCCAGTACACTGATGTAGTCACGGTGACCGAGAGTGCTATCAAGAGACTACATTATCTTTACAAGCCCCAAACCAAACCCTAGTAAATGGCTTATCATCCCATCAGAAGAATTACTAGAATAGAAAAATCTCAATATCTGATCCTCAAATAAGTAAAACAGTCTAAGACAATGGAATATCATTGTGTTGGGCCAAATTCCAAGATGGTCCCACAAGATTCTCTCTCCTCACGTAAGTACTTGCGGATACGATGGGATAGTCACCTCCCTGATTAAGTTATGTTGTATGGCACAGCTGACTTTAATAAAGCAAAGTTATCCTGGGTAGACCTGATTTATTGGGTGAGCCCTTAAAAGGGACTGAGCTCTTCCTGAAGAAAGAATTTGATGTGAGAGAGGAATTTGATGTGAGGGAAATCCTCTATTGCTGGTTTCCAAGATTGAGAGGGCTATATGAAGGGAATATGGGTGGACTCTAGAAGCTTAGAGTGATGCCTTGGTGATCCAACAAGGAAACAGGGACTTCAGTCCCATTACTGCAAGAAACTGAATCCTGTCACAGCCACATAAGCTCAGAAGAGAGCCCTAAGCTCCAGATGAGCATGCAGCTCAAATGAAACCTTAATTTCAGCTTTGATTTGAGACAACGAGCAGAGAGCCCAATCTCACTGTGTTAGACTTCTCATTTACAGAACTGTGAGATAATAAATGAGCATTGTTTTAAGCCAGTAAGTGGTGGTAATCTGTTGTACAGCAACAGAAAACCAACACAATCATGAAGACCAGTCTGAATAGCTGACTAACCTCTACTCCTCCCTGGCAGGTACCAGTGTCTCACCATGTGCTGCCACTTCTATTGGGCTTCTCTCACTGAACCCAAATTCTTTCTTATCTTAAAATAATAATAGTAATTATTATTTAATGATCACTCTCAACACCCAGGACTGAGATATACTGGATTATATCATTCAGTTGTCTCACTGACCCCATTTCAATGATACTATTTACTATATTCATTTTACTGAAGAGAAAACCGGCAGAATCAGCTTCAGCCCTCATCCTGATATGA
Source organism: Equus quagga (assembly GCF_021613505.1). Classification (NCBI taxonomy): domain Eukaryota; kingdom Metazoa; phylum Chordata; class Mammalia; order Perissodactyla; family Equidae; genus Equus; species Equus quagga. The sequence goes on from NC_060284.1 coordinate 36,462,028, forward strand.
TGATTTGTCCAATAGCACACAGTGAGCTGGGATGAGAATCCAGATATTCTGATTCCAGACTCCATGTACTTTACTTTTTGAAAATGAAAATAACATACATTTTTCTAATTTTATATATATACTAAATGCCAATTGTAAAAAAGAGAAGCAATGAAGTATAAAGGACAATAAAAATTAGTGAAATCCCATCAACAAACAACCACCATGGTAAACAATTTAGTGATCATTCTTTGCCAAGACTCCCTCAACATATACATGAAAGTATCCATTTGTTTAAGTGGGGTCATATACAAATGTTATTTTATTTAAAAAAATATGCTTTCTTTCAAGTTTTTTCTTTTCTCTATTTTCCCCATGTTCTTTTCAATTAACTTTTTCCTTTTACCTTATCTCCTTGTCCTCAGCCCAATTAACAAATAGCCTTGCACACTTTTCTGCATGCTCATGTTTCTCACGCTCATATATATGTGTATAATGTATATGTGTATACACACACAGGCACATACACAGACAGAATTTCCTGAGCATATATGTACATATACGTGTGTGCGTATATAATTTTTGAGAAAGTTTTGTAAAACTGAGATCATTTTATATAAAGTTGTCTGTTTCTTTTCTTTATCACTTCAATATATGGCCATAAAGAGCCTTGTGGAATATATTAAGGACTTTGGTCTTTATTATGAGGGCAATGAAGAGTATTAAGGTGAGAAGGTGACAAGATCAGATTTGTATTTGAAAAATTACCTTGGTTGCAGAATAGAAGAGGGCTGGAGTTAATGTAGGGAGACTAGTTAGTGGTCCAGGCAAGGGCTGATAGTGGTTTAGTTGAGAATAGCAGTAGCTGGTGATGGTGTGATGTCCATAGATTCAAGGACAGGTATGTAGGAAATAAAATCTGCAGGATTTGGTGGAAGACTTGATAAAGACAAGTGAGTTGTCAAAGATGTTTGTCAAAGATTCTTTCCTAAGTTGTGAAAGATGCTTCCTAAGTTTCTGTTGTGTACAAGATGGATGCTGATGGCATTTGCTTAGTTGGTGCCATTTTCTTCCTATTCTCCCCACTACTTGACAAAAGGACAAGTTTGGAGGGGAAGATCATAAATTCAGTTTGATTGTCAGGCGACAGCGGTAGTAGCAGATGATGGGAGCAGGGCAATTTCACAGATGGCATGGGCAGGCCCTTTATCTGTTGTCACTCGGGGGCATTTGAGGAATTTTTCAACTGTCTTTAAGTTCTCATTCTTATGGGATTCCATTGAATTTTGCCATCTCTCTTCTTGAGGAAAGAAATGGATTTCTGTCCTCTCTGTACTGGTTTTGATCTCCTCTCAGATCTGTTTGGATGATTTTCTATCCCAATCAAATTATCTTGCTACCCAGATTGGAATATGTTTTTAAGAAATACATTGCAGAAATCTTCGCTTAAAATTTTATACATTTTTTCTGATTACAAAAGCAATACCTGTTTAGTTAAGAAAATGTGTACAGAATACAAAAGGATACACAAATGAATAGAAATCAATATAGTTCTACTATCCAGTCACACAGTCTGAATGGTGGCTCCTTGAATTGTATAATTTGGTATTCTAGATTGATACCTACTGTTAGCATTTGAGGTTTTTCTTCTTTTCTTTGCTTTTTTAAGAAGCAAAACAAAACTCTGAAGAAAAATAAAAATATACTGCATATGCATTTATACATCTTTTTCCCAAGTGAATACAGTTTGAGAATTTCCCCAGTTTCATTTAAATTTAGCTACAACAAAGAAGTTTTAGAAGAAGAATCCATAAACTTAAAATGTACCAAAGTACAAGGGATAAGAATCCCATTTTTACAAATAAACTGTTTTCATTTCCTATACCCATAAAAATGTGAGTCAAAAAGTGAAATTGCAATAAAATGCAATAAAAATGTATCATAGAAGTTGTCAAATTGTCAAATGGTCAAATGGTAAAAGAGAAGGGAAAAGTGGATAGATTTTGGAACTAGCTATTAGGAGATCTGCACTTTAAAATTCCTTCTGTCACAAAATTCAGGAAATAAATGTATTCAGAGTTGGCAAGTGTGACCCCTACCTCTATTGACTAGTCTCATTTCTGTCTATTTTCTTCCTTAAAATTGGGCTTTGGGGGCTAGAGATAGCCGGTATTTAATGAAAACTTATAATATGCCAGATATTGTGATATACTTTTTCTTATAATTTTTTATAATGAAACATTTCCAACATGCACAAAAGAAGAACAAATAGTATAATGAATTCCATTTGCCCATATCCCAGCTTTAACAATCGTTATTATGTTGCTAATCTTCTTTTATATATTGCTACCTCTCCACTTTTTTGTGCTGCAGTATTTTAAAGCAAATTCCAGACATAATGTCATTTCAGCTGCCCAATTTTGTTAAAAGTTACCCCGTGGCCAAGTGGTTAAGTTCTCGCGCTCCGCTGCAGGCTGCCCAGTGTTTCATTGGTTTGAATCCTGGGCGCGGACATGGCGCTGCTCATCGGGCCATGCTGAGGCGGTGTCCCATCATGCCACAACTAGAAGGACCCACAACGAAGAATATACAACTATGTACCGGGGGGCTTTGGGGAGAAAAAGGAAAAAATAAAATCTTTTAAAAAAAAGTTACAAATATGGTATATTATTTCATTGAGACAAACTTCTACTGAAGACAGTGAAATATATTAGTCATAAATACATATGAAGTGTATCAAACTACTTCTAGAAAACTTAATATATTACAGTCTATTTGATCCCACAAGAATTTATTAGTGCCTATTACTGGGCTGGGAGAATATCTGGCTTCCAAAACAACTTTTGAACTGGTTTTGAAGCCTTGGGTAAGTCACTTAAACTTCATAGCATTATGTTAATTAGGTTTCTCTGTGTTGCAATGACATAGACTAAATTTAGATTAGTCAAAGCAAAAGAAGAAGTAATTTGAGGGATATTGGGATAGCTAACGGAATAAACAAGCATTGGACAGAGGTTCAGGGCCTTAGAGGTCAGAGACTTGAGTCCTGTTGGGGCTCCCATCTCTGTCTTTATCAGCTTCTGTCTTCTCTCTTAATGCTAAGAAGTTTTTTACTAAATTATAGAAAACACAGCTGCTAACAGTTTTATAACTTAGAGTTTACCAAAATCTAACAGTCTTTGTAAAGATACCAACTTCTGGAACAATCAACTGTGGCCAAGGATAAAATGAAATAATTTAAGAACACGGAAGTAGAAATTTTATGGATGGAATGAATGAAATGTTCCCAGGAAAGCTGGGAAAGAGGAAGTTGTACAAATGATCACAGATACATCCTCTGTAGGATTTAAATGATTTTATCTGTAAAATGAAGACTTTGAATGACATAATTGCTAAGGTACCTTCTACTTCCTAATATATACCTAATCCAAAGTCTCTAAATATGCTTATAGGAAATTTGTTACTTTGAAAGGGCAGGAGAAACTATAAATAAGTAATAAAGTGTCTTGTAATATGAGTTTATCCAAAGTTCAAGACTAAAATGTGTCATTTTTAAGCATATATTTTAAGGTGACAGGCCATTAATATGAAACTTTAATAAGAGAAAGAACAAAAACCAGACAATTTCATTTTGCATTAAGTACATCTTAACTATGTTGTCATACTGACATTCCCCACCCCTAGAAATTATGGCAAAGTAAGTTAAACTAAAGAACAAGATGATTTTTACATAAAAACCAAGAGGTGTCTTCTCCTTGCTAGGCTTTCATATTTTGAAGGTCAAGATTTATCATTTTTAAACTTATCTACTAAAGCTTCTCTATGAGGTTAATGTTCTCAACATAGCCTAAAAATTTATGGGGTTTTCACTTTGAAATTCCAATATGAATATTTTTTGGGTGTAGACATTTTATTTAGTTATTCCTTGAGTGTTCAGCGAATATGTTAGGTTCTGATAAACAAAATATACTTCAATGTAGATATTATTCTTTATTTCTTTAATTTTATTCTTCATTGTTTATCTCTAATTTATTTCTTTATTTTTAAAAATTTTTAGTATAGAAATTTCTAAAATATTCAAAAACTCAAAAAAATTCGAAAATTCTAAACAAAAACAGAGACAATAATCTAAGGAATACTTATATACTATCACCCAGCTTCAGGATGATCAAACCAAACTCTTTCCATCTGCCAGTAGGGCAGATACTCCAGTGGGTATTCCATTGTAGAACTCCCATTTCACCTGTCAAAGTGGTCTCAGGAAAATCCAGTTACAATAGAAAACTTAAGTAAATTCCAGAGTCTCATAACATAATACAAAAACATCTAGGTTAATAAAAATTCAGTCAGCATACCAAGAATGAGAAAGACCTAAACTTAATTAAGAAAAAGATGTCAATAGATGTCAACAGTGAGATGGCAGAAATTTTAGAATCATCTGACAAAATTTTAAACAAGCCATGATAAAAATGCTTAAACAAAATAATAAAACATACTTAAATTAAAAAAAAGAGAATGCTCCAAATGAGTGAGGCAAAAGTTGATAGAACTGCAAGGAAAAATAAATGAAACCACTCTCATAGCTGAAAACTTCAACACCCCTCTATCAGAAATGGACAGATCCAGCAGAAAGAAAATCAGTAAGAACATAGTTAAACTCAACAACACCATCAACCAACTAGATATAATTGACATCCATAGACTACTCGATCCAATAACAGCAGAATACACATTTTTCTCTAGCTCACATGGGACATTCAACAAGATAGACCACATTCTGGGTTATAAGACAAAGCTGAAAAAATTTAAAGAATAGAAAACTATAGATAAATATCTATCATGAATATAGATTTGAAAATCCTAAACAAAATATTAGCAAATTAAATCCAACAATGTATAAAAAGAATTACACACCATGACCAAATGGGATTTATCCTTGGCATGCAAGGCTGGTTCCACAATAAAAAAAATTAATTTAATCCGTCACATCAACAGGCTAAAAAATATCCTATTATCATATTAGTAGATACAAAAAAAGTATTTAACAAAGTTGTACATTAATTTATGACAAAAACTCACAGTAAATTGGGAATAGAAGAGAATTTCTTCAATTTGATAAAGAACATCTAGAAAAAACCTACAGGTTTTTTACTTAATGGTGGGAAATTAGAAGCTTTTCCACTAAGATCAGAAACATGCAAGTATGTCCCTTCTCGTTAGTCCTTTTCAACATCGTTTTGAAAGTCCTACTTAATGCAATGAGACAATAAAGGGAAATAAAAAGTATACAGATTGGGAAGGAAGAAATAGAAGCCATCTTTGTTCACAGATAATATGACTGTATATGTAGATAACTTGATAGAATTAACAAAAATCTCCTGGAACTAATTCGTGATTATAACATGGTTGCAGGATATAAGGTTAATGCATACAATCAATCACTTTTCTATATAACAACAATGAACAACTGAAATATGAAATTAAAAACACAGTATGATTTATATTAGCACCCCTCAAAATGCAATGCTTAGATATACAACCTACAAAATACGTACAAGATCTGTAAAAGGAAAACCATAAAACTGATGAACAAAATAAAAAAAACTAAATAAATGGAGATATCCAATGTTCATGGATAGGAAGACTCAATATTGCTAAGATGTTAGTTCTTACCAACTTGATCCATACATTCAGTGCAATCTCAAACAAAATTCCAGCAAGTAATTTTGTGAATATTGACAAAATGACCCTAAAATTTATATGAACCTTATATGAAGAAGGAAAAGACCCAGAACAGACAATACAGTGTTGAAGGAGATGAATAAAACTGGAGGACTGACATTACCTGAGTTCAAGACTTACTATAAAGATGCAGTATTCAGGAGAGTGTGGTATTAAGGAAAGAATAGCCAAATAGATCAATGGAGCAGAATATAGAACCAAGGAATAGACCCTCATAAATGTGCTCAATTGATCTTTGACAAAAGAGCAAAGGCAATATACTGGAGCAAAAATAGTCTCTTCAACAAATGGTGCTAGGACAACTGGACATCCACCTGCAAAAAAGTGAATATAGACACAGATCTTACACCTTTCTCAGAAATTGACTCAAAGACTATCATAGAACTAAGTGTAAACCTCCAGAAGATAATATAGGAGAAAACTGGAATGAGCTGGGATATGGCAATGTCTTTTAAGGTACAACATCAAAGGAATGATCCGTGAAAGAAATAATTGATAATCTGGATTTCATTAAAATTACAAACTTCTGCTCTGTAAAAGATAATGTTAAGAGAAGAGAAGATCCAAGATGGCGCCGTGAGTAGTCCTCTTTGTTTCTCCCCCTTCGAGTCTACAATTATTTGGACACTTATCGCTTGACAAAGGATATCCAGACAGCATCTCAGGACGTCTGAGATACCCACGCGACTATACATCGGAAGGCGGACGGACTTTCCTCCGGGAGGATGTGGAAATAGGTGAAAACTCTCCAACCCCGACTGAGCAGCCTAGTACCCGCAAGCGGCTTTCTTCCAACGGACGCCCCCAGAGGATCTACACACATCTAGGGCAGGAGCGAGCACATAACAGAGGAGCGACGGTGGAAACAGGTGACCAGAACCCTACCTAAACCCCCTGCAATTACTCCTAAACGCAGAGGGAAACTTTGGAGTTGCACACCTGAGCCCGTGGGGAGAGTCTCTCCCCGCCATTGGCGGGGAGACCCTGCCTAGTGTTCGCGGCACCCAGAGGGTCCCAGAGAGAGTCGCTGAGGGTACGGAGGTCTCCCAGCTGCCGTTGCCCGCCCTGTGGGAGTAGGGATTGCCGGAGATCTCAGAGAGGACTAGGGCTGGGGAAAGTTTCAAAGGCCGGCTCTGCGACCCGGAGGGGAAGCCTCGGAGTTCCGCCCGGGCAGCAGACAAAGCTCTCTGTCTGCCATTAGCAGAGGGGCCACACCCAGCATTCACGGCTCCGGGAGAGGCCTGGAGAGAATCCCAGAGGGCAGGGCGACCCCCAGCTGCCGTTGCCCGCCCTGTGGGACTAGGCATTGCCGGAGATCTCGGAGAGGACCGGGGCTGGGGGAACTTTCAAAGGCCGGCTCTGCGACCCGGAGGGGAAACGCCGGAGTTCTGCCTGGGCAGCAGACAAAACTCTCTATCTGCCATTAGCAGAGGGGCCACACCCAGCATTCACGGCTCCGGGAGAGTCCCAGAGAGAATCCCAGAGGGCGGAGTGACCCCCAGCTGCCGTTGCCTGCCCCGTGGGACTAGGGATAGCCGGAGATCTCGGAGAGGACTGGGGATGGGGGGAGTTCCAGAGACCCAGCTTCGTAGCCTAGGGGGAAACCCTACAGGCTCACAGCAGACTTAGGGAAAGCCTCTGCACAGCACCAGTAGAAGGCACCCAGCTGGCAGCCACAAGGCTGGAAGACCCCAGGGCAAAAGCAGCATAGCTAAGTGAACTAACCACAGACTGTAGAAGATGCCAATAGCTCTCCTGCGACCCATAGAGGACAAGTGAGATTTTGTGGGTGCCGACAGCAACGGAGCGACAAATATAAGTGATCCCACCCCTGGCCACTGGAAAAGCCCATAACACCGTTGCAGACCCCAAGGAGAGAGCACATCTAGGTGGGCTGCAACAGTAGGCACCAGCAGCCTGAAGGCCCCCTGTGACGGCCCCCACGGCAGAGGAGGGAATCCAAAGGGCCACTGTGGCTACGAGGAGGGGCCCAGGCCCAGTTAGCAACTGCAGACAGGGTTCATGGTTGGTGCAGTATAAACAGCTGCTCCCCCACAGCAGCAGCTGAAACTAGTGAAAGGAGCAACTAAACTCTATCTCCATGCAGAGGCACAAATCAACAACATCAAGCAATATGAAAAAATACATTAAATCTCCAGAACAGAAAGAAAGTAACAAATACACAGAAAACAATCCCAAAGAAAATGAGATATATAACCTAAATGATGATGACTTCAAAACAGCCATCATTAAAATTCTCAATGAGTTAAGAGAGAATTCTGACTGACAACTCAACGAGTTCAGGAGCTATGTCACAAAAGAGTTTGATACGATAAAGAAGAACCAAACAGAAATATTGGAAATGAAGAACACAATAGAGGAGATTAAGAAAAATCTAGATGCTCTGAACAGTAGGGCCGATAATATGGAGGAAAGAATTAGCAATTTGGAAGATGGCAATATAGAATTGATGCAGGCAGAGGAGGAGAGAGAAGCAAGACTTAAAAGAAATGAAGAAACTCTCCGAGAATTATCACACACAATTAGGAGATGCAACGTAAGGATTATAGGTATACCAGAGGGAGAAGAGAAGGAGAAAGGGGCAGAAAGCTTATTCAAAGAAATAATGGCTGAGAACTTCCCAAATCTGGTGAGAGAGATGGATCTTCAGGTGACAGAAGCCAATAGATCTCCAAACTTTATCAATGCAAGAAGACCAACTCCACGGCATATAGTAGTGAAGCTAGCAAAAGTCAACGACAAGGAGAAAATACTAAGGACAGCCAGGCAAAAGAAACTAACCTACAAAGGAACCCCCATCAGGCTATCAGCAGATTTCTCAGCAGAAACTTTACAGGCTAGAAGAGAGTGGAATGATATATTCAAAAATCTGAAGGACAAAAATCTACAGCCGAGAATTCTCTACCCAGCGAAAATATGCTTCAAATACGATGGAGAAATAAAAACTTTCCAAGATAAACAAAAATTAAGGGAGTTCATTGCCACAAAACCTCCTCTACAGGAAATCCTCAGGAAAACCCTCATTCCTGAAAAATCCAAAAAAGGAAAGGGGCTACAAAACCAAGAGCAGAGGAGATAAGTAGAAGGACAACAACAGAGAGTAGCAGCTCTACATCAGAACAGATTAAACCATGGGACGAGAAACAAAGGAAATTGAAGAAAACCGGAAAACAAGACACAAAATGGTAGTGGTAGGCCCCCACATCTCAATAATCACTCTAAATGTAAATGGATTGAACTCCCCAATCAAAAGACACAGAGTGGCAGGATGGATCAAAGAACAAGATCCAACAATATGCTGCCTCCAGGAAACACACCTCAGCCCCAAAGACAAACACAGACTCAGAGTGAAGGGATGGAGAACAATACTCCAAGCTAATAATGAACAAAAGAAAGCAGGTGTTGCTATACTAATATCAGACAAGGTAGATTTCAAAGCAAAACAGATAAAGAAAGATAAAGAGGGACAATATATAATGATAAAAGGGACTCTCCACCAAGAAGACATAACACTTATAAATATATACGCACCCAACACAGGAGCACCAAAATTTGTAAAGCAACTCTTAATAGAACTAAAAGAAGACATCAACAACAATACAATAATAGTAGGGGACCTCAACACACTATTAACACCAAAGGACAGAACATCCAGACAGAAAATCAACAAGGAAATAATAGAATTAAATGAAAAATTAGACCAGATGGACTTAATAGATATATATAGAACACTTCATCCAAAAACAGCAGGTTACACATTCTTCTCAAGGGCACATGGAACATTCTCAAGGATTGACCATATTTTGGGAACCAAAGCAAACATCAATAAATATAAGAGAGTTGAAATAATATCAAGCATCTTTTCTGATCATAATGCTATTAAACTAGAAATCAACTACAAGAAAAAAGCAGAGAAAGGTGCAAAAATGTGGAGACTAAACAACACGCTTCTCAACAAACAATGGATCATTGAAGAAATTAAAGAAGAAATCAAATTTTATCTGGAGACTAATGAAAATGAGAACACGACATACCAAATCATTTGGGATGCAGCAAAAGCAGTCCTAAGAGGGAAATTCATCGCAATACAGGCTCACCTCACTAAACAAGAAAAAGCTCACATAAGCAACCTCAAACGACACCTAACAGAACTAGAAAAAGAAGAACAAACAAAGCCCAGAGTCAGTAGAAGGAGGGAAATAATAAAAATAAGAGCAGAAATAAACGATATTGAAACAAAAAAGACAATAGAAAGGATCAATGAAACAAAGAGTTGGTTCTTCGAAAGAATTAACAAAATTGACAAACCCCTAGCCAGACTCACCAAGAAAAGAAGAGAGAAAGCGCAAATTAACAAAATCAGGAATGACAGAGGAGAAATCACAACAGATACCAATGAAATACAAGAGATCATAAGAGAATACTATGAAAAACTATATGCCAACAAATTGAACAACTTGGAAGAAATGGACAAATTCCTAGACTCCTACAATCTCCCCAAACTGAATCAGGAAGAAATGGAGAATCTGAATAGACCAATCACAAGTAAGGAAATAGAAACGGTAATCAAAAACCTCCCCAAAAACAAGAGTCCAGGACCAGACGGCTTCTCTGGAGAATTCTACCAAACATTCAAAGAAGACTTAATACCTATTCTCCTCAAACTGTTCCAGAAAATTGAGAAAGATGGAGAACTCCCTAACACATTCTATGAAGCCAACATCACTCTGATCCCCAAACCTGACAAGGACAACACAAAGAAGGAGAACTACAGGCCGATATCACTGATGAACATAGATGCAAAAATCCTCAACAAAATTTTGGCAAACCGAATACAGCAATACATCAAAAAGATTATACACCATGATCAAGTGGGATTGATACCAGGGACACAGGGATGGTTCAACATCCGCAAGTCAATCAACGTGATACACTACATCAACAAAATGAAAAACAAAAACCACATGATCATCTCAATAGACGCAGAGAAAGCATTCGACAAGATCCAACACCCATTTATGATAAAAACCCTCAGTAAAATGGGTATAGAAGGAAAGTACCTCAACATAATAAAGGCCATATATGATAGACCCACAGCCAACATCATACTCAATGGACAAAAACTGAAAGCCATCCCTCTGAGGACAGGAACAAGACAAGGGTGCCCACTTTCACCACTCCTATTCAACATAGTACTGGAGGTGCTGGCCAGAGCAATTCGGCAGGAAAAAGAAATAAAAGGAATCCAAATAGGTAACGAAGAAGTAAAACTCTCGCTCTTTGCAGACGACATGATCTTATATATAGAAAACCCCAAAGAATCCATAGAAAAACTATTAGAAATGATCAACAACTACAGAAAAGTAGCAGGGTATAAAATTAACGTGCATAAATCAGTAGCATTTCTATACACTAACAATGAACTAACAGAAAAAGAACTCAAGAACTCAATCCCATTCACAATCGCAACGAAAAGAATAAAATACCTTGGGATAAACTTAACCAAGGAAGTGAAGGATCTATACAATGAAAACTACAAGACTTTCTTGAAAGAAATTGATGATGACATAAAGAGATGGAAAGACATTCCTTGCACATGGATTGGAAGAATAAACATAGTTAAAATGTCCATACTACCTAAAGCAATATACAGATTCAATGCTATCCCAATCAGAATCCCAAGAACATTCTTCACAGAAATTGAACAAACAATCCTAAAATTCATATGGGGCAACAAAAGACCGCGAATTGCTAAAGCAATCCTGAGCAAGAAAAACAAAGCCGGCGGAATCACAATCCCCGATTTCAAAACATACTACAAAGCTACAGTGATCAAAACAGCATGGTACTGGTACAAAAACAGGTCCACAGATCAATGGAACAGAATTGAAAGCCCAGAGATAAAACCACACATCTATGGACAGCTAATCTTCGACAAAGGAGCAGAGGGCCTACAATGGAGAAAAGAATGTCTCTTCAACAAATGGTGCTGGGAAAACTGGACAGCCACATGCAAAAGATTGAAAATTGACCAGTCTTTTTCACCACACACCAAAATAAACTCAAAATGGATCAAAGACCTAAAGATTAGGCCTGAGACAATAAGTCTTTTGGAAGAGAATATAGGCAGTACACTTTTTGACATCAGTTTCAAAAGAATCTTTTCGGACACTGTAACTCCTCAGTTGAGGGAAACAATAGAAAGAATAAACAAATGGGACTTCATCAGACTAAAGAGCTTCTTCAAGGCAAGGGAAAACAGGATTGACACAAAAAAACAGCTCACTAATTGGGAAAAAATATTTACAAGCCACTTATCCGACAAAGGGTTAATCTCCATAATATACAAAGAACTCACACTGATTAGCAACAAAAAAACAAACAACCCGATCAAAAAATGGGCAGAGGACATGAACAGACATTTCTCAAAAGAAGATATGAATATGGCCAATAGACACATGAAAAAATGTTCATCATCGCTAATCATCAGGGAAATGCAAATCAAAACTACACCAAGATATCACCTTCCACCCGTTAGATTGGCAAAATCATCCAAAACCAAGAGTGACAAATGTTGGAGAGGATGTGGAGAAAAAGGAACCCTCATACACTGTTGGTGGGAATGCAAACTGGTACAGCCACTATGGAAAACAGTATGGAGATTTCTCAAAAAGTTAAAAATAGAAATACCCTGTGACCCAGCCATCCCATTACTGGGTATCTATCCTAAGAACCTGATATCAGAAATCTCAAGAGTCCGTTGCACCCCTATGTTCATCGCAGCATTATTTACAATAGCCAAGACGTGGAACCAGCCTACATGCCCAGAAACTGATGATTGGATAAAGAAGATGTGGTATATATACACAATGGAATACTACTCAGCCATAAAAAAATACAAAATTGGCCCATTCACAACAACGTGGATGGACCTCGAGGGTATTATGTTCAGCGAAATAAGCCAGTCAGAGAAAGACGAACTCTATATGACTCCACTCATAGGTGGAAGTTAGTATATTGATAAGGATATCTGATCGGTGGTTACCAGGGAAAAGGAGGGGTGGGGGGAGGGCACAGAGGGGGAGTTGGTGTACCCACAACATGACTAACAAAAATGTACAACTGAAATCTCACAAGGTTGTAATCTATCATAACATTAATAAAAAAAAAAGATAATGTTAAGAGAAAGAAGACAAACCACAGACTGAGAGAAAATATTTGCAAAATATATCTGATAAAGAACTATTATTCAAAATATACAAAAAAAATTTAAAACTCAACAATGAGAAAATGAAAAACCTGATTAAAAAATGGACCAAATACTTTAACAAATACCTCACCAAAGAAGATATATGGATGATAAGTAGGCATATGAAAAGATGTTCCACACGATGTCATCAGGGAAATGAAAATTAAAACAATGAGATACAACTATATACTTATTAGAATGGCCAAAATTCATAACACTAATGACACCAGATGCTATGAAGATGTGGAGCAACAGGAACTCTCATTCATCATTCGTGGGAATGCAAAATGGTACAGCCATTTTGGAAGACAGTTTGACAATTTCTTACAAAACTAAACATACTCTTACCACATGAGTATTTACCCAAAGGAGTTGAAAACTTATGTCCACACACAAAATTGTACATCGATGTTTAGAGCAGTTTTGTGCATAATTGCCAAAACTTGGATGTAACTATGATGGCTTTCAGTAGTTGGTGAATAAATAAACAGTGGTACATCCAGACAATGGAACATTATGCAGCACTAAAAAGAAGTGAAAGCACCATCAAACCATGAGAATACATGGAGGAAACTTAAATGTATACTAATAAGTGAAAGAAGCCAATCTGAGAAGACTACATACTGTATGATTCTAATTATATGACATTCTGGAGAAGGAAAAACCATGAAGACAGTAAAAAGATCTGTGGTTTCCAGCCGTGGGGGTGGGAAGAGATAAATAGGCAGAGCATAGAGGAATTTTAGGGCAGTAAAAGTAAGCTGTCTGTATTATAATGATGAATATATGTCATTATACATTTATCTAAACCCATTGAATGTACAACACCAAGAGCAAACCCCGTTAGGTAAGCTACTGACTTTTGGTGATTATAATGTGTCAATGTAGCTTCAGCCTTTGTAAAAAAGGTACTGTTCTTGTGAGTGACTTTGATAAAAGAGGAGGCTATGCATGTGTAGGAACAAGGGTATATGGGAACTCTCTGTTTCCCTCAGTTTTACCATAAACCTAAAATTTCTGTAAGAAAATAAAATATTAAAAAGGAATCAATGATTGCCAGGAACCAGCAGGGGCACGTATAAATAGCTGAAACACAGAGAAGTTTTAAGGCAGTGAAAATAGTCTGTATGGTACTATAATGATGGATACATGTCATTATACATTTGTCCACACCCATAGAATGTATAACACCAAGAGTGAACTCTAATGTAAACTATGAATTTTGAATGATTATGATGTGTTCATATAGATTCATCGCTTGCCACAAATGTACACTCTGGTGGGGTTTTGATAATGGGGATGCTATACAAGTGTGGGGTCAGCGAGTATATGGGAAATCTCTGTATATTCCTCTCTAATTTGCTACAAAACTAAAACTTTTCTTGAAAGAGTCTTAAAGCAACAAAATCTAAAAAGAGAACACCTTAGCAAAGAATTAGATGTTATACAAGAAAGCCAACAGGAAATTTTAGAAATGAAAAATGCAATACTGAAAGAAATAGCTCAGTGGATCAGTTCAAAAAACAGAAGGGAGAGGATAGAAAAATAATCAAAGGACAGGAAACTAGAACAATCGAAATTCCCAATGTTAATAATAAAGAGAAAATGGACTGATTTAAAAAAAAATGAACAGAGACTCAGGGGCCTATGGGGCAAAAGATCTAATATTTGTGTCATTATGGTTTTGGAAGAGGAGGAAAAGAAAGGTCAAAAATGTACTCAAATAAACATTTGCTTAAAACTTTCTAAATTTGATAAGAGACATAGACCTACAAATTAGAGGAGGTGAGTGAACCCCAAACAAGGTAAACTCATAGAAATACATGCCAAGTCACATCATAATTAAACTTCTGAAAACTAAAGAAAATATCTTGAAAGTAGCCAGAGTAAAATGACAGTTTACTTATAGAAGGAAAAATAATTATAATGACAGTGGATTTCTTATCAGAAACTATGGAGGTTAAAGGAAGTGATACAACATTTTTCAAGTGCTGAAGGAAAAGGATTGACAATCCAGAGTCCCATACCCATCAAAAGTGTCCTTCACAAATGAAGGAGAAGAAATTTTCAGATGAAAGAAAACTAAGAGCATTTGTCACCAGAAGATGTACCTTAGAAGAACAGCTAAAGGAAGTTCTTTAAACAGAAATAAAATAACATAGAGCAACAAGAAGGAAGGAATAACATAGTAAGTCAAAAATAAGGATAAATACACTAGGCTTTTCCTTTCCTTTTGAATTTTTAAAATTATGTTGGATACTTTTAGCAAAACTTGCATCTGATATATGTAGAAGGAATATTTAAAATAATTATATTGTAAGTGGAGGAGAGTAAAGGGACAACAAAAGAGGTAACATTTGAATACTGCACTGATAAAATGTAATACCTAGAGTAACCACTACAAAAAACTACATAAAGAGATAGACTAAAAAATTTATAGATGGATCAAAATAAAATTCTAAAAAAGGTTCATATGACTCACGGTAAGGGAGAAAAAATTGAAACAATTTCTTGAGTCTCTGAATTGAGACAATTGGGAGAAATGAGAAACAGAGAGAACAATCAGAAAACAAAAATTAATTGACCAACTTAACCTCTAACATATTAATACTTACACTAAATGTAAGTAGTCTAAATATATCAAGTAAAAGCCAGAGATTGGCAGAATGAATTAAAAAACATGACCAAACTCTTTTTTATCTATAAGAAACTCATTTCAAATAAAAAGTGCAGGGTATCTTAAAGTAAAAAAAATGAATACAATATATATCATGCAAATATTAATTAAAGGATAACAGGAGTGGCTATATTAATATCGGATAAAGTACACTTCAAAGGAAAGAAAATTACTAGAGGTGGAGAGGGACATTATATAGGAAGAGTGTCAATACACCAAGAGGAAACAGCAGATCTAAATGTGTATGCACCAAAGAACAGATCTGCAAAATAGGTGAAGTAAAACCTGATATAACTGAAGGAGAAAAAGACACATGTGCAATTACAGTTGTAGACTTTACCCCCTCCTTCAACACTTGATTGAAAAAATAGGCAGAAAATCGGAGAAGATATAGAAAAATTCAATACCACCATCATACAAAAGGTTCTAATCAGCCTTTATAGAACACCCAACCAACAACAGAATACACATTCTTTGAAAATGTCCATGGAAGGTAGACCATATCGTCATTCATAAAATAGACCTCAACAAATTTAAAATAATTGAAATCATACAAAGTGTATTTTCTGAACACAATGGAATCAAATTAGAAATTAATAGCAGAAAGAGAACAGGAAAATCTACAATCATTTGGAAAGAGAACACAGGTAAATAATACATGGGGCAAAATGAAAGTCTCAAGGGAAATTTAAAAATAACTTTGAACTGAATGAAAATAAAAATACAATGCATCAAAATTCATGGGACAAAGCTAAGTCAGTGCTGAGAGGTAAAATTCTCAATTCAATAATGTAAGCTCCCATCTCAAGAACCTAGAAAAAGATCTAACTAAAATGAAAGCAGGCAAAAAGAAGGAAATAATAAATATAAAAGCAGAAGTCAATGTCAGTAGAGAAAATCAAAGAACTCAAGAGCTAGTTCTGTGAAAAGATCAATAAAATTGACAAACTATAGCAGGGCTGAAAATGAAAAAAGAAAAGATACAAGTTACTAATATCAGGAATCAAATAGAGAAGGAAACAGACATGCAGGCATCCAAAGGATAAGGGAAGACAATGAACAACTCCACATATATGAGTTTGGCAATTTAGACAACATAGACTCGCTTCTAAAAAACAATTTACAACTCACCAAATATGAAATAGATCATTTAAATAGCCCTATAACTATTATGGCAATTATATTTATAATTATAAAACTTCCAAAATTTACTGAACAATTCTAACAAATATTTAAAGAACTAACATTGATTCTACACAATCTCTGCCAGAAACAAAAGAGGTGGAAATACTTCCCAATTTTTATTTTTGAAGGTAATATTACCCTGATACCAAAGCCAGACAAAAAAGCGTGCCAAAAAAAAAAGGAACAAAACTACAGACCTAGATCCATCACGAATATAGATACAAAAGTCTTTAATAGTGCATTAGCAAACAGAATTCTGCAATACGTAAAAATAATTATACATCATGCCCAAGTGGGATTTATTGCAAGGATGCAAAGCTAGTGCAATATTTGAAAATCAATCACAGTAATACACCATATTAAACAAGCTAAAGAAGAAAAATCACGAGGACATATAAATCAATGCAGAAAAGACATTTGACAAAATTCAACACCTATTTGTGAGAAAAATCTCAGAAAATATGAATAGAGGAGGAACTTCTTCAACTTTATAAGAAACATGTACAAAAATTTACAGCTAGCATACAGAATGATGAGAGATGAAATGCTTTCTCCTTAACATTAGAAACTAGGCAGGGATGGTCATTTAACTACTCTTATCCAACATGGTGTTAAAAGTTGTAGCCAGTGTAGTAAGGCAAGAAAAGGAAAGAAAGGGCATACAAATCAGAAACAAAGAAATAAAATTGCCCTTATTTGCGTATGGCATGATTGTCTATATAGAAAATCCCAATGAATCTACCAAAAATGCTTCTAGAGGGGGCCGGCCCAGTGGCACAGCCATTAAGTTCGCACATTCCGATTCTTGGCAGCCTGGGGTTCACCGGTTTGGATCCGTCGTGGGGACATGGCACTGCTTGGCAAGCCATGCTGTGGTAGGCATCCCAAGTACAAAGTAGGGGAAGATGGGCACGGATGTTAGCTCAGGGCCAGTCTTCCTCCGCAAAAAGAAGAGGATTGGCAGTAGTTAGCTCAGGGCTAATCTTCCTCCAAAAAAAAAGAAGCTTCTAGAACTAATAAGTGAGTTCAGCAACGCCATGGAAAACAAGATAAACATACAAAAATCTGTTGTATTTCTATGTAGTAGCAATGAACAAGTGGGCAAGAAAATTTAAAATGGAAAACCATGTGTAATTGTTAAAGAAAAGTGTTGGTGATCTGAATCCATCTCAACATGTAATTAAGATTAAACTTCCAGGGGAATCATAGTTTCAGAACAAAATGTAAGTGTTGCAAATCTTGGCAAGTAAAACTGAAATAAGCAACAAAAACTGGGGAGTGGAGCATGCTAGAAGGAGAAAATGTAAGTAGGCTATTCACCTCATCATTCATATGTATACATTGTCCAAAACCAAAACACGCTGTTAAGGAAAAATATGAAGCCAAACACTTAACGACTTTCATAATCTTCTTCCTTTAACTTTACAGCAATATTTCAGGAACTAATATCTCTTTTGACAAAGATATACTTATCTGAAATTTAATAACTCCTTTGATTCACTTTAATTTTGTTTTTTCTTTTTGTAAATTCAAGTAAAATTCAATACTTTTTATTGTAAAATAGCATGCATGTTGTAATTTCCTTCTTATAAAGTTAATTTTTCCTAACTAACTATCTATTCATTCCCAGTCTCGCTTTCCTTAATTATTTAACTATTTTCAGTTTAACATTACGATTTCACTGTTTAATGGGAGATACCAATAGTTCCAATCTCATTGGGCATTTGTGAAGATTAAATGAGATGATGTAAAATGCTTAGAAAGTTATTGATATAGAATTGTTTATGTAACATTGAATGTTATTTTTTATGTATATATCTATTCTTGCATTCACATTTGTTCGGAGAGAGATGCCTCGACTACTGTTAAATAAGACTTAACACTGGGTTATTTCTGCCTGGTAGAATTTTGAGCAATGTGTTGATTTCTATACTTCTGTGCTTTTCTGTACTGGTTAAATTTTAATAATCAGCATATAACACATTATGAAATAATAAAGTTATTATTCTTATAAAATAAACAAAAAAAGAAATACTTGTGTAAATTTAACATGTCCAGGACGTGTGTGCTGAAAACTACACAGTGCTAATAAAATAGCTAGAAAAAATATCTAAATAAATGGAAAGTCATACCGTATTCAGGAGTTGCAAGATTCCAAATAGTAAACGTGCCCATCTCTCAAAATTGATAACAGATTTAACACAATTCCTATCAAAATTCCAGCACCATATTTCATAGATATAATGATGTTATTCTAAAATTTATACAGAAAGCCAAAGGAACTAGAATAGCTGAAAATTATCTTGATAAAGAAGAATAAAGCGAGAAAAATCATCTATCTGATTTCAAGACTTTTTATATACTACATTATTCAAGACTCTATCATATTGGCGGGAGGATAAACACAATTAATATCTATTCAATGCAACAGAATAGAGGATCCAGAGATTTACCCTCCCAAATATGCCCAACTGATTTTTGACAAAGATGCAAAGGCAATTAAATGGAGGAAAGCTAGCCTTTTCAGCAATTGGTGCTGGAACAACTGGACATCCACAGGTGACAAAAAACAAAAAGAAAATTATCTGAAGATGGATCAAGAATCTAAATGTAAAATAATACAAAACTTTTAAAGAAACATTAGGAGCAAATCTTCAGGCTCTAGAGTCAGGCATAGAGTCTTTAAACATAACATCAAAAGCACAATCCATGAAAACAAAATTTGATCAACTGGGCTTCATTTATATTCAAAACTTTTGCTCTGAAAAGACCCCATTAAGAGAATGAAAAGGCAAGCTACAGAGTGGGAGAAAATATTTACAAACCACATTTTCAAGAAAGTATTATTATGTAGAATAAATAAAAAAATGTTCAAAACTCAAGAGAACAACACCACCACCCTCCAAAAAAACTCCAATTAGAAAATGGGCAAAGGACATGTAGAGAAATTTCACCAAAGAAGATACAGAGGGTAAATAAGCACAGGAAAAGAGTACAACATCATTAGCCACTAGGGAAATGCATATTAAAACCACAAATAGATATCACTAAATACCTATAAAAATGGCTAACATAAAAAATAATGACAACATCAAATGCTGGCAATGATGCAGAAAAACTGAATCACACATATATTGCTGATGAGAATATAAAATCGTACAGCCATTCTTGAAAACAGCTTGTTAGTTTCTTATAAAACCAAACAAGCAACTGTCACATGATCCGGCAATTTTACACCTAGGCATTTATCCTAGAGAAATGAAAACTTATATTTACACAAAACCTGTAGACTAATGTTTACCTCGGTTTTATTCCTAATAGCCAAATAACAACCCAGATTGTCCTTCAGTGGGTGAATACTTAAATGAATTGTGATATGTTCATGAACTGGAATACTACTTAGCAATAAAAAGAAATACACTGTTGATACAGGCAACAACCTGGATAAATTTCCAGAGAATCATGCTGAGTGAGAAAAAGCTATTTATAAGACATTTTTGAAATGACAAAACTTATAGAATAAAAAACAGATTAGTTGTTGCCAAAGGTTAAGGATCGAGGAAAGTGAATGTGGCCATAAAAGGGCAACATGAGAGATCATGGAGGTGATAGAAATGTTCTGCTTCTTGACTTGCTAATATTGATATTCTGGTTGTAATATCGTTTTATGATTTTGCAAGATGTTATATTTGGTGAAAAGTGGATAAAAAGTACATAGGATCTCTTTGTGTTATTTCTATAACTATGTATGAATCTATAGTTACCTACAAATAAAAAGTTTAACTTATTTTAAATTTATTTCAAATTAAAAAAATAAAAACCCTGACTATGACCTTCCCCAAAGGGAATCCCTCCCTTTGAAAATGAAACCTGATTTCTTTGTTTTCCTTTCAGTGAGAAGTTATATAGTATGGGCCATCTCTTTTCATTCTGTAACATTCATTTGTTCTCGCTCTTGATGGGGTAAAAATGTCAAAACTATTTTTGCATCTACTAAGGAATAACATTAGTACTAAAGAAGTTTGGGTTTTTGTTTTCCCCTGTTGAATAAAAGTGAGGAAAAGGTGAGTCAAATGAATTAGAAATGAAGGACACTGAAGGTTTATAGTCTTCTGTGCAGTACAGAAAACATCACAGCAGCAGAGTTTGATTTAGTAAATGGGTCCCTGGGAATACTGTACCTCCAGAACTGAACTGCAAGTCATCTGCCTCTTTTCCATTACATTTTATGTATAGAGCAATGCACAAAATTCTGTTTGTGTCACTAAAATAAAATAGTTTGATAATTAGTTATTTCTTGAATAACAAAGCGCGAGGAAAGGAATTGTAAAGTCTGGGAATTTAAAGCATTTGGAGCCTTAATAATATAAATTAGAATTAGACAATTTTTCAAGACATTTTAAGACTCTTCAAATTACGTATAGAGCAATGAATCAAAGCATGAGATCTGCTCCCACGTCTTAATTTTATGTTTGAGGTCCAGAGGCCAAATGATCTGTCTAGTGTCACAAGGCCAGGTAATGTCCTCAGACACAGGACTTTCATTATCTATTTTAGAATTATTTCTGGACCCAGATTTTTGAATTATCTAATTTAGAATCATTTTTGGATGTTTTTTGTTGTTTTATTAGAATTTAATGTACATCTGAGAACTTTTCATGTTTCTTCTCTCAATACTGCAAGTTGAGCAATATTTTGAATAAAATGTTTAAGAACAAAAGAGTGAATTCTAGTTGGTTTCAAATAACAGGGAATTTATAAAAGGCTTAATGGGGTTATGTTGATAACTTTATCATGCTTGTTAGTTTAGTTTCTGTTTCCAGATGCAACTTTATTTTATGGTGATGGAACTATAACGAAAGATTGCTCTAAAGGTAAAGATAAAATAAGTGGGTATTTGGTTCAGAGTTTATAAATTCTGCCTGAAAGTATGTTTCAAAAAGGTAAAATAATTCCAGAGATGCAAAATCTAAAAAGTAAGCAAAAGACAATCTCCCAAAAGCACTTACATATTTATTCTAATCCCATAAATGTTTTCAAAAGATGAGAACGAAGAGCATGGAGAAGCCCTTGCAAAACACTGTGGCAACAGTAAGGAAGTGAGGACGGCTGTGGAGTTAGCTATTTGCCTTGGAAACAGCCGCTTTTATTTGAACTGACTGAGGCTGATCAAAAAGGAAAATTCAGTAGGACTTTTCTCTCTTTTTTTAGCTCAAGGAAAAAGCATTTTAAGAGCAGCTTTTTCCACCTTTGCATATGATCAGACAAGAAGAGAGCTAAGGGCATTGCGGGAGCTTAAGCAAAGGAAATCAAACCGATCTAATACTCTTCAGAATATTTGTATACCATTAGGTGCTTCCTGTCCATCCATGGAACTTCTCTCCTATCTCAGAGAAGGAGTTCTTCCCACTTTCCTAATGTTTACCTTGGATGCTAAAGTGCTTTAAGGACTTTTTGTTGTGAAATAATTTTAGACTTATGGATAAAGAGCAAAAGTAAAACAAAGAGTTTACCCAGGTAAAACGTCAAATGTCCACATTTTACCACATTTGCCTTATCATTCTGTCTCTGTCTCTCTCTGTACGTGTGTGTGTCTATATATGTGTATGTGTGTAATGTTTTTGTCTGAAGCAAATGAGAGTAGTAAGTTGTGATTTTACCCATTATTCTTGCATACTTCAATATTTCCTAAAAGACTAGGACACTGTTGTATGTAATCACAGTATGAGCACTAAAATCTGAAAATTGATGTTGATACAAAACTACCAACAAATTCAGACTCCATTCACATTTCACCAATTACCTCAATAACTTACTTCATAGCCAATAAAACAAAGGTTTTTCCTTGTGTCCAGGATCTAGTCCAGAATCACATGTTGCATATAGTTGTGATGTCTCTTGGGTTCTTTCAACAATTCCTCAGCCTTCCTTTGTCTTTCATGACTCCTAAGATTTTAAAGAATATAGGCCAGTTCTTTTGTTGAGTGTTTCTACTTTGGGGTTATTGGATGTTTCTTCATGATTAAATTCAATTTTTGCATCTTGAGCGGGGCTATCACAGAAAAGATTCTGTGTTTTTCTTTGCATCATATTAACATAATGTTGATTCGTTCCATTACTGGTGACGTTTGCTTTCATCACTTGGCTAACGTGGTGTTTTGTTAGGATTCTCCATTGTAAAATTACTATTTTTTCCTTTATAATGAGTAAGTAGTTTGCCACTTGTATATCTACTTAAATAACTTGTCCTCAGCAAATTTTTACTCACTCATTTTAGTGTTTATTGATGATTCATTCTTGCCTAAATAACCGTTATAATGATGGTGATTTTTCTGATTCTTCTACACTTATTAGTTGTCGTTCTAATGGAAGGAAGAACCTTCTTTTTCTCTTCATTTACATATGTCTGCATATATGTGTGGATTGATAACAGCATAGATTAGAAATTAAAGGAAAACATTAGGGGTATAAATCTGGGAAACATTCACTAGCCTGGGCCTTATAATTATAAAAGTATCTGGGTTGGACTGCTTGCCCTTTTAGACTTAGTACAGCTTAAGAACATGTATAATTATTTGACTCTGTGTCGAACACTAGCTTTAGAAAGAAATACAATAGTAGTTCAGATTGTGTTTATACTCACAAGGTAAAATGGATAATTGGCGGTTTCTCTTTCTCAACCAACAATAGAAAAATTTTTCACTTAAACTAGCTAGATCAGTGATATCCAACAGAAAAATAATGTGAACTACATATGTAATTTCAAATGTTTTAGTAGTCACATCAAAAAAAGGAAAAAGAGGGGCTGGCCCCGTGGTGTACTGGTTAAGTTTGTGCACTCT
This sequence comes from Equus quagga, assembly GCF_021613505.1. Lineage (NCBI taxonomy): Eukaryota > Metazoa > Chordata > Mammalia > Perissodactyla > Equidae > Equus > Equus quagga. The sequence continues at coordinate 36,485,723 of NC_060284.1, forward strand.
GCTTCGGCAGCCCGGGGTTCGCATGTTCAGATCCCAGGCGCAGAGCTAGCACCACCCGTCAGGCCATGCATGCTGTGGCAGCATCCCACGTAAATAGAGGAAGATTGGCACAGATGTTAGCTCAGCAACAATCTCCCTCAAACAAAAAGAGGAAGATTGGCAACAGATGTTAGATCGGGGGCAATCATCTTCACACAAAAAAAAAGGAAAAGAAAAAAGCAAAGCTAATTTTAATAATGTATTTCATTTAACCTAGTATATTGAAATATCCTTTCAATATTTAATCAATATAAAATTATTAATGAGATATTTTACACTTTTTTCGTATTAAGTCTTCAAAATTTGATAGTTATTTTACACTTACAGCACATCTCAACCCACCAGCCACATTTCAAGTGCTCAATAGCCACATGTGGCTTGTGTCTCCTGCACTGAAGTGCAGCGATCTATGTAAGTGAAAGGAGTTTTTAAATCTAGAATATACAGATACTTGCCTCAGTTATCCACCTTACTTTGCATGTGTAGACACAGTCGTATTTAAAACAGAAAAGTAGAAAGCATAGTAAAGTCATAATCATAATACTATAAAAATTCCCCCAGAGATACTCACTCTCATAACACTGTAAGAGTGAGATTAATAGAAATATTTATAATAGACTAAGTCGACGGGGTGATTTAATTAAACCCTCTTTTTAAAAATATATTTTATTAATATTTCCAAATTGTGTTGGTTTGTCCAAAACAAAACTACGTTTTATAGCAGTTTATTAGAGGACTCCTAGAACTATGACTACATTTTTACAACTCTGAAACAGTAGTTTTCACATTTATATCCTATTTCCCGAGCCCTTGATTGAAAAGTGCCTACATGTATGTATACACAGATCCACAGACACATACACACAAGAAAAGCTGTATCTGCTGGAGCCTCTTGCCAAAAATATATCTCTTGTCGTTGCTTTAGGATTAAATGACTTATAAATAAAACTAAGTCATTAAATGTAGGACGGTCCCACTTATATTTAATTTAGATTAAGATTGGTGACATCAGAAGAGTATATGGGAGTAAATATAGCCAACTTATTTTGTACCAGGCAGTGTCCTAAGTGTACTAGTTGACTTGTGTGTGTAAGTCTCTTAATTTTCACAGAATCCTATGATTAGCTACTATGACAATTACAATTATTTTATATACGAGGAAAGTAATGCACATGGAAATTAAGTAACTTCCCCAAATTTGCACAGCTAGTAAACATTAGATCTGAAATTCAAACATGGGCAGTCTAGAAGGAGTCCACAGAAGCCCTGACCACTTCAGGTAGGATGAGGCAAAGATTGGGTAAATTTTCTTTACACAGAGACTGTATTTGGATGTAAATGGAAGGAGAGGAGTTGGACTTTATGCTGAGGTGAAAACAACACTGATAGAATAATTAAACATCTACGCATTTAACAAATATGTATTTCTCTTTGCTAGGCATTGTGCTGGGCACTGGAGTACCATGATGCATAAGACATAAGAGTTGGGAAGAAGCAGAGAAATAAAACAAGTAATTACAATACAATATTGAAAGTGCTCTCCTAGGAATAAACACAAAATGATATGAAAATATAAAGAAGGATATTTAACTCAAAATTGGACATTAGGGAAGGCTAAGAGAAAAACTTTTGAGTCCTGAAAGAACTGCTAAGAATTGAATAGATGATTCACAAATGTATTTAAAGAAACCTAAGGGCCTACATTGTTAGTTTCTTGAGGTAACATCTTGACCAGGATGAGTTAGCTGCATCTCAACCTCAAAATATGAGTAAAGATACCCATGAAATCCACCCTCAGCATCTCATGTGGAAAGGCAAATGAGGAAAAAGTGTTAATAATTGTTGGGTACCTACTTTCCAGCAGGTGCTGGCTATATGCTTCATAGACATTATCTGTCCATTCTTTTCTTATGTAGGTGCAATAAAGCTTCAAAAGAGTGGAAAGCTTGTCCAAGATCAATGTGTCAGAGCTCTCTGACTTCAAAGGGTCTGATTCTTCTTTTCAGTTGAATGCTACCTCCCTTCTTTTCTATAAAAAAAGATAAACTGCCACATGAGAGAAAATGATGTGTTTACCACTTTGGGGTACACAAAGAAAGATAAGAGTCTTATAAAATATTCAAACAAGTAACATTTTTGAAATAGTTATTAAGGAGTTTTATTGTGTGTAATGATGATAGCATTTTACATTTGAAGAACAATGAATTTTTGTGGTATACAAAACTTTTCTATTTCTCTTATCTCATCAGCTAGCATAGGTAATTACACAGCAGGTAATGCTATTCCAAATTTAGAGATAAGAATGCAAACATCTAAATATATCACATCTTTAAAGCATTCAGATATATACCAAGCATAACCATTGAGGCTTTTGTTCAGATTCAGATCATTGTTCAGATTCAGATTTTCAAGATGTCATTGTGTTCTTGTTTAACTATCTGCTGATTTTTATTAACATATTATTTAAAAATAAATTATTTGTAATTAGAAGGTAAATTAAACTTAACTGAGCTTTTTTGAAAGTAGCAGCAGATAATTGAAGGATTTATTTTGATAGCTGGCATAATTGTTTCCTTATTAATAATTTCAACTAATTGAGTTTTTATAAAGACTAACATGAAATATTAAATCTGGAATTTTTTTTTATTTAAGCAATACTTTACTAAAAATCATAAAGACTTACATTTTGGAATGTGTACCAAATATTCTCTGAATCTCTTATTGTGGATGGTCACATTATTTTATAAAGTCACGAAATAAAACTTTCCATGGATTATAACTGAACTGATGCATTGTTCTTGGGTTTGCTTTTTTTCTGGGACTTAGTACTCAATTAGATCAACAAATAAACTAAAACAGTTCAAATAACTCTTCTGTTAAAACTGAATTTATATGAAATTGAATGTCAAGTTGATAATATAAGATCATAGTAAAATATCTTTCAGTGTTTTCTGATATCCTTAGAATAAAATTAATGTAAATTTTAAAACGTGCAATTTATTTGGCTTTTTAATATTATTTCCAACATTGAGTTATGTTACACTTAGAATTTTCAAACAAGAAATCTCTTAAAAATAAGAAATTTACAATACATTCTAATAAGATTTCATAAGGTGACAATACAGTTTAAATTAAAAGTGATCAAAATCATTAGTCAGACACTGGTATTTTGGCAGGATGCCTAACACGTTTTGTGAGTTAACCAACATCACTTCGACACTGTCACTATTGTGATGATCACCTCTATCAGGTAAAGGGGTCCCAAATCATTTGCAGATCTGGCAAAAAAATATTGCATGCCAGATATTCAATTTATCAATGAATTTCTTTATGTAGAAAGCTCAGGAAAATCCTGCTTAGATCATTAGGGGTTACACTTGCACTTTCTTATAACTTAGCAGGAAAAACTAAAAGAATTAGCCTAATTTGACTTCTTTAAAGTAGTTTAGGGTAATATATAGGAGACTAACAAGATTTCCGTGTAAGGAGTCTTTCAAAATAAATTGTTTCAGTTATCTACTGCTATGTAACAAGCCACTCTGAAATGTAGAGACTAAACACTAATTACTTCCAATTATTTTGTGTGTTGACTGGGCTCATCTGGGTGGTTTTACTGCTCCATGTGATATGGCTGATATTACTCATGTGGCTGCATTCAGCTGGCATTTGTCTGGGATGGAAGGGCCAAGATGGTTTCTCTTCCTTTAGGGGTTATCTCCCTGTGACTTCTACTGTTTCAGCAGTCTAGTCTGTACTAACTCACAGCTAGGTGACAAAGTTCTTAGTGAGGGCATTCCATACAACAAGCTCTAATATGCAAATTCTTATCAATGCTTTGCTTGCATCACTTTTGCAAATGTCCCATTGGCCAGAGCAAGTCTCCTTTACTACTTACACTAAACACTTCAATTCTGGTCAACAAATGTATGAAGATTTTTTCCCACACTGAGTATTTCTCTGTGACACTAACTGGGTGTCCTACAATTTAATTCAATTCTGACACTGTTTACCTGGCCATAGCATCAGATCCCACAGGTGGAGGGCTCAGTCCACAAGACTGCTCCCCACTTTAGATGCCAGTTGCAAGTGGAAGCTCCCCAGGTTACCCTTCACTTCTGTCTGACTTGCTACAATTCAGAAGTTCCCATGACCTCCTCCCTCTTGGATTCAGTTATTTGCTAGAATGGCCCAAATAACTCAAGGAAACACCTATGTACACTTACGAGTTTATTAAAGGATGTGATCAAGAATACAGATGAACAGATACACAAGGGCAAGGTCTGGAGTGTTCCCAGGGCAGGAGCTTCTGTTCCCATGGAGCTAGGGTGCATCACCCTCCCTGTGTGGATGTGTTTACCCACCTGGAAGCTCCCCAAAACCTTGTGTTCTTGGGACTTTTACTGAGGCTTCCTCATGCAGGTGTGATCAATTATTAACTCCATTTTCAGCCCCTCTCCACTCCATGAAGTAGTGGGGAGGGAGGAAGGGCCGAAAATTCCAACCTTCTAATCATGTCTTGGTCTTTCTGGTAAGCCCTCTCCCAGGAGCCCATTCAGAGTCACCTCATTAGAACAAAAAAGATGCTCCTAGTGCTCTTGCCACTGAGGAAATTACAAATGTTTTAGGAGCTCTGTGCCAAGAACCGAGGGCAGAAACTCATACATATATGTATTTATTCTGTTATCTCACAATACGTATTTTATATTCTTATGATGACAGCATCTCACTTTCGTGTATTATCAATTTCTGTTTCAATTATGTATTTCTGTGAAATAAACACCCAAAAAACTTGCTAGCTTATAAGAGCAAGCACTTATTTCTTATGATTCAGTGGGTAGACTGAAATCAGTTGATTGGCTGTTCTGTTCCATGTGGTATAACTGATAGCACTCAGGTGGCTTCATTCAAGTGGGAGCTGAGCTGGGGCTAAAACAACTACATGATCTCATCCTCCAAATTAGTTTAGTCTTGACTTCTTAACAGTTTGAAGTCAGGCTCCAAGAAGTGCTCTGAGAGAACAAGCTCCACTGTGAACAAGCTTATGAAGGCTCTTCGTTAGGGTCAAGGCTGAAGAGACCACTCAAGAGTATGAATAGCCAGGGTTGTGTTTCTTTGGGGGGATTGACAGTGTAATAGTCTAGCACATGAATGAATACATCAATTTAACTTGTTATGACATTCCTTGGAAAATGGTATTTGTATTGGTTTATTTTGTTATATATCTATTAATATCAAGATGCATAAGCTTTATACTGATTTAAGAATGAATAAGACAATGTTAGCTTTAATAACTTTAGAAACTAATAGTTTTTTAATAATATCTAACGATGTTGTAAATCTATATAATGAAAGTTATAATGTGACTGCAAATTTTATAACTGAAAGATATCAAGGATTAAAATTTTTTTTAAATAAATAAATGGTCATCAATATTATGTACTACATTTCTATATATACACAAAGGCTACTAGAGAGAAATTTGAAGGGAAAGGTCTGAGTGCAAATGCACTTTTCTGGGATTATGTCCTCATTTCATATTTCATTGTTTTGAGAGAAAGTTTTTCTTACTCTATCATGGGTTCTTGATACTAGGTGAAATTAATAATTGGAAATGAAATTTACTTCCTGGAGTTTTGGACTGGGAGTATGTATATACATATATGAAGTTCTTTGAAGAACTGTTAAATTATTTACAAATATGGGTTTCTTATAAACCTTGAGGCTCTATACAAGTAACATTTTATAGCTCAGTGCTTCTCACACTTGTCCTTTTTGGTATCCATATGGTAGGAGAGGGTGCTCAAGTCCCCAGAAGACCTGTGGCATCCAGTCTCCAAGGTGGCCCTGATGATCCTCACCTCACACCCTCGTGTAGTTCCCTTCTACACTGTATTGGGATTGGTCTGTGTCAGCAACAGAACACATCAGAAGGGATAGACTAGTACTTCTGAGATTATGTTACAAAAGACACTGTGACTTCCTCCTTTCTTTCCTTCTCTCTCCTCATACCACAGGGCCATGTGGGAGGGAACTGAAGCCCCCTGACAACAGCCATTTGAGTGAACCTGTAAGCGGACCCTTCAGCTCTAAATGATGCAGCCCTGGCCAACACCTTGACCACAGCCTGTAAGAGACCTGAGATAGAACTATCCAGGTAAGGTACATCTAGAATCTGGATCTTCAGTTACTGTGAGAGACAAGAAATGCTTGTCACTTTAAGCTCCAAGTTATGGGTTATTTGTTTTGTATCAATAGCTTATTAATATATAGACACAAACTACCTTTGTCTTATATCTTATGAAAAGTAATGTGAATTCTGAATTTTCGTTTATAAATATCCAGTCTTCATATAAAATAATGTCTTAGATTACTCTCCATAAGATAAACTGATGCTGTACAAAGATTCGCCCTCTTTATCCTATTCTTTTGACAGTTGTGGTAAAAACATCTAATTTTAAATATCTCTGTATTAAAAACATTTAATATAAAGTGCAAAATACCAAGGATTATGCTTAATGAGAAATGCCTCGCCTACATGGAAAAAGACCAGTAATTTTTTTTCTGAAAAACCAAAAATAAGACATGAAGAAGTGGAAAGATTTAATTTTCCCAAATTTAGTCATAAATCCAACGCAATTCCAAACAACATCCTAAAGAGGAGGTGGCATAACATAATGCATAAAAGTGCTAGCTCTAAAATCGGGTGGTCTGGGCACAAGACTCACTCCAACACTCACCAGCTCCGGGATAGACAGGAAATTACTTAACTCTCTGTGCCTCAGTATGGCCACCACTATTGAGCAAATAAACAAGACAATCATGGTGAAGAATGTCATTATTTTTATTGTGGTTAATCTATCCTAAGAAATACTTTTACATTTATTCAAAGATTTATGTATAAAAATATTCACACTGTTTATAATAGCAAAAAATTAAAAACAATTTAAATTCCTATTATTAAGGCAATTGTTAAAGAAATTAAAAGGTCACTCACACTATGACATACTATGCAGCCATTACAAGAAAATGGGTTTTCTGTTACGTATCTTCATGAAAATTGCCTATCTTACATTGTTAAGAGAAAAAAAGCCAGTTGCATATCATTGTGAACACTATAACATTTGTTAAAATAACAATAATAATAGCATTAAAAAATCTCTTTATATGTATATTTATACATACATACATACAAGATTTCATATACAATATTTAACAATGGTTACTTTAGGGTGGTGTGTTAGGAGGCAGAAAAAGAGAGACTTCTACTTTTTATCAGAGGTTTCAGGGGCAAGTAACAGAAAAACAAACAAAAATTTGCTTAAGCAATAAAGAAATTTATTAGCTCATTTAACAGGCAGAAGCTAGGGTTCTGAAATGATTGATTTAGCGGCTCAATTATGCCATTGTAGAGCGGTGTTTTTTCCTTTCTTTCTGTCAGCTATTGTCTATGTCACCCCTCACGATTATAGGATAACTACCAATAGCAGACAGGGCTCTACACTTTTTTAAGGATGATAGAAATTCTTTCTCACTGAAGAACAAGGATTCCAACAATCCTTCTTTGTATTTCAAGGTGAAAATTTGGTCACATAATGATTCCTCAGCCAATCACTGACAAGGCTGATGCTAAGGCAGTTCAACCAATCAGGCTCAGCCCTTGAGCTCAAGTCAGTGCCCTAACCACATTATGGCTACTCAGCCAGCATGTCTGCTACACCATTGTATATTATTGTTACTGTTACTACTACTATTACTATACAATAAGCGTGTGTTACTTTTTAAATAAAATAAAGTTTTGAAAAGAATATTGTGAATTTTGAAGATAACTTTTTTATCTGTTGGACTATCATCCAATAGTCTGCTAAAATTTTGTTTAAATCTAGAAAATAGTTCTAAAATTTCTTAAATTTTTTATGAAAGGAAGTACAGTGTGGTAGACAGAGATATTTATGAGAGTTTATGATGGAAGTGAAGATCTTTTATCATTTGCATTGTATAAGGTAGTGTTACTTTCATAGCTTATTTTTGCTTTAAAAAATAGTGAAAGGGCACCAGTGTACTACTAGATATAAAAGCACAATTAAGAGACATTTTTAATGGTAAAACACAAAAATATGTAAGGTAATTTCTTACCTTATATAAACCTATCTTAAAGTCTAGAGAGGAGCAAAAGAACCCTTGATTCAAAGAGAATAAAAATTAAAATGATTTAAATATCAAATTTTTGAATGCTAATTTTGAAAAAACACTGTCAATGTAGTTAGGAAGTACTATCAATTAGAACTTTTAATATCTAAGAGGTAATTTCCAATAACTTTCATATCTTTCACTTTGTCTGAGGAGATAATAAAATTCAGGAGTTGCGAGGGCCAAGATTAGTCATGAAATTGCCCAGATAGAACAGAGTGCTTGGCAGTTGTTTTGAAAATTCATTTGTTGCTTTCTATAGTAAAGTTGCTTTAAATGAATTACCTGCCTGTTTCCTGTAGCTAAACCACTGCTCCACTATAACAAATCTACGGTTATGGCAAATTAAAACGATTTCTTAGTCTTTTGGAGACTATGGAATGCCAATTAATAATATTGTCATGTGAAATACAAATGAAAGAAAACATTTTTAGGTGATGAAGTTCTCCTTTCCTAATAAAACCAACAGCAACATATATAACTAAAATCAAATGAGTTTAATCAGGTTCATCTCCCCAAAGTTACCTCTTGTATGTAAAAAACAAGATTAATCGTTTTCCCATGATGAAAATTTGCTTTGATTTTGTAATGAGAAATGAAAGAAAAAAGCAATACTTTCAAGTTTTCATTTCTGGTTTTGTCTGAGCATATTTTAAGCAGAGAGCATAATTTAAGAAAGACTGCATTAATAAAATTCCAAATCATTCCTTAAAGTCTAGTGCTCAGTGAGTGTGACAGACACAATCATCTGTTTGCAAGTGTTTACCCGTGTTAGCCAATATGACCTCAGCTTATAGAAATCCAATCAGAATCCCATAAGTACTTGGTAAGAATAGATTAAATTATCCTTATATTCTGCACCCAGCTTTTTTATTGATAGTTTGCTAATAACATTTCACAAATACTGCACTTCCAAATAAGAAAAATCATCAGCAGGGAATTCTCCCCTTGTGAGGGACTCCTAACATGAAAGACCATATTTGCATTATTCTAACTGCTTCCCTGCTTTCTTCTTCCACAGATGTCTTCTTTCAGGAAGTCCTTCTGGACCTACACTCTCCATCCTGAGCAGGTTTACATACTCCTACTCTGTGCTTCATAAAATCCTGAGAATTAGCTTCATCACTGGACTACAGGACAGATCTAGAATAATATGTTTTTTATGTGAGCTTGTGAAGTGACTGCTACTGAGTTTGGAATGGTAGGATTTTTTATGAGAATATCAAAAATAGATTTTAAAGTAGAGAATTTCAAAAGTAAAATATTTTTCTACAAAATCCATGGCCACTTTGTAGTTGAACAGGTTAAGAAGCGAAAAACTAGATTTCACAGATTTGCCCAGGAGGGTCTAATCAGATTTACTCTCATATGATCCGGACAGTAAAACTTAGGTGGAAAGCATTTTCTTGCTGCTTTTGCTCTTGGCAGGCAAAGTCCTGAAGACCAGAGTGGATAAAGGCAGTTGAGGAGCCCCATGCTCATCTTCCCAGCCATTAGCCACCAACACAATGTGAATGAGAGGTAGAATAGGCAGCAGGAACAGCCTAATCTTCCTTGGATTACAACTTTGGTGATGTGCCCTTAAATTCAGGAATCCAGTGGTTGATAGTGACTTCCATTCCTATCCCATTTAACAATTTTCTAAGCTATAAAATCCCTGAATTAGAATTTATTTCTGCTTAACATACTTTGAAAAGATTTTGCTTCCTGCACTGAACTGGAACTGATACATACTCTGTTATTTTCTTTGCTTGCCTGTCTTTCCCCCTTCTAGGTCTCAAAGACTCTTTATGGATAGCGATAGAACCTGTTTTTCTTCATTCTTTCATTCATTCCTTCATTCATTTATCACATTTACTCTTTATATTTGTGTGTCCTGAAATTACATACTACTTGACACAGAAGTGCACAATAGTTAATCACTTAATTAATGAATTAATAAATGTGTCATGTAGGGTAATGTGTAAAGTACTAGAGATACAAAGATGAGACATCATTATTGATAATATAATGACAAATTACATTTATTAAGCACTTATTATGTTATACAGCAATTTACATGCCTTGATTTGATTTTCATTTTTGCTTGTTTCGTTTTATGTTTGTGTGTTTTCTAACTCTCAGACATTCTCAAGAGCTAGGTACAAATGATCACTCCCCATTTCACAAGTAAAGCAACTGAAGATGGAAGAAGTGAAATAACTTATCTAAGGTTACACAGTATTGTGGTAGGTTGATTTTGAACGTAGGCAATCTGATTCAATAATTCATACTCTTAATCAATGCTCTGTGATCTCTAATACAGTTGGTGAGCTGATCCATAAAGAGATTTACAACACTGCTTGATAAGTTCCACAATACGTAGGCAGATCAGAGGAGGCTTACGTCTGAAGGAAGAGAGACTTACGAACTGAGATACGAAGGATTAACAGACGTCAGCGATAAACAGGAGAAAGGGTGTTGTTTTAGGTGGAAAGAAATACACATACTGCAAAGGAAAAAAGAAAACAGAGAGAGTATTGCAGAGTCAGCATGTGGATTATTACAGATGAGGCTTAGTGAGTAGAGCTGAAAAATGAATAAAGAAAGGCAAAGAGGGATTGACCATAAAGGGTCAAGTATACATTTCTAGGGCATTAAAGACTTTTATTGAGGTCCACAAGGTGTTATTGAAGCATTTAAAAACCTTTGAGAAGATATCCATTATAAAGAGGTCACTTTGGAGCAGTGTGGACAATTCAGAAATTATTGAGTTGGGTGAGACTGGAATTGGGAGTTGCAGTAACACAAGTAGAGGTAATTCTCATTTCGGGCTCCCAGGATTGAACACAAGGACTGGAACCTAATGTGAGAACAATTTATATTCATCAGGTCGAATTGAGCCTAAGTAACCTGAGGGTCAGGAAGGTTTAATTACTTGTCAAAACTTACACAGCTATCTGGTGGGAGAACTGGGACAAGAATCTAATCCAGTCTTTCTTTTACCTTAAACAGAATCAGGGAAAAATTGGTTGCATATAAACCCTTGGAAATATGAAAAGTTCTGCTATGTGTGTTTAGAAATGTGCTTGAAAAATATACACAGGTGTAAAGTTATGGCTAAATCTCATTTCTTGTCTTTCCCTATTGTGTGCCTATTTTCTGAGTCCATGGCCTTAAATATGCATGTTCCTACTTTCCCAGTGATCTCCAAAGTCACCTTCTTTGATAGATACTCCTTGTATTCCCAAGTTTCTGTCTTCCAATGCCTAAGGGAAAAAAGTAGTGAAACAGGAAAAGAAATCTGGTATGGGGGAAAAATTACCACCACAACTGTTAGCTATTAAAACATGCCATTACAGAGGCTGGCCTGGTGGTGGAGTGGTTTATTTTACATGCTCTGCTATGGCGGCCTGTGATTTGTGGGCCCAGATCCTGGGTGCGGACCTAGTACTGCTCAACCAGCCATGCTGTGTTGGCGTCCCACAATAGAGGAAGACTGGCGCAGATGTTAGGTCAGGACCAACCTTCCTGAAAAATAAAAAAAAATTTTTTAATGTCATTAAAAACCTAATGTAAAAAATATATATATTATTTTCCTCTTAGAAAGACTAAGCAGCAACCCTTTGTTATTGTGCACTCATGATGTTTTCTTTTCTTTTCCCAGTTACTGTTTCATCCTGAAAGACAGTGTTCTCTCCTGAGGTCTGGAGATTGACATTTCTGTGGACTTAATCTATATGTCCAAGGACACTTCAAAGGTTAAGCAAATTCTATTTATAGTACTATAATCAGTAAATTGTAAATGCTAGTAGCTTTAGGTTTTGATAACTTTGGGCCCTTAATTTTGAATAAAGATCCTGCTACCACTCTGAAATATCAGATGCTACACATTAACAGTGGGCTATAAAAATCTACAGTATGAGACTTGCCAAAACAGGTTTTATGAGGATTTGGCTGGTTCTAGAAGTAGAATTGGCTTAAATATACTGTGGCATGTGAAAAATGTTATACATACATTTTTGTTTAAAATTAAATATACAATAAATTTTAATCCAATTGCTTTGTTTTCAAAGACAAATCTAGAGCAACATACTTGGAAAGGAAATTTTATAATTTACCTAAAAATATCCAAGCATATCATGTAGCCTTTTAGTCTTTAGGAGGTTAACGGATTGTCTTTGCTTAGATAACTTGTAATAATTTTACACTTTCTCTTTTATTGGCTGATTTGGAAATGATAAAACAAAATTAAAATTGAAAAGGAATCAAAGCACTCGTTAAAACTCAGCATCAGAGACACAAGCCCAGGATACAGTTGCATAACTGAATGTTCTTTTCAGGTAACACCTGGCTTTTTCTATTTATAGAAAGATATCACAAGTTTAAACACAGAGGAAAATGGTTCATAAATCCAATAAAATTTGGAATGCACAACTACCAGCAATTTCAGGGGATTTTCACCCAATATATTTGCCAACAAATCAATAACACGAGTAAATCCTTCTGCATTGTGGACAATCAAATGCTCACTAACAGGTACTACTACCTAAATTAATATAATCCCAGAAGCGCTCTATCTGTGTCAAACCTAATGCCACTGAGGCTTAAAATTCACATGTGATAAGCTGGAGGATATTTCTTAATAATGGTTTAAAGAAAGGGAAATTATGTGAAGATTCTGAATTAAATGCTCCCATACGAAGTGGGCTCAGTTTAAATTGCTCTTGTCTCTAGATGACCTGTTTCCTGCTGTCCCTATTGTTTTACATTGTACACTCAAAGAAAGTAGGAAACGTTTTTAAAAGATATATATTACTTGTTTCACTAAAATTTATAACTGCATCTTGCAACCATTTGTTATAAAGATTGCGTTGGGTATCATGATTCATTGAAATGGCTCTCACCTCTCAGACCAAAGTCACTGCCTCTCTGAAGACTATGCAGAATCCCTGAGGAAAATCAGTGGCCTTTCTCTTTGTTTCTAACTACTGTCTCATAGAATTCGTCATACTATTTTGTAACCACTCCTTCTAGCCTTTGAGTGTAGCATAAAGATCTGGCACACATTTTACTGAGTAAATGTGAATGCCGTATCAAGTAAGCCATGGAGCATGTTTATTAACAACATCTGCCATATAGTTTAATGGTGTTATTGGTTTTCTTGTTAAATATAATTTTACTTTGAAGATGAAGGTTTTACATGGAAGATATAGCCAATACAAAGAAAAGCCATGTTATGATTGTGCTTAAGTTGACACGTTGAGAGTTTGTTGCTGTGCTGGCACTGTGCCCTGCTTGCTAGGAGGAATACCAATTCAGTTAGATAAAAGTTTTTGAACAGCTATTATCCACTAGGCATAGTTTTCAGTGCTATGGTTATGGCAGAGTAGAAGCCCTTAAGGAAATACCAATTGAGTAAAAGAAACCTCCTACTCTCAGAAGTCTTTAAACTTATTAGAAATGTATTCCATATATATCACTTATGTATTATTGGTATTGAATAACACTCATGCTGAAAAAAAACAAAATAAATTTAACGCAACATTCAAAAATTCTATTTTTCCTCCTTAGAAAGAGATCTACAATTGTTTGGCTAACTTCACTCAGATTTAAAGACACAGATTAAAAATATTCAGGAAATGCTAATATATATGACATTTTAATTCTCTGGCTAGTCGTATCTAAGAGACAGAGAAAGAAGGAGGAGGAGGAGAAGAGGTTGAAGAAGAAAAGGAAGAGAAAAAGGCAAAGGAGAAGAAAGTAAGGCAGAGCTAAGCTAGAAAAGGGAAAATAATAAGGACAGCATTAAAGGAGACTTGGAAAGAGAGATAAAAGGGAAGGCAAAGGGAGTAAGGAAAACAGGAAAGAAAAACACTGGAGAGGAAAAGTCTAATGTAGACAAAGGAGGCAAGTGCAGATACAAAAGGCAAGAGAAAGCCAAAGAATATGCTAAAATGGTTAATTCTAGGGTTTCTGAGGCTTGAGAAATGGGGGGTGATAGATACAGGAGACATTTGTATAAAGCCTTTTGAATTATGTGAATGTATAACTTGGATTAAAATAAAATCAAAAATTAAAATTCTCCTTGGACACTTAACCTCTGCATTCACCAACATTTTCTCCACTCCCTTTCATGGCAATATCCCTTAAAATAGTTTTCTGTAAGTGCTCTTACCTCACCTTCCCTCACCCATTCTTTTTTCAAACCATTACAATTAATCTTTAGTCTCCAACACTCTACTGAATTGGCTCTTGTCAAAGTCAATGATGACCTGCATCTTGTCAAAGTCAATGTTTCATTGTGAATATCTTATCTGACTTCTCAGTAGCATTTGACACAGTTGACCACTGGCTCCATTCTTGAAACATTTCTCCTAAGTCCACAGTGACATAACATTTGACCGTTTTGTTTTGTCTTTTTTTCTCTCTGCTTCCCTGGTGCCTCCTTTGAAGTCTTCTTTGATGGCTTTTCCTCCTTTGACAGGTCTTTAAGTGCTGAAGGGCTCCAGCTCTTGATCATTAACCCCTATCTTTTCTCTTTCTAATCTTTCTCCCAAGATGATCTTTCCAGTCCCATGGCTTAAATTTCAGCATATGCTAATGACACTAAAGTTTATGTTTTTAGACTACACTTCTCCTAGGCTCTAGGTGCCTATGTTCCACCGATTATCCAACATTACCACTTTCTGTTTAGTAGATATATGAAAGCTAACAAGGCCAAACTGGAACTAATAATTCTCGTCTTTCCTCAATCTGCTCCTGCTTAAATTCACACTTCTCAAAGCTTCCCCATCCCAGCTATTGGCATAATTATCTACCTTGTTGCTCAGACCAAAGTATGAGTCATATTTTCTCACAGCTCATGCCTATTCCTCCTGGATAGCCTGTCACATCTCTTCTGTCAAAATATATTGCAAAACCAAACATTTCTCACTATTTCCACTTCTCACTGCATTTCGATAATACTCTTGTCTGGGATTTTGAAATAGCTTCCTAACTAAAATCCTTTACTTCATTCTTGCTTAAATCTAGTCTATCCTCTACGTAGAAACCAGAAGTATCTTTCTAAAATGTAAATCAAATCATGCCATTCCACACATGGAAACTTCCAATGAATTTCCTCAGAATCAAACATATTCATATTAATTTATCTAGTTTACATATTGTTATATAATTTGGCTCCTACCTGAGTCTCCAAGCTCATTCTTAGTTCTTATTCACTATGTCCATCCCATGTTGGCTGTCTTAGCCTGTTCAGGATGCTATTACAGAATACCATAGACAGGGTGGCTTGTCTACCCAATCTGTCTTGACAATAGAAATTTATTTCTCATTTCTGGAAAGTTAGGAAGTCCAATATCAAGTTGCCAACAGATTTGGTATCTGATACGGACCCTCTTTCTTGTTCATCGGTGGCTGTCTTCTTGCTGTGTCTTCACATGGCAGAAGAGGCAAGGGAGCTCTCTTAGATTTCTAAGAGCACTAATCCCAATGATGATGACTCTGTTCTCATGACCTAATCACCTCTCAAAGGCTCCACCTATACACCATCACACTTGGGATTAGACATCAACATATGAATCTGGGGAGGGGGCGGAGGGGACACAATACTTTAGTCTATAGCATTGGCTTTCTTTTCACCCCTCAAACATTCAAGCTTATTCTTATTTCTGTGCCCTTGCTGTTCATTCTGCTTTCTGAAACTTCTTCCAGCAGATATTTGCATGGCTTGCTATCTCTTTATTCAGATCTCAACAAATGTCATCTCCTCAGAGAAGGATTTCATGACCACTATAGCTAGAGCAAATCTCTCTCTTCTCCCTGCTCATACCATAGGTATCAATTTTTCTCCAAAAATCTTCGTTATTGATCTCTTCCCAGAGTAACTTGCTGGTTAGCAATTCTTTCTTAACCTTTTCGTTTTTCTTTCTCCAAACCTTACTGGCTCCAACTTTCTGTGCTACTGACATATTCTCTGTTCTTTTTTTAATAGTAAATAATTTAGGTCTAACTTTTTGCTTCTTTACTCTTATATCTTAATTCTAACTATGCCACATCAGCAATAAAAACAATTCACATCTCTTAAAGTCTGTGTTTTTAAATAATTTTAAATAACAAGTAGAGTGCCCTAATTACAAAGATTTTCTCTTTTTTCTCTTTTTCTCTCATCCTAACAGATAATAAAAATGCTTGTTAAAGGCATGAGTGATTATATATTCATTTTGCTTGTTGTCCTTATTGGATTCTTTAGTTATCAAGTTTACTTTATCTTCTAGGGTCAGTGACTACTGCCAACTAGAAGCATCCTCAGTGAATATTTGTATTAGCTTGGCTATAGAATATGTTTTATGAAATTGAAACCCAAATAACAGTGGCTTAAATGAGAGAGAAATATCTTTTCCTCTCATTTAATGGAATGAAAGTAGAGGCTAAATGCTAGTTTGGCAGATTTTTCTCCATGAAGTTTTCCAGGGACCCAGAATTTATTTTGTTATTGCTTCACCATAGAAAATTGCCCTTATCTTATATGGCTCCAAATGTATCATCATCACATTCACATTCTAAGCAATGAAATGGAGGAAAGAATGTAATAAGAAATGTATATCCATTCCCTTATTATATTTTTTATATCTTATAGTAGATATGAAAAGTATAAAAATGAAAGAAACAATTTCTAGAGTTAAAAAGTACAATAACTGACATGAAAGAATCACTTGAAGTTTCAAAAGCATATTTAAGCAGGCAGAATAGAGTCAGCAAACTTGAAGACTGAAATTATCCATTCTGAGAAGCAGAAAGAAAAAATAATGAAGAAAAATAAATAGAGTTTGAGAGATCTGTGCTACACTACCAAGCATACCAACATACACATAATGGGAGTCCCAGAAAGAGAGGAAAGAGAGAAAGAGGCAGAAAGAATATCTGAAAAAATAATGGCCTGAAACTTCTCAAATTTGATCAAAGACTTGAATCTATACATTCAAGAAGCTCAACAAATTCCAAGAAGGATAAACGCAAAGAGATCCACATCAAGACATATTATAATGAACCTGGTAAAAGACAGACGAAGGGAGAAGGCAGCGAGACAGAAGGAATTTGTCACGTACAAAGCGTCTTCGATAAGATTAAGAGCCAGTTGATCAGCAGAAACCACGGAGGTCAGAAGGCAGTGGAATAATATTTTGAGTGCTGAAAGAAAAAACTGTCAATCAAGAATTCTGTATCTGGCAAAACCATTCTACACACATGAAGGAAAAATTAAGACATTCCCAGAAAAACAAAAGTTGAGGACATTTGTCCCTGGTAGACTTTCCCTACAAGAAATGCTAAAGGAAGTACTTAAGGCTAAAATAAAAGGATACTGGACAGTCACAGGAAGTCAAGTGAAGAAAAAAGAATGCCAGCATAGGCAACTACATGGGTAATGCAAAACCAGTCTTATTGTATTTTTGGTTTATAACTCCTCTTTTCTTTCCCTATATGGTTTAAAAGAAAAATGCGTAAACCATTAATGGGCAGTAATGTGTAAAGACGTAATTTGTGACAACAACAATATAAAGGGGGAAGGATAGTGCTGCATAGCAGCAGAAATTTTGTATACTGGAAGTTAATGTGGTATTGGTACAAAATATATTGTTGCAAATTTAAGAGATTAATTGTAATCCCCAGGGAAACCACTAAGAAAATAACTGAACAGAAATAAAGCAGTAATGGAGGAAATGAGCAACAAAAACAAAGACATATACAAAACACATAGCAAAATGGCAGAAGTTCTTCCTTAAGACTAATTAGCTTAAATTTAAATGGATTAAAATTTCCAACTAAAATGCAGAAATTGGCAGAATATTTTTTTTAAAAATATGATCCAACTATATGCTGTCTACTAGAGACTTACTTGAAAGAAGTTAAGTGGCATCTGTTTTATAATAAAGAGATCTAAAAGACACAATAAAACAAAAGACCACATACAAAATTTGTTTATATCTCAATTCTAAGAAATCAACTGTATAAATACATTTTAAAACAAGTGAAAGAAATTTGATTATGATATAAGAGGATATTAAGAGACATCACTTTTACTGGTCATGATAACTCTGCAGCTTTGGCAATTCATACTAAAGCAATTAGAAGGGAAATTACAAGATTTAGAGATTGCTTTAAAATACTTTATAAGGAAGAAAATGATAAAGAGGGATAAAGCAAATTTGACAGAATCTTAATAATTCTTCTTTATGGGTGATGGGTACTTGGGGTTCATTTTACCATTATTTTTACTTTTTACTATATTTGAAAGCTTTCATAATAAAAATTACTTTAACACTCAGAATGTGGTTACTTCTGACCTCCCCCTACTGCTTTGATCCTAATATAAGTCATCACTATCTCTCACTGGGATTATGGCAATAGCCTGCAATACCACATCCCTGTATCCACCAATGTCTCCTTAAGTCTGTTTGCAGGTAAGGTAATTCTTTGCAATAAAAATGAAAACAAATGCAACCTTTGCTTATAACTCTGCCCTGACTCCTCATGAACCTTAGAGTAGAAGTTAAAGTCCTTGCAATGTCTTAAAAGGCCTTCCATGATCTCGCTCCCCTTAAGTCTCTGACCCTACCTCCCCCTCTCAGCTCCAGTCACACTAGTCTCCCTTCTCATGCCAAGGATGTCCCCACCTTAGGGCCTCTGCTCCAGCTACTTCCTCTTTCTGGCATCCGCATGGCTAAGCTAACTCTCTCACATCCTTCAAGGTTTTACTCAAGTGTCACTTTCTTAATGAGGTCTAGGGTGACAGTCCTTATCTGATCACAATTAAAATTACAACCTGTCCCTCCCCACCTCAAGTACTCTCCGCCTCCTCAACCTGCTCTATTTTTCTTCATACCATTTATCACTTTTTAATATAGTCTTCCTAATTTATTTTGCTAATTTTTAAATCTCTCTCTCTCTCTCTGCTGGAATGCAAGCTCCACCAAGGTAGGGAGTTTGATCTGTTTGTTTGCTAGTTTGTTTAATGCTCTATCCCAAGTGCCTAAACTAGTACTTGGAGCATCATAGGCAATCAATAAATATTTACTGGGTGAATGAATGAATGAATTTGTAAACCAGCAGTAAAATTACTTTTGAAAGCATTAAATATCAGACAGTATATAGAAAAGCTACACCACAGTAAAAAATTCAAAAGATGTCAATTTAGGTAAAATATAGCATTTAGAGTTTGTTGTCACTTTGCAAAGTCTTGATTGGTTTGTTTCCCCATCTAGATCGGTTTGATACTCTTCAGCTGAACGAGCACATACATTCTATGGCTTTGATTTAGTTTTGAGGGAGACAAAGAAAAGTAGAACTTCGACATTTGTCAAAATACATGTTAGGCTTTTTTTAACATCTATTGCTGTTCAAGGGATGGTAATCAGCAAAGGATGTTAATTTTCAAGAGTTAATTATTACAATAGATGCTACAGGATATATCAGAATTATACATTTTTATTAAAAAAATTTAACACTGGGTAAATAATAAAATCTGTTTTATAACTCACTCTTTTCGAAAGAAAAATCTCGATGGATGAAAGGTTATCAAAACGTTGTGTCCAGTCCGCATATCTTCTCGGTGTGATACTGCACCGCTTGCTTGTTAAGAAGAATCCACCTGCAGTCAATATTAAAAGAAAGAAAAAGGAAGAGTTATCTTTGAAATTGGAAGTAAAATTTACGGTATGGAAAAGGAGAAACATGTACTGTTCTTATCCATTTGCATAACAAATTAAAAAACATTAGAAAGTTGAAAAGAGAAGATGGAGTAAGTAAAAAGCTGCCAGGCATTTTCCCGTTGATTCTTTGATAAGTTGTGATACTACTGAGAAGGATGAGAAAGAAGAGGATCAAAATGATGTTTACTTGTTTTGATTAACTGCCCAATTGAATAAATGATAAAGGAATGACATGGAAAATTCAGGGAAATATATACATTTCAGCAAGCCTCTTGACTCTCCACCACCATATCTTTATGAACAAAATGGAGAAACTTGGGCCAAAAACCAACAGAACTGAGTACATTTTAACTGGTTGGACAAATATAGCTAATGATTGTTGATTATTGAATTAATGAAAGCTTTAATTACACAAATAAGACCCTTTGGTTTTTGGCATATTAACTCAGGTGAATAATAATGCCTGACATTGTATAGCATTTTATAGTTCACAAAGTGCTTTCATGTAAAATATCTCATTTGATCCTCATCACAGCCTTGTGCTGAAGGCTGAGGACAATGTGATTATCTTTATTTAACTAGATGTGGAAACTGATTTTCAAGGGGTAAGTGATTTGCCTAAAGACATATGGGAATTCTTATGCTTATTAATATTTCAGATGATACAAAGCTTAAGAGGGATAACTAACATGTTGGATAAAATAACACAAGTTCAAAAACATCCCCAAAGTGGATGCATAGGGAAAATCTAACAAGAGAAAATTAAGTTAGAGTAACTATAAATTTCTGCAATAAACTGGGCTTTTCTCTTTTGAGCATTTATCTAAGTTTGTAATTATACATTTATTGTGATTATTTGATTAATGTCTGACTCTTTGTAAAGACTATATCGTCATTGTGATCATAGTGTCTGTGCTCAGCAATACATCTCTAGCACCTGGGTAGTGCTTGGCACTTGTAGTTATGCATCAAATAATTAAATAAATTCAGCACAAAGATTATAAAAAAAACATCAAATGTAAATTTCAGAACTCAAAAGACCTATCTTGAGAGCTTTATATCAGAAAATAAAATGGGGCGTTAGTTGACAGAATAAAGGAAACAAAAAAAGTCCTTTGTAATCTAAGCCTACGCTACTGTGCCTGATTTTAAGCTCCTCTTATATAACCAGATTATCTGCAGAAGAGCATATTGGAAATTACTGAAAAAAAATTCTTGACATTTAACCTGAACATGTCTTTAGTTGAAATAATTTTTAAACATTTGCAGGAAGGTAACATGTAACAAACAGAGAATGGAGAATGGAGAATTCTAAGGTGAAACTAGGGTCAATGAATGGAGAATCTAAAGAAGCAGTTTATTCTCTATAAAGATAAAAAGTTTATAAGATATAAAAATAACCTGGGAAACAGGCTTGTGAAATAAGAGAATCTGAGTCACTGGAAGTATTTAAGCAGATCGAGATAAACTTTCCAAAGTCATGACAGAGAATATTTATTTTGTTGGATGGAAATTTATTAGATTCCATTTTATTATAACATATTCCCAATTAAATTGGTCATAATGTTCTTGAACATAAAATTAGTACCAAGCACTGGGGAAAACATACACACTATAAATATTTTTTCCATTTTGTCCTCTTTACGTGTTTTTTGGCACCAGAAATTATATTTACACTCTTGCCTTTATAACAAATAAGATAGAATTTTGTTTTTATTATTGTCAACTTAAAAGATATTTAGTTTTTTTAGAAAGGGAATTATATCATATAGCTATTTGTTAAGTTAAACATTTTAAAAAAATTCAAAATGTGTATACATAAAGATATTGTGCATTATTTTGTAATGTAAATATTGTATAAAATAGGTTTCAGATGAAAGCAAAGAAAACTTTCTCATTCTTCCAGAGAATACTCTTCTCTATGTTTAGAAATTTATGAAAGAAATTTTGTGATTTTAAGAGTTAGAGTTTTGCCTGTTAGATTTTAGCGTTTGGATGCATACAGTGGGACTAACTCAGTACCATTGATGCTAGTTTTTATTTTTCTGTTCAGAATCACACTTGGCAAGCCTGTACATTGGAAGATTCTTCCTAAAGTATATTTAAAAGGCTAAATGTTTCCTGCTGTGTTGAGTGCACTAATTTCCATTACTTTCTAGTGCCTTCCTACAGACAACCACCTGTAGACGAGCAGTATTATGTTTACATATAAATAAAATAGGCTATATATGTGCTTTCCCATTTTTTCTCTGTAAAAAAAAGGTGTTTTACTCCTGCTGCTCAATGCATTTTGAACATGTGCTGTTCCATAAATTTAAAGTAAGTTTAAAAAGAAAATTAAACAAGATTCATCTGGCAGCATTGCAAGTTAGTATCATACACCTGGCACATAGTTTCCAAAGCAAAGTGATTCTATGGGAAAGAACTGCTTGATAAGCAGCAGAACTAAAAAAAGATGAGCAGATGACAGTACACTGAAAATCAGACAAAAGCCTGCAATGTGACATTGCAGGAAGAAATGGAGAAGTAATGAGATGAGACAGAGCAAAGGGAAAACCAGACCGAATAAGGAGAAAAAAATTCCTAAGTGTGAGGTCTATTACAGTGCCAAATGGCTTCCCAAGAAGTAGTGGAAACTCTGTCCCTTGAAGAGCTTCAAAGTAGACTAGGAAATCAGACTGACGACACAAAGTGGTGACAAAGCTTTATCTTAATGACCAAAGAAGAAGATAATAAAAGAAACAAACACAAACTCAAAGAGTTAGGTGATTTTGAACATGATAGTTTTGTTAATCTTCTCACTCATTAACATTAATAATAATTGTAATATTTTAAATTTATGGAAGGTTTTGATAAGTTCTTAAAAGCCTTAACCAATGAAAAGGAATATGACTTAATCTTTGTAGATATGTTGCAAAATTCAGAATTATAGTTGAGTCTCTAATGATATATAGCCTCTGCTCATTCCTGCATTTCAGCTTGGTAATAGCCTCAGCAGAGGACCCAGTTGAGCTGTGCCCGGACTCCTGGCCCCTGGAAACTATGAGATAATAAATGTGTGCTGTTTTAAGTTGCTAAATTTGTGGTAATTTGTTGTACAGCAATACAAAATTAATGCTTAAAACAAGAAAATAAGAAAATGCTACTTAAAAGATTTTAGAAAGAATATTAACTAATATAGTATTGAATTGAAATAAATGAGTCAAGAAAACTGTCTGCTTGCTCTTGTATTTGCTCACCTATTAGTAGCTTTATAATCTAAACTCTTTCCCAGAGCACATATTTCATTTCTATCTCTAGTTAAACTGGGGCTGGAGCCCCTCCTCTCTGTTTTTAAAATTTTGCTTTAGTTTTGAGAAAAAAAAATCAGTGAAATGACTGATTCCATTTTTAGGTTAAAATATATACAAGTTGTTTACAAGAGTAATAATCAGAAAGTAATTGAGGAGAATCTCAAGCGTTTTCTTTGTCCTAAGCATTACCTAAATATGCTTCAATAAAGTTCATATATGAAAAGCTCATAGCTAATATTATACTCAACAGTGAAAAACTGAAAACTTTTCCTCTAGAGTCAGGAACAAGATAAGGATGCCTGCTTTTGCCACTTCTATTCAACATAACAGCAGCAGTCCTAGCCAGAGCAATTAGGCAAGAAAGAGAAATAAAACCCCTCCAAATTAGAAAGGAAGAAGTAAAATTATCTTTTTTTGCAGATGACATGATCTTATACATAGAAAAACCTAAAGACTCGGCAAAAAAAGTGTTAGAACTAAGAAACTTAATTCACTAATAAGAACTAAGAAACTAATCCACTGATAATAACACCAGAAAGAAAAAAATACTTAGAAATAAACTTAACTAAGTGAAAGACTTTTACACTGAAAACTACAAAACAGTCATGAAATAAATTGGAAAAGATACGAACAAATAGAAAGCCATCCTATGTTTATGGATTATAAGACTTCATATTGTTAAAATGTCCATACTACCCAGAGTGATCCAGACTTAATGTAACCTTTATCAAAATTTCAATGGTATTTTTCTACAGAAACACAAAAAACAATCCTAAAATTCATTTGGAACCACAAAAGACTCTGAATAGCCAAAAAACATCTTGAAAAGGACAAAGAAGAACAAAGCTAGAGCCCCATTTCCTAATTTCAAATTATGTCACAAAGCTACAATGACTGAATCAGTATGGTGCTGGCATAGAGACAGATATATAGACCAACAGAACAGAATAAGGAGCCCAGAAATCAATCCATGCATACATGGTCAACTGATCTTTGACAATAGTCCCAAAAACACACAGTAGGGGAAGGGATAGTCTCTTCAACAAATGATGCTGGGAAAACTGGATATCCACATGCAAAGGAACGGAACTTGAATCTTATCTTACACCATACACAAGAATCAATTCAAAATGGATTAAAGACTTACATGTAAGACCTGAAACTGTAAAATTTCTAGAAGAAAACATAGGAAAAAATCTTCATGACATTGGTCTTGGCGATGATTTCATGGATATAATACCAAAAGCACAGTAACAAAAACAAAAATAGAAAAGTGAGACTACATCAATCTAAAAACTTCTGCACAGCAAAGGAAACAATCAGTGAAGTGAAAAGACAACCTACTGAATGGGAGAAAATATTCACAAATCATATATCTGATAAGGAATTGATTTCCCAAATCTGTAAGAAACTCCTACAACTCAATATCAAAAAAACAAATAACTCGATTAAAAAATGGGCTACGATTTGAATAGACATTTCTCCAAAGAAGACATCTAAATGGCCAACAGGTTTACGAAAAGATGTTCAATGTCACTAATCATCAGGAAAATGCAAATCAAAACCACAATGATGTATAACTTCACATCTGTTAGGATGGCTATTACTGAAAAAAAAGAAAAAATACAGCAAGTGTTGGCAAGTACTTGGAGAAATTGAAACCCTTGTAACTCTCGATGGGAACGTAAAAAGTTACAAA
Organism: Equus quagga; assembly: GCF_021613505.1. Lineage (NCBI taxonomy): Eukaryota > Metazoa > Chordata > Mammalia > Perissodactyla > Equidae > Equus > Equus quagga. Next base: position 36,510,631 of record NC_060284.1, read on the forward strand.
CACTATGAAAAATAGTAAGGAAATTCTTCAAAAAATTAAAAATAGAGCTACCATATGATCCAGCAATCTCACTTCTGGATATTTACCCAAAAGAAATAAGTATCTTGATGACGTAACTAGCCTTCTAATGTTCACTGAAGCACTATTCACAATAGTCAAGATGTGGAAACAATTTGAATGTCCGTGGGTGATGAACAGATAAAGAAAATGAGGTAAATACATGCAATGGAGTATTATTTAGCCTTAAAAATGAAGGAAATCCTGCAATATGAGACAACATGGATGAATCTTGAGGACATTTTGCTAAGTGAGATGTCAGCCCAAGAAGGGCAAATACTGCCTAATTCTACTTAAACGCAACATCTAATATAGCTAAACTCGTGGAATCAGAGACTAGAATGGGCTTGCCAGGGCCTCGGAGGATGAGAAAATAAATGGGGAAATTGCTAATCAATGGACTTAAATCTCAATTATTCAAGATAGCTAAGTTCGAGATATTTTCCATACAACATTGTCCTTATAATTAACAATACTGTATTGCCACTTAAAAATTTAAAAATTTGTCAAAAGGACAGATCTCTTGCTAATGTTCTTACACACTAAAATAAAATTTTAAAAGAGTGTTCACTTAATAAAGCAAATAATTTTAACAAATAGGAAAAAATGCTCTGTCAATTTGTATTGCTATTAAATAACTCAATACTTAAAATTAATGTTCACTTGTTCTGTTTTTATCCAAAATAAAGAGGAATTATTTTACTTATTAAATTGTCTTTTCCTACTCTTTTGACCATGAAAAACAATAAGCTGTACTTTGGGTCTAGGAGTCTGTGACTTCAACTGCTACTCTTACCAAAGGAAATCATTCACTTGATGACTCTGAAGTGTAAGCAAATGTTGCATAATGTTCTTTGCACCATAGCAATATTAAAAATAACAATGATAATAACAGTCATCCTTTACTGAGTATCTGCTTCGTGCTAGTCCCTATGAGATGCTCATATTTTATTTAACCCTGACATCATTCAATGAGATAGGCAATATTAGCCTTATTTTCAAATGAGGAAAGGGAGGCTTAGAAAATTTAGACCCATTTTCTAAGAACACACATTTACTAAGTGTCAACCCAGACATTTGAATGAGGATCTTAGGATATGATCCAATATGGAGGGATTCTGATAATTATAGAAATTTATCAAAAACATATTGCCTACATAGAAAAATGTTCTTTTTAAAAATATAGTATAAGAAAAAAAAGTGAAAATTTTAAGTATGTATCAAGACACTTTTAAAAAGAAGACTCAGGGGAATATTCAGGAACCAGTACTTGAGAGCAAAGCAAGAGTCAGACAGCTGCATTTAATACCAGTTCCCCTCACAGCTGAGCTTAGAGAAAAGCTGTCTCCACTGAAAGTCTTCGCTGTGTAACAGTCTATCCAGTCTTCTACCCACCGTAATACGGCTTCTTGCCTTTCTTCATTCTGAAATTTTGATAATGGAAATCATCTATAAATTCCTAATTGCCAAATTCAGTGAAAATTTGCCCTTACTATAGCCGTTCTCTCTTAAACATTTGACACTGTTGACTACTTCTAATTGAAATTCTCTGCTTCTTTGGCTTTCGTGACACTAATTATTCCAAAATTTCCTTCTATTTTTATGGCCAGTTCTTGCTCACATTTTTGTGTTCACCTTCCTTTGCTCTACATTTGAATGTTAGTGTTATCCAGAGTTCTATCCTCAGCTATCTTGTCTTCTCTATAGATTCTTCCTGGAAGATGATACCCAACCCTTGCCTTAGCTGCTGCTTGACCACTGAAGATGCCCAGTCACATTCTGTGCTGTAGGTTCATACAGCAAAGCTTACTCTATATGTATTCATGGATGTTTCTTAACTGAACTCATGATCTCCTCCTTACTCCACAACCACATATTTCTGGATCTCTTTACTTCATTTTATATTTAGTACTTAGTAAGGAGCTCAAAGAATGTGTATTGAATGAATGGAATTACATACTTTTAAAGGTGTTTGTTCAATATGGAAAGTGACTAATTATTGTCAGACTTTTTTTCCTAATCACAAATATTTCTTTCAGAGCAATATGTAATAACACCATGGACTTCAAGGATCACTTATGTATCTGCTCAAAATGAACAGTTATTTCTTTTCACAGAGTAGCTTCAAGTAAAATTATTAAGAGGAAAGTATTTTGGTTTCCTTTTCTTCTCTGAAAACGTAGAATTTTCTTTTAGTGTTCATGAACATAGTATCCTCAAAGGCTCCCTTAACCATTATGATAAGGTGTACCAGTTAGTTATATGGTACAGCATAATTGTACTAGTAGTTATGATACTACTGCTAGATAACAAATCACGCAAAAATGTAAAATAATTTTTCCTCAGTCACCTTTCTGCAGACTGGCTGGAGTAGGCTCATCTTGCCTGAATTCAGCTTGGTTTGGCTCCAAGCTAAGGTTGAGTTCAGGTCTGCTCCACATATTTTTAGTCCTCCTTGGACTAGTAGGTGGACCAGGGCATGTTAATTTCATGGCACTAGGCCATAGCTGAGGTATTATAGAGAGTACTATGAGTGTGGAGAGGAGGAGAAAAATGAATGTTGATATTAGAAACCCTTCACAGAGGAGGTGACATATGATCTGGACATTAAGGATGAGAAAGCAAAATTAATCAGAGAATGAGGAAAGAGCATTGCAATTATTGACAATGAGGTACAAAATTATTTATATATGATTAAAATAATTTATTATATTAGCTGAGGGTAGGAAGTTCATTTGAGTTTTAGCAGAAAAAGCATGAAAACTGAAATCCCAACTTAACTCACAGAGTTGACTGTTACAGAATTTTGCAAACTGAGGCAGGCGGGCCCCTCTGGCATTGAGATCATGCATGTTAGAAAAGCTATAGCACATTGAATTAAAAGACACTCAAAGGAAAACTAGCTGCCTGGGATCTAATGAATCTTACTGATGTGTTTGGTTTAGCCTGAAAAAAGTTTTTATAAAAATTTGAACCAATAATTTAAAATAGGGCAATTTCACATAAAAATCCAAATTTCTGGCAATGTTGAGTCTGTACTCCAATACAATAAGAGTTGTTTAGAGTTGTGTGGTGAGTCCTTTGTTAAAAGGGATGTATACTTTCCAGGCTAGTTCAGACCCCACAGAGTCCTATGATCTCCCTTACCCAAGGGTGGATTGTCAGTTGCCATTTATCATTAAGCATGGACTATTTGTGTTTTCTTGTAAAAGAGAAATATTTTTTGGTACTCTATCAAAAATAGACAAATGAAAGATATACAAAAGAGACATGTTTCAAGAAAAATGGGAAGAAGCATATTTGTGAGAACTATTTCTCTGTTTAACATGCAAGTGAGATTCCACAATAGAAAATGATGATAGTAAGAAGCCATTAACAGGAAGTTTTCCAAAAGCTCTGTGATCCTAGGTTTATGCTTTCTGTTACCACCAATGCTGCATCTAATCTTCACGATAATTTGTAGCAATGTAGGATCAAAAATTAGCCACCCCAAACTTTGAGAATCTCAAATTGTAGTTCAAAAAACTATATTACTATCCTTTTTGAGTCCGCCTCCCTACTGTGTGCAAGTTTTAGTCTCTTCAAGCAGGAGAGAGACTCGGCATGGCCTGTTCTGGGCAATGCTGTCTTGATCATCATCTTTTCTTATCCCTCCTCCTACAGTATCAACATTGGATAAATGGACATGTAGGTTTCTGAGGAAACATATTGTACATTGGACTTAATTGAGTACAAAGAAATATCTCAAATTGAGGCTAAGATCATTTTCATATCCCAGAGAATTGCATAGTCTTAGGAAGTATATGAAATATGCAGTTTCCATTCAAAGAGAAAAACTTTTGGCTTGGGCAGCAAATATGTTTATCTCCAAAGGTGATTTTTCTGTTGTTTGGGTTTGTTTTTGTTTTTCCCTGTATGTTGGACTCAAACAAGAAGTTGTCTTGGAGTGGCTGACTGTGGGCAGGATGGGGCTGACAGCCTGCTTCCCAGACTGCCAGGGCTCTGCATCCCTGACTCGGCAAGACCTTGAGAGACCCTCAAGTTCATTTCTTCAGTTTGGGGTGGGTGCAGGAACGGGCCTGGTTGTGTTGCCCAGCTTGGGTTCCTTTAGCATCCTGTGACCCTACAGGCCAAGGTCCATATGCTACCCTCCAGAAGCAAAAGTAATGCAGAATCCAATAAAGAGATCAAGCTGGGCGGGAGCTGTAGACCTCCCTGAGTAGCTGTAGATGAATCCAGGGATATGGATGAAACATAGTTGATTTATAAACATGGTAGATTTGGAAAGTTAACCCTCCCGATCTGAGGAATGATATAATAGTTCCTTAGTGGGCTAGGAAGGCAAAGCATTTTTCAATCCCAGAAAGATTTAAAATTGAACATGGAAACACTTAAGAGATTCAAACTCAGAGCATTAATATTCTATAGTAAAGAACAGGTGCATTTTTACCATTGGTCCCTTTAATGTTGAAGAGAACTGGACAACTAGAACCACAGGGGATCAACTCTGTCATTCCATTTTAAAATCTCCATAATTTCAAGTTAAGATACCTATTTGTGAAACCATTTAAGACTTATGCTTTTTCTGTTGTTGAAATGTGACTAGTTCTTTATAATAGTTGAGAGAATTCTAGTTTTACTTTATAAATTTAGTCCATTAGCTTTATAAGAAGTATTTAGCACCTGGGAAGTTAAAGTCAGAAAACTGAAAAATATAAGAAAATAAATTTAAAAATGTTAACCATAGTTTAAAATGTTTAAATGTTTATAACTAAGCTTGTAAATGAGACTAGAAACTATTGAAAGGCCTTTAAAATAATTTGAGAATTTGCTAGACATATAAATAGAATAAGGTAAATAAACTGAGCTTAAAATGAACTTGAAGCTTAAAAGCTTAAAAAGGAGCTAAGTTTTTAATTATAAGTTTAATTAGTTGATTTTTTAAAGATTAAAGTAAACTTCTGAATATCCATTTCTCTACATACAAACCACCCCTGAGGGTAAAAAGCAAAACCAAAGCAAGCAAAAGCCCTCTTCATTATCAAGAACAAAGCACACAGCCATCTGGGACAGGGTGAGGGTTTAGCCACCACTTTTCAAAACTTAAGGACTTTGGGCATGTGCTCAGAGTCCTCACATTCTCCATGCCCAGACCAATATTAGGAATCAAAACTTGGCAAGAGATATTACTGGCGTATGTAAAGACGCTCTGCGAAGATCTTGATAAATTTGTAATATGACTAAAATGTCAATAGAGTTTGTGTTTGATTTTGAATGTTTACACCGAAGCCCTTAGAATCATTTAAGTTACCTGGTTACAATTAGCTTTTGACCTCAGTTTAAATCAATTCTCTAAAGCAACTATCTTTGCTTACATATGCTTGCTGCATATCACACACATAATTTGAGGTAACTCTGAAAAAAATTGGTTAATTTACTCAAAAAATTAGTCAGCTTATTTTTTTTTTTTTAGCTTTCAACAACAATTCAAAATTTCTTTGACATTTTATACAATTTTTAGTGGATTTAGTTTCCCTAGGGGTCTAGTGTGTTTTCAGTAGAGTCAGGTTGTGCTCTCCTGTGTAGTGGAGTACTAAGTGATTTTCATTCACTCCTTTATGTCTTTATGTATTTTTTATTTTTCACGCAATGAGACTAACAGGAGGAAAAAAGTTGTTGAGACATAATGTGAATTAAATATATGTTTTTTCCAGAGACTTCTTAACTATTTAAAGTGAACTCATGAATTGTGTGGCATAACACTTTCTAGGACTTTAATACTTTGATTGAAAAGTACATCATTATTAAAGCAAGGAAGGAGCTTTGCTCCAAGCACAATCTCTCCTGTGATGTATCTCAACTTGGAAGTCTGTAGACTAATTAGACACAGAGCATATGCCTCCCTATGGTTTCACTTACCCTATCTTGGCTTCCATTCTTCAGTTAGAACTTGGTAGACCCGCTCTTTTCCTGTTAAACACTTCCTTTTGAAAAACTCACTTTTAATTACAAATTTAAAAAATGGAAATAAAAAGCCTTACCAAGGAGTGAGTCATAAAGAACTGCAGCAGGTGGTCCTAGCCACATGATGGTCAACCTGATGCGATGTGACTTTTGCCAAGGACTCTGATTGCAATCCTGCTGAACTCAACTGCAATTCTCATGTCAGCCCTGTCCTGTAGTGCAAATCAATCATCAGGCACCCTTTGAGTTCTCGTGGACATTTAAGATTCCAAAGCTTGAGTCCCACATACATTTACAGAAGAAGCAGGGAGAGAAGCCACTCTCCAGTCCTGTACTCAATCCCAGCATGATATGCAATAATGACCTGTCAGGAAAGGAGGCTGTGTATCCTCACACTGTGACATATCCTGAGGGACTTTCTTTATGAATTCGAAAAAAGATTCAGCAGGGCTCTGGGCAAGAACTCATGCACACAATTTCAAAAGCATCACAGTCCTTTAAAATTTTTTCAGGCGGTAGCATCACCTTGGTGTGTTTTCATGTGTCCTTTTAAAAAATCATAAAAATGAAAACGATGGCCTGAAACAGTCTCTTGGCCACAAAGAATAGTCATCTGTTATTTCAAGGTTTATCATTTATCTTTTTAGCTTAGTGGGGTGCCCTTTGCCTTTTAAACATTCATTGATTTAGTTTCATTTTTGCCCATTCATAATGTGATAAACATTGAATGATTGATATGTGTGCATTAGTCGTTGTGTAGAATTTGCTAGAATTAATTCAAAGGCTAAAACTAGTCACATTTCATCTTTTCTTGGTAATCAGATGATCTTCCACACACTTGAACAATGCTGCTTATATTTTTTGTTACAAAGGCCACCTAGGAAAAACCTCTACCAGGAAAATTCACATATACTTATAAAATAAAACATGCATATAAATTTAGAGGATTCACAGATTCTTTGAAGTCCTGTATTCCAGGTTGGGTCGGGATAGTGGAAGCTGACTCTAAGACAATTGAGCATGCAAGGTGTTTGTTAGGAGGTAACATCTATGGAAAGGAAGTGAGGATGCAAGATTGGACAGAGGGAAATGTTGAGCTGTGATGCAGAACCAACAAAGCCTCAGTCAATCAATCACATGGGAGCAGTCCCACTCAGGAGCTAGAATGGCCCTTCAGAGTGGTCAGGAGTTGGGCCCTCCTGTATCGATCAGTCATTGAATGTGAACTGTCCAGGAAGTGGTGGACGCAAGCCACCACGCAGTTGAGGAAATCTCTGAAGGGACTGATGGCTAAAGCCGGTTGATGATAACACTCTCAGCAGCTGGGGCAACAAGCTCTTCCAGAAATGAGATCTCCGTGACAGTGTCCATCACACTCAGGTTATGAGAAACCCAGCCCAGAATCTTCAGCTTTCTCCTTGCAATTTTAGCCACTGAAATAATTTCCTGATTTCATTTCTAAAATCTAATTCAAAGACAAATTAACAATTTTATTAATATAATTTATGTTTTACTCACACAATAATATATTTCAGGTGTGGTTTACTGAGAAATTTACTTAATTTGTATTTTCACCTTATTTTGAACTTCCTAGTCTTTTACAGATAATTTTAACAATTGCGTTTTAATCCAGTGAATGGGTTGAAGTAGACATTAAAATAACATCACTGACATCATCGCTACAAACCTTGGTGAATCCAAAAGGGAATCTCTTTTGCCCTGGTTCCCTTAGTGCAGGTAAGTGACTGACAGACATGGAGCAAACACAGCAACAAATAGAAATAAAACAGATGGCATCATTACTCTCCTCGTTATAAAGAAAATTAACTGAAATAAAAACAAGATAAAAGATAAGAGTAACATACTTTCACTCAAAAAGTTGTTGAAGTAATTAATCTCTTTATTGTCAGAGATTTTTTGCCTTTTATCAGTTTAGATTGTCACTGAAATATTTTTATGCCTAAATATAATTATGCAAGGGGGAGAGTACTATTTTCAGTATGCCATATTTAATTCTCTAAAATGTCTTTGTTCAGTAAGGCCCTGAAGGGATGAATGATAGCCTGGCAGGTTTTCAATAAATAATGACAATTTATCAGTAAAGAGGTTTATTTTCAGGAGATGAATAGCTAGATACAGCTGTAACATTAATTTCCAAATCCCCAAGACAAAATAGCATTGGCAGAAATCATAAAATTTGGAGGACAACCTAGTTTGGGTGGGAGACAGAGGGTATGGGAGCAAAGCAAAGCAAAGTTTTATTTTAGACATGTTGCTTTTGAAGTGGTGGCACATCCAAGGAGAGATATATTAAGCAGGTAGCTGGAAATACAAGTCTGGAGCTCAGGGGGAAAAGGTCAACCTCACTTGAGCAGAGATATTTGCTTTCACTAGGTTAGGCTCTCCTGGGTTATGAAATGTGTCTGACATGTTTCAGAAAGAGGTGTCTAGGAGGCTGGGTCCCCACTCCTGTGAGTAGACAGTGTGGTCTGTTGGAAAAATTATGTCCAGAGTTACAGTTCCATCACTAGCTGTTTGACCTTCAATAAATCTCTCTGAACTTCAACTTTCTTGTTATTAAAAGTAGGAATATCAAAACCTGTTAATGTTCTCTTAAAGAGTTATTTAGATCAAACAGGATAATAAGCATGAAAGCATTTCATAAATTTAAAGATGCTATTCAAATACACATTATCAATATAATAAAGCATGTGTATGGATAGTTGTTTGAAATATTTAGGCTTGAAAGAGAAGAAGTAAATTTCACTCACCCAATGAACATCTGTTCTATTGACCACTAAATTAGTACTGGAGAGAGGAAGATAAATGAGACGTGTTCTGTGGCTCTCAAGTCCTATCAAGAAAAATAACACAGAGGCACATGTCAAGTACATGCAAATAGAAGAGTAAGAAAAGGATGTTGTATGTGAATGAACAAATGAATGAATGAATGAATGAGTGAATGAATAGGTGCACAGAGGAGAAACATCTAATCTAGACTCAAAGTTCCAAAAAGCCTCCTTATAAGAATTTGTCTTAAAGCATGATAAGCTGTTATTCAGATAAGGAAGGATTTATGGAAAGTAAAGAATCTCAAGCCCAGGAAACGTCAAGAGAAAATGTTGAACATAAAAAGTTTAAAGGGAATTGGCAAGAAATGAGGCTATGGATGAAGAAGAGGGGGAGGTGGTGGTCAGATGACCTAAGTCGTGCTGAGTTGCTTGAATTATTATGATGAGATAATGGTTGTGAGAGGAGGAATAGAGTGATCAGATTGCCATTTGGAGCCCTCTGGCAGTAGTGTGGAAGTCTCATTTGAAGGAAAGAAAATTGAAGTCAAGGAGACAAGTCTGGAAATTATAGCAATAGGTGAGCAATAGATGATGTGCTTCAATTAACTCAAAATTTTAATTTGGATTTAAAATATTGGTGACTGAAGGGTGGAAAGTGAAAGAGAGAGAGGAAAGAAAAATGTCTCTCTGCTATCTTAATGGATGGTTGTATGAATTGCTGAGATGGAAAATGATGAGGAAGAACAAGTTTAAGGAAAAAGAGAATTTTTGTTTCAGTATTCTGAGTTAAGCAGGGTCTGTGTGATGTTTAGACAGACATGTATAGCAGGAATGGGGATACACGAGTCTGAAGCCTAGTGGACTGAACCTCTGAGAGAGTTTTGGACTAGAGATCTAGAGCTGAGAACATCAGCAGAAAAAGAAATGAGATAGATGATGGATAATAGATTTATTGACTCAAATGAATGTTTTGCTAATTGCATCCATAGTGCCTAGAATTGTGCCTGGTACTTGGTAGTACTCAATAAATATTTGTCAAGTAAATATGGGAAAATTTAAAGTTGTGACAATAGACATGCATACTCCGAGAAGGACACTAAGCATGACAGAAGTGGATTGAGGTGGAAGAACCTCAGTGTTTAAGGTGTCAGCAAAGGACACTCAGAGGAGAAGGAATAGGAATATACAGAAGCATGAAGAAATTGAGGAAAGGGTCATTTAATGAACGTCAAAAAAATAAATAAAATTAAGGCAAAAAAGTCAACAGTTGTAATGCACTATTACCTCGCTTCATATGACATTGGTGAAGGTGTCAATTGGGTGCTACAGCAGAGGCAGAACTGGAGGGGATTAACTGGCTCTTCTCTGAAATTTGATTTATGCGTGCCGAATCTGAAGTATATGGGCTTATGGCTGTCACTGTGCACCTTCCCCATCACATGGAGAAAGCCTGCAAGACAATGAAGTATGTTCCATACTTATTCCCTTCTAATACTTTCCACATAGCAGCTTGTTATTTTTGTAAACTTATATTGTTCGTTCCTTCCCCGTTTGAAGGTCTTTAACAGCTCGCCACTGTAATTATCCAAGCCTTATCTTACAATTTGTTGTTGTTAGTGCCCTTGAGTCTATTCCAGCTCCTAGCAACCCTGTGTACAGCAGAGTGAAACCCTGCTGGGTCTTTCTGCACCATCCTCTCACCTTCAGCCGCTACATCAGACAATGCTCCCCTGCTAGTCATAGAGTTTTCATAGCCAATTTTTTCAGAAGTGGGTGGCCAGGTCCTTCTTCCTAGTCTATCTTAGTCCGGAAGCTCTGCTGAAATCTGTCCACCGTAGGTGACCTTGCTGGTATTTGAAATACCAGTGGCATAGCTTTCAGCCATCAGAGCAACACACAGCTGCCATAATATGACAGCCCACAGATGGGTGGTGTGGTTCCCTGACCAGGAAACAAACCTGTGCCTCAGCACTGAGAGCCCCGAATCTTGACCACTAGACCACCAGCACTGGCTACAATTGATTTTGTTAGAAATCTTACAAGTTGGTTCCTGTCAATTTCTCCATCCTCAATCTCTTCATTATTCCCCTTTGTTTCATACACTAAACATCATTTCCTAAGTTAGGTTCTCTTTCACATTTCTTTTTCTTCTATCTGGAATGTTTTTTCATTTACATCGTGGTTCTTTCTCATCTTTTAAGTCTTAGCTTAAATGTCACCTCCTAAAATAAGGCTCTAAAATCACCATAACCCAAAATAGGTTCACCCTATTTAATCTCTCAGCACCTCACTCTCCTTTCACTGGATTTATTTTAGTTTGTAATTATATTGATGATTGATTATTATTTTTTCTTGCTCTTTTTCTTTTTATATATTCCTTTTTCTTTTCTTCTTTTTATTTTTGATTCGTTACTATACATATTCTCCACAGAATTATAATCTCCGGAAGGAAGAGTCCATATCTCTTTGTTCACTTCTTCATACCCAGAGTCTAGCTCAAAATGCGTAGAAGGAATAAACAATAATGCTTGCTTGTTTAACTGGATTTGTGAGTAATTTAGTTGTCTTTGTAGACGTGGCTTGAGGATACACAGAAAAGAAAAGAGTTTTAAATATGCCACTTTTAGATATGTTATTTGACTACCCAATAAAACTGTCTGATAGTCTGTTTTGGACATTTGAAGAATTCAGTTGTGAACATTTTAAAAAATAGTCATTTGAAAGCAGCATTAAGTATAGTAGAATTTGAAGTGTAAAACAAACCAAAAAACAAGGCTATTTTTTGTAAGGTATAGAATTGTGTGATTGAAATGCAATGTATCTTACTAACTCATCTTAGCCTTTTATTCAGCAACTTTCTCAGCTCCTAATAGAATGTGCAACCAGAAACTCTCACACTCTTTGAAGACATGCATTTATGAGATAATGTAACTTTATAAACTTAACAGTCTCCACTATTTTACTTTGGCTCTTTCCCCTCACTAAAGTAACCCTTCTCTCACTGTAATTTACACATCTTAATAATGCTACTAATTCCAATTCAGCAGATCTTTAATGGATATCTATTATGGGCTGAGAATATTGTAGTGTTGAGAACAGAATATACATTAGAAGTAGGATTCATGCTTAAGGTACTTATCATCCCTTTCAGAGAGATACGAGACAAAGGTGAACCATTTAAGTGCCAACTTGTATGATATACAATAACGGAATAAAGGTGGGTTGCAGCAGCCACAGAAGCTGCATCTTCAAAACGACAGCTAGAATTGGGTAAATCAGAGAACATGAAAGATGAATGACATTCTGTGATGAAAGAATATTTACAAGGCTCTGAAGGGAGATTGCCCCTGGAACACACATGTAAAATGTGACTGCTGACGGTAATATAGCAGAGATGTGCCCACCAGCTCTAAAGCAAAATCAAAATACTGTCCTTGCCTCCAGGGGGAAAACACCTTTGTGAATGAATAAATGATGCTAGTTACAGAATGTCTGTTTTGAGTAAACAATGGATGAATTACTCAATAAGCAGCCTGACTATAGAAAAAGTCTGGTTTCTTGTCACATATCCTCCATACAGAGGTGCAAGCATTTGCATAGAAATGAATTGATTTGAGAAAGGGCAGAAAAGGAGAAGCAACAGAGAAAGATGATGCAGCTAGCAAGAGACTGCAGAGGAAAATATCCTTATGGATTTGATTAATAACACTCTGTTCCACTTACGGTCTATAGTGCCTTTCGTAATTTAACTCATGTGGCCACCTCATATCCCATGTCATTTCAGATAAGAAGGCGAAAATATGATTTTAAAAGGGGAGTAATGACTACTTTGTATCTATAAACCATTCATCACATGAAGCCTTAATAGAAAAGTCATATACTTGGCCTTTTGAAAATAAGTAGACTGTAATTATTTTAAGAAACTAAAGTGGATCTTACAAATGGAAATTTCTCTTACATAGAATCTGAGTGACATTTTTTTGGTGTGTGTATCATTTCTTATTATTTTTAATTTTTTGAAGTTTTCATAAAAAAGACTTTAAAGGACACTTTTTTTTCTATCCAGTGTATCTAATTGGAAGTAAAGCTATGTGGCTTTAGAAAATTACGTTTTACATGGGAAACTACTCTGGGCCTTTCTTCCCCTTCCTTTTTATCCTTAAAGAAATACACATATTTATTATTGTATCTCTAAGAAAATATTTCCTAACAGTTTTAGTAAATGTTTAAAAAAGCACTCATAAAAATTGGAAGTGCTGGGATAAACAAAAGTAAATGTTTTCTTACTGTAGAATCCTTTGACTTTTAAAAATATGCTAATGTGCATTGTGACTCTTTAGAAAGTGGTATAATATCAAAATATTTTTCAAACTTCTAGATTTCAGGACTTTTTTTGAGAAAATTCTTAAAGAGCTAGTGCTCTGCAGAATATAAAACTGAATCTGTTTCGTTAGGAAAAAGCTAATTAGAAATTAACAACATCTAAATAGTGTCAATTATGCAGGTAATCTCTGCTTTAAGAAACCTCAAAATACAGAAATCCCAAGTGGAAATACTTTCTAAAAGACTTTAATACAGAGCTCTACTTCTTATAAACTCTTAAGTATTTTAAAAACGTTAAGGTGGGTAGTATAAACAATGTTTAACAACCAGGCTTTGGAGTCGGATGCATTTGGATTTCAAGTTTCTCACTAACTAAAGGTATGACTTTGTCCAAGAATTTATCATCATGTCTATAAAATGGGGCCATAGCAACTCCTTCTAGAAGATTAAGAGATAAATATGTACTAGTACTATTCATAGTAACTAGTAAAAACTATATGCTGTTATTCCTATATTGAAATTTATAATTATATTTTAAAAGATATGATTTGGTACAAATATAATCTTAATCATTAAGTGTTAGCCATTGCAAATTAAAAGTTAATCTGAAAGAATAGCACAATCTGAAATTACTCAGGACCTTCTCTGTTGCATTGTCTACTGTATTGTGAAACTTAGGAAGCATTTGCTTCCAGGGGTGGGGATGGATAAGTTACTGGAGTGCCAAATATATTTTGTAATGAAAGTAACTCATCCATTGGGCAACCCCAAAGCTTAGCTTCATGTTTATAGATATAATTATAATAAATTTCAAAATCTAAGGTCCACCAATAGAAACCTATCATATTATTTATGTAAAAGCATTTCTAATTTCTTACCACATCCTATTAGGAGCACTCTTCTATAATTAGTTACAAGAGTATCATACACTTGCCAATAAGAGTACAAGAACTGTTTTATTACAGTGTAAAAAAATCTCAAGGTATTTTATATATATATATTACACATATACATATACACACATTCATATCATCTGAGAGAATGGTGAATTATCTGAATATACAAAGGAAAGTAAGATAACCTTTCATCTCAGTAGCTGAATAGCAAGAAGAGCAGAATACTACTTATGATGTGGTAGTACTTCTAAAACCTGACAGCAACTCAGGTTTTTGTTCATCTGTAGAAACAATGGCATCCATATTTCATATTCTAATATTCTGGCATTTTTCTTTTGTTGCTTTTAATCACACAAGTAATTCTCCGTGACTCAAAAATACCCCAAAGGAAAGTTGTGATTGGTTTGCCATCCACAGTCGTACTACAGCGTGCCCACTAATCACAGCTCTCAGAATGGTCAGTCACTTCCTTGACCGCATAGATGTTAAGCACCTAATTTGTGCTAATGACTCTTCCAGGAGTAGGTTCCTCAGTTGGAACAAAATAGACATGACTACTGCATCCTAGAATAGTCTTGTAGTTCAGATAGACAACTGAGCAAGGTGACAGTGTTACAGGGCATAATGCACTGTGCAAGATGAAGCCTGGAGAAATCTGGGATTTGCTTGGCATTCAGTGATTCTGCAATTTATCTTCAATGTGGCATACTTTGATTATTAATAATAATTATAATACCAACATAAGACATATACTCCTGTTGCCTTAGATAATAAAAATATAAAATAGCAATATATATCTATAATATTAAATTTTAAATTATTAACATAATGAATGAATAAATGAATGTCAGATAGGTTGCATGGATTAGATTACTTAGTTGAACACTACCAAAAAATGTGGCTTTTCCTTCACTTCTTCAGCAACACTTCTTACTACTTTCTCTCTAGATGTTACACTCCAGGAAAATAGTTACATGTGAATCAAGTTTTCCATTTGTTTTAGAGCAGAGTAAAATCTTCCAGAATTTTCATCAACATGGAAATTCATAACTAAAACAAGCCACAATAGACATCGTGGGGAGAGATCTGCCATAGCTTCAGGTTGTTTTCCAACCCCTACCTCCACCTCACCTCCCACACATATTAATTTTTACAAGGAACTCTCCATTTCACTATTTGATGCTTCTGAACTTTTTCCATTATTCCCTCAATTTTATCATTTGTCTTTTCCTTCTCACATTCCTTTCTATTTCATTGACATGTGCCAAATCACCTACTCCACCATTTTTTGATGTCCTACTAATTTCCTTGAGGATGATGTTCTACAACTCAATAAAACTCTTATTACTGATAGTACTAATGCATGATTTAAATAAACATCCCATTCAACAAATAATCGCTCAACACCTTGGATGTGTCAGATGCTAATTTAGGTGCTATGAATACAGCAATGAAGCAAATAAAATGAAAGAAAAACAGACAAATATTCTTGTTCTCTTGGTATTTACATTCTATTAGGCAAAATTCAATCTACAGATATCAACACGCAACTTGAGAATCAATATAACCTTGCACTAATAACATTATCTGAGTTTATTGATTAAGGCAAATCAACATAATTTAGTTCCAATTTAATAGGAAGTGATATACAGAAATTTTTCAGTGCAGCTACTCACAACATCATGGCTTGTCAGTTTTGTAGCTAGGAATACAATTATTTATGATTCTTTCTCATAAGACCTTTTTGATTTTCACCGACTATGATATGCGTATGAATAAAAATTTATCAAAATTTATCAATTGATATTTTAAAAAAAACAAATGCAGCAGAGTTGTCCTTGTTTATTCATCAGAAAAAGATATTAAACTTGCCTTTTCCTAAACTTCAACATCTTCACTTTCTTTCAGGCCTTTTCACACAAAATGGTACTAGTTTCTGCTTTACATTCACTAATTTCTATCACCTGGAACTGCTTGTGAAACACTTCAGTTTTTGAAAATCTTCTTCATAAATTTGATTTTCTAATTCTGTTTCCAAGCTTTTCCAAAAGTGGCTAGCACATTGCTTTACTCATCACAGCCAAAAAGTAGTGAACAAGAAAATATTTGGCAGTTAAAGACTTATCTGTTGAATGTCAACGTAAAGCTGACATTTTATGACTTTTTTTAGCTTCATAACTAAAGGAAGTTCTTAAGCTTTCAATTTATTCTTTAATTGAAGCTTATTATGGTCTGAATTGTCCCCCATCTCCTCAAATTCATATGTTGACGTCTTAACCTCCAATACTGCTGTATTGGAAATAGGGCCTTTAAAGATGTAATTAAGGTTAAATCAGGTCATAAGAGTGGGACCTAATCCAAGGAAAACACCTAGGCTCAGAGACAGTACGTGAACTCTGGTCTCCTGAGGCTATGTCAAGGGCTGTTACCACTGTGGACATACTGCTTCCTCTTCTGCTTTCTGTCCTGATTTGAATGTTTCTTCATTAATTACTTATTTTATTTTGTATTTTTGATGTCTCTGTATAATTATCTCCCTCTCAGGTTAATATTGTTTTGCTAGTTTAAATTTTACATTAAAAAACCTTTTGTGGGCGAGCTCTGGTGACACAGCAGTTAAGTTTGTTATGCTCTGCTTCAGTGGCCTGGGTTCAGTTCCTGGGCACAGACCTACACCACTCACCTATCAGTGGCCATGCTGTGGTGGTGGTTTACATACAAAAGGAGGAAGATGGGCACAGATGTTAGCTCAGGGTGAGTCTTCTTCAGCAAAAAGAGGAAAATTAGCAACAAATGTCAGCTCAGGGCAAAGCTTCTCAGGAAAAATAACATTTTGCTCAGAACACTGAAGATCTACTTTCTTATCAACTGATTAATTAATTCATTCAACAAATTTAATGAGATTTTTCTACGTACCAGTCAATGGGAATACAAAGATGAACAAGAAGAAGTTTTTTCCTCTATGATGTTTACAGCCTGTTAGAGAAGGTAACAAATTAGGTCAGATGGTTCTAGGTACTACAAAGGAAATAGAAGTAGAGTACATGTTTGGAGAGCGAAGGTGTGTGAGCAGGGGCTGGGGGGAGGCAGTCTATATACGATGGTCAGAAAGGTTCTCTGAGAAGATGACATCTGACCAGAGGACATTTGGTTAGACATTTGGCCTTACTTGAATGAAAGGAAAGGAGAGGCAGATGAAGATGTAGGCAAATGGATCCTAAACTGAGTCAACAAGGAAACATTCCTTAGAGTGGTGGTTCTCAAACTCGTCCCCTGGAGAGCTTTAAAAAAATCCTGATACCCAGGTTACATGCCTGACTGAGTTTATCCAAAGAACTGGAGAGTGCAACTCAGGCATTGATATTTTCATAGCTCTATAGGAGCTTTCAATGCTTGGCCAAGATTGAGAAACACTGTGTTAGATAGCAATAAACTTGTGTCACAGAAACTGAAAGTCAATGAGGCTAGAGTGGACAAAGGATGAAAATGAGGGAAAAAGCAATAAAAGATAGATTATAGGTCATGATATATTCTTGAATATTATTTTGAATGTGATGGAAAGCCACTATGGGTTTTGAGCAGGGGGCATCACATAATTTCATTTGTAAAAGATAACTTCATTTGTAGAGTGGAACGTCGATTACAGGGGCATTGAAGAAAGCAGAAAGTGGGAAACAAATTTGGATGCTATTAAAATAACTATCCTTAGGTCATAATAATAAAAGTGGAAGTTATGTTCAAATGAAATCTGATGTTAAGTTGATAGTTATTCATTTTTTATGTTGCCTGTGTTTTTCTACAAATACTTTTTAGAGTAATTTTTTCATCTTTGGTGTACTAGTTTGCTGGGGCAGCCATAACAAAATACTACAGATTGAGTGGCTTAAACAACAGAAATTTACTTTCTCACAGTTTTGAAGGCTAGAGGTCCAAGATCAAGGTCTCAGCAGGTTTGCTTTCTTCTGAGACCCCTCTCTTTTTCTTGCAAATGGTCGCTTTCTCACTGTGTCCTCGCAAGGTCTTTCCTCTGTGCGCATGTGCTCCCAGTATCTCTTCCTCTTCTTGTAAGGACACTAGACCTATTGGATTAGGGTCGCATTTTAACTCAATCACTTTAAAAGCCTTATCATCAAATATAGTCACATTTTGAGGTACTGGGGGAACAAGGCTTCAAGATATAAATATTTTTGGTGAAGGGACACATTTCAGGCAATAACATTTGGTGTTCTGAGATTTCACCATTGTTTCACATCTGCTTTTCTTCCTTTAGCAGTGGAAGTGGTCCTTCTATAAAATTTGTTATCATCATTTAGTCTATTCCACTTACTTCTTTTCTCCTTCTGGAACTCATTTTTGAGGGCTGTTGGAAGCTCTGGATCTAACCTTCATTTCTCTTAACTTCTCTCTCATATTTTCTGTCTCACTTGTATTTAAATCTAGATTCTGAGATAATTCCTTGGTAGATTTCCAGCCCAGGAGTTTCACCCATCTTTATTCTGCCTTTTAGGCTATTGTTTTCAGTTTAAATGATCAACCTGTAATTGACAACACTTCTAGGAAATTCTGTTTTTATACGTGAATTATCCCCTGAAATATTGCTGAGTGTATTAGTTATGCTTTGTTTAAATTCTTCTTTTTGCAGGATTAACTTTGTTTCATCTTTCAGAACCTCAGATCCTTTCACCTTCACAAGAGTCTGCTTTTACGTCTATTTTAGAGGAAGTTTTCCTTCTATCTTGCTGTTCTTTGGATCTGATCCTCTTTATTTTCTGTGTTTCAGGTGTTCCTCACATATTTGGACCACAATGGCACTTTTAATTTTGTTCTTGTCTAGTTTTGATTTATTCTCCTTTAGGTATATGTGTATATATGTGTGTAGAAAATACATACATGAATATGACTTATATAAAATATTTTTTTTTTTAAAGATTTTATCTTTTCCTTTTTCTCCCCAAAGCCCCCCCGGTACATAGTTGTGTATTCTTCGTTGTGGGTTCCTCTAGTTGTGGCATGTGGGACGCTGCCTCAGCGTGGTCTGACGAGCAGTGCCATGTCCGCGCCCAGGATTCGAACCGACGAAACACTGGGCCGCCTGCAGCGGAGCGCGCGAACTTAACCACTCGGCCACGGGGCCAGCCCCTTATATAAGATATTTTTATCTTATTTAATGAAATCTTGGATGAATGGCGATGTTGCAGGATTTTCTAATCTTATCATCTTGATTTTATCTCTATTATTTTGAAATACCTTATTTCTTGCCTTTTGTACTATTGTTAATTTATTTGCATTTCATGTTGAGCTACTTACTTATAGAAACTATCTAATTGTGTTTTCTGATTAAATCCTGTCAATTTTTATTCTGACACTACTCATATTTGTTTCTCTAAGTTTATTTTCATATATATGTATTATTTTTTCAGAGAGGATCAATATTTTGTTCTGTCAAGGTGAATTTTCTGTCCACAAGTGTTTGGCACTATTAGTAATATAATTACCACTCCCTTCCCTAATGAAGGTTAGTGTTTTAGAAAAGTACAGCAGGAATTTTGGGTTATGTTGGGTAAAATATAAACTAGTTTTGGTTTTGGGTTTTTTTTGCTTTTTTTTTTTGGTGAGGAAGATTGTCCCTGAGCTAACATCTATGCCAGTCTTCCTCTATTTCGTATGTGGGTTGCCTCCAAAGCATGGTTTGATGAGCAGTGTTAATGCCTGGGATCCAAACCCACAAACCTCAGGCCACAGAAGCAAAGTGTGCAAACTTAACCACTGTGCAAACAGGCCAGCTCCTAAACTAGTATTCTTAAAAGAAGGATAAATTCATCTTAATTATTTTTAATATTTATAAAGAAAACAGCAGTACAATTTGAAATATTGTGATAATAGTTACAAAATATAGATTTAGTAATTTTATTAAATTGTTTTTGTAGGATGCACAGATTCTTTTAAGTATAAACTAAAAGAATGGAATAGAGAGTTAAATTTTGCACAGGAAGAACATATGAGACATGGTCTACCTTTAGATATATGAATAAAATCTTCTTTTGTACATTAAATATGAACTGATTAGGAAAGTGAAAGGAAGTAAGAATACTTTAAACCTCAAGTCTCAATACAAAGTAAGAGAATTGAAAAGATCTTTCACTGACTTGCCAAATGAAATTTTAGAAAGAGGCACTCCATAGTGGAAGGCCATGACAAGGAACCGAAAAGTTAGAGTTCTAAATCCTGGCCATGCTCTTTTCTAACCTGAAAGATGGAAGGTGAAGCCCTAAACATCTTTGGGGTCTTCTGTCTCTTGTTATTTTTTGTAACTCCTGTCTACCTTTCAGAATTGCAGGAAATTCAAATGAGATAATAATGTATGTTAAATCGCTTGATAAATTTTAAGGAATAACAAGGATCAAAGAATTATTTATTCACTTATTTAATAAATAATTTTAAATATTTACTCCAAGATTCTGTACTAAATGCTCAAGTCTCAGATAAATAAGCACAGTCCTTTTTTTCTTCCTCAAGGAGTTTGTAGTCTTTAGGGGAGTTAGAGATGTAAACAATTGTCCCTGGATGTTAGGATTCTTCCTTTTCTTAACATTTATCTATAAATATTCTTTGTAGACAGAGAGGAGAAGAGTTGCAAAACCCTTTGAACTGATTGTATCTCCAGCTGCTGCTTGACAAGTGGGTCAGGTACACATCATCCTTGATGTCCAGTCAGCTCTGCACAGATACCCCCAAAGCCCCGTACTCTACAGTGATGCTGGTGCTGCTGCTGATGCGGGGTCGGTGAGCCAAGGAGTCAAAAGAAAGATTTCTTGGACTCTCAAGATCTGGCAGTAGTGCTCTTTTATTTAGAGAATGGAATAGCATGGGGACAGGACCCACGGGCAGTCAGAGCTTCTGCTGCCGCTGCTTCTGCTGCCCCCGCTGGCATGGGGACAGGGCCCATGGGCAGGCAGAGCTCCTGCTGCTGCCCCGAGTTGAGGGTTAGGGCTAAATTTAAGGCATAGGTATGTGAGTCATCTCTTTATGAAGACAAAGGAAAGAAAATGAGAAAAAGTTAAAATGGTATCAGTGCAGGTAGGATTTGGTCGCTGGGTGATCCCATGACTTTTAGACAAGAATCAAATGGGATTAAGTAAAGGTCAGAAGCCACCACCCTAAATCAGTTACATGAGATTGCCAGACAGCAACCAACTTAGTTCTTGCCTTCCCCATTAAGAGCTTCTAGGGACAAGGTCATCTCTCCTTTTCTTCCTGGTACAGAGAGGGAGGCACCTTTTACCGATAGAGATTTACCTTGCAAATGTAAATGTGTCCCAACAAGGGCAAGTTACATTCCCCAGAGCCTCCTTCCCTGTCCCAGTTTATCAAAAGCAATCAGCCCCAAACAATCCCGATGCCAAAGAGACATATCCTGGGGTGGCCAATTTCAGGTCCCTACAAGGTCATGCCCCCTTCCTTCACAAACGCAAATGTCTCTCAAAAGGGCAAGCAAAATTCCAGTCCTTGGAGCCTGCTTCTCATCTGCAGTTTTAAAAGTAACCAGCCTAAAATCCTCATCACTGCTACTCACTGACTGTACGAGGAGTAGAGATATGTATTTCTCACTGTTCTGGAGGCTGAAAGTCCAAGATCAATGTGCCAGTCACTTCAGTTCCCTGGGGAAGCCTCTTTTCCTTGTTGCAGACAGCTGCATCCTCACACAGTGGAGGAAGGGAGAGCTCTGGTCTCTCTTCCACTTCTGTCTTTGTTTTCTCCAGATTTGTTGAGGCATAATTGACAATTGAAAATAAAATCTTACATATGTAAGGCGTACAACTTGATGATTTGGGATATATATACATATATACGTTGTGAAGTAACCATCATAATCAAGGTACTTAACATATCTGTCACCTCATATAATTACCTTTTTTGTTCTTTGTGTGTGTGTGGTGAGAACACTTAAGATTTACCCTCTTAGCAAATTTCAAGGATACAATATGGTACTGTTAACTATAGCCACACTGTTGCACCTTAGAACTCCAGAACTTATTCATCTTGCACAATTGAAACTTGGGACCCCTTGACCAACATCTACCCCATTCCGCTTCCCCCTAGTCCCTGGAAACCACCACTCTACTCTGCTTCTATGTGTTTGACTGTTTTAGATTTCACATCTAAGTGAGATCATATTTTTTTTATTTTTAAATATGAGGTACCTAATGTAGTCAAACTTACAGAAATAGAAAGTTGAATGGTGTTTGCCAGGGACTGGGGGGAGGGGAAAATGGGAATTGTTCAGTGGGTAGAGAGTTTCAGTTTTGCAACATGAAAAGTTCTGGAGATCTGCTGCATAACCATGAAAATATACTTAACACTACTAATCTAACATTGTTTTAAACTCTTTTTTCTGAAATTGATATGCTCCTGATATTTTTGGAGGTTTAAGTAGTTATTTGTTAAAGGAATTTGGGATTTGGATAATTGTTTAAAAACTATGCAGAGAGGATATGAAGGGTAGTAAGGAATTGGGTGGGGTGTCGTGTCCCTGAGATAGTTTCTCTATTTTATTGTATTGCAAAAGGAACGAAACATCACTGTCTAGGTCTCATGACAATGGAGGGTTTGTTACGGAGACCACCCAGGAAACTGAAACTTCCTTATTTTATCACCGGCCTCCTAGCACTATTTCTTTATAACACTTTCTCCTCCTCATATCCTGAAGACTCTTGGCGAAAAAAATACCTCAATGTCTTTTCACACTCTCTTAGAGAGAAGAGAAGGATTATTTCAGTTTAGTGAAATAATGGAAAAAGGTAGTTTATGCACACACACACATGTGTATGCACACTCTCTAAGCTATGGTGTCATGGATGGAGAGATTTGTGGAGCAGACAAAGAAGACAAGATGAGCTATTTGATTTAATATCAAAGGTCCTTTTACTCTGGTCCATCAAAGATCAAACATATCTAATCAAGCATAGATGGAATACCTTCCCAAATGTCTCATTATGTTTCTCTGAAAAATTCATATTCCTCTGATAAATGTGACACGGGCTTTATTTCTTATGAACTAGTATTCTGGCTGAGACTGTTAAAGCTGAATTTCTCCTCTCCTTTCCTTGAGTTATATTAAAAAGCATTCTTGTGATTAAGAACCATTTCAAGTCTTCTTTCCTGACTCAGGGGTGAGGAGATGGAAGGCGTAAGGAAAATCTTAGCTCACCTTGTCACTCAAATAATTGTAAGCTATACTAAGTTTAATAATGTAGCTCTAAAGAAGTCACAAAAATTCTACTTGTGAGAGTCAGGGAAAGCTTAACAAGGGAGAGGAGTCGGGCTAAATCTTTAGGTATGTATAGACATATTTCAGGAGGCAAAGGTGTAGTCAAGGAACTGTAAGATGGTATTCATTAGGGATTCTTTCTGCTAAGGTGACAAAAATCTGACTCAAACCAGCTTAAAATGATTAAAAAAAAAAAAAACACGCACTGACTCACATAACTGAAAAGTCCAAGATACAAATAAGGTGATCAGCGTTTGATCTCCTTGACGTGCCTTCTTGTATTGATGGGGTTCTTCGAATTCTTAATTCCATCTGCTGTCTTCATTCTCTTCATCTGGGGGCAAGAAGGTTCCTGATGGCTCTAGGCTTACAAGGTTCTTGTGTCTTGGGATCTTTTGGAATAGTTTTTTCTCTCTCCCATTATCAATATAAAAAATATTCTAAAGTATTAGTTTCTTATTGCTGCTTTAATAAATTATCACAAACATAGTGCCTTAAAAACAACACAAATGTATTACAGTTCTAGAGGTCAGAAATTCTAAATAGAATTCCCAGGCCTAGAATTAAGATGTCAGCAGGGCTGCATTCCTTTCTGGAGGCTCTAGGAGAAAACCTGTTCTTTGACTTTTCCAGCTTCCACAGGCTGCCTGCATTCTTTGGCTTGTGGCTCCTTCATTCAACTTCACAGCCAGCAATCGCCAGTTGAGTTTTTCTCATAATACATCACTCTGACCCTTCTGTCCCTTCTTCCTTTTGATTACACTGGGCCCACCTGGGTAATCCAGGATAATCTCCCTAACTTTAGGTCAGTGTATTGGCAACTTCAATTCCATCTGCTACCTTAATTCCCCTTTGTCACATAACATAACATATTCACAGATTCCAGGAATATGGGAAATGGGCATCTTTGGAGGCCACTGTACTGGATATCACACATGGCAATCTCTTATGGGAAAGAGAATGATGTACGGTGTTTGGCCAAGTCTCAGACTGGTGTCTATACTGCTATAGAAGGGTAGTGGCAGCATTAAAGAAATTGAGAAGAGATAAAAGGCAACCTTATATTCATTCTTGTAGGGAAAGAGGATATATAATATACATAGATGTTAAGAAGAAAAATAAAACAGGAAATTGATTTAAAGAATATTGGGGGTAGAGATGGGAGGAGACAGTTGCCTTTGTAGACCTCATGTTGTTTAGAATCCAGAGAATGAAGGATGAACCAAGAGTTCTTGATGTCTTGTGATGCCTGACTTGAGATGGATAAATTCCAAGAGGAAATGGGATCTCAAATAAGGTAGAGGTGAGGCTGTGAGTATTGGATGGGAGGGGGTGAGTCTTGCAATGATCATAGAGTTCCACGGTCTCTTGTTCTCTCTTGCCAATGGGCGTGTGGACTTTGTAAGAGGGAAGGTTTTACTTAGGGTACCTGGAGCTCTTGGATCCCTCTTAATTCCCGCCCATGGATATGCAGAAGCAAGCGGAGAGGTGGTCCTGTCTGCAGCACCTCGACACTGGAGGATCTCTGTTGACACTCAGAGTACACGCTGAACATAATCTTCTTCTCCTAAACATCACTCTAGTGACAGTGTAAAGACTGAAACAAAGGGTTACCCTGAGGAGCAAGAAATTCTGCTAGTAGACTATTTTGAAAACCCATCTGAGAGCCTGAAATAAGACAGAACCATGATAATGTAAAGAAAAAGGTACTTATAAGAAAAACTGGGAAAACAGAATCATCAATATCAAGATTTTTATGTTATTTCCATAACCTAGAAAAATAAAGAATGCGTTAGTCAGGTTCTTTCAGTTTCTAGTGACAGACACTCTCCTCAAACTAGTTTGAATCATTCATTTATTTATTCGGCCATTCAACAAATATTTATTGAAAGCCAGGAGTGGTGCCAGACTCTGGGGCTATTATAGTAAGCAACACAAACAAAGATTCTGTCATAGTGGAGCTTCTATTCTTGTGGGGAAAAGAGATGGTAAATAATGAAATAAATAAATGAGAGAATTCAGGTTGTTATGCATATCATGAAAGTGTTCAGTGAGAGTGTAACTGATAGATTCTTAAAGAAGATGTTACTTTAGTTACCAAAGGCAGGAAAGCCCTCTCTGTAGAACTGATTTTTCAGCTTAACTTAAGAAAAATGGCTTATATTGGGACATATAACTGAAATACTTAGGTGTGAAGCTGGTTTCAGATATACATAAAGCTGTCTTTCTCTTTTGGCTCAGCTTATCTCTATTTGGCATTTTTCTATAGAGAAACACTTTATGTTATGAGCAAGATGGCTGCTACCTACTTCTTATGTACACTCTTTTTTCCCGGGGTTGAGAATGGGTACCATAATGGAGAGATGCTTCAAAAACAGAAGTGAGTAGAAGGATTCTGAAAATGAACTAGACACAGGAGGACAAGGAAATCATGGCAGGCAGGCAAAACCCCTGCAGTCCCATAATACACAATATTGATTATCTAAAAACATGGGAAGAACAGTTTACACACCTGGATGGGGAAAAAATGGCTACCTAAGTGAAATAAGTCATCAATTTTAAAGACAGGAAAACATTTAAAGTGCGAGATCCACAATAATGATGTGGTAGAAACTATAGTCTAGACAATGCTGACTCTAGTCACATAATTAAATATAATCAGCAAATAGTATTCTAAGATCTTAAAAAATATTGCCAAGGGCCAGCTTGGTGGCGTAGCATTTGAATTCTCGCACTCCACTTCAGCAGCCTGGGGTTCTCTGGTTTGGATCCCAGGCAAGGACTTGCACACCACTGCTCATCAAGCCATGCTGTGGCAGGCATCCCACATATAAAGCAGAGGAGGATAGGCACAGATGTTAGCTCAGGGCCAATCCTCTTCAGCAAAAAGAGGGGGATTGGTGGCGAATGTTAGCTCAGGGCTAATTTTCCTCAAAAGAAATAAAAAATATGAATAAAAAAATATTGCCAAGTTTTTGCCTCACAAATTTTGGTTAAATGCATAGAAATCTATATTATGAATATGTATACAAATCATACTTTGAACTATAAGTAATAGGACTAACAAATTTCCTTTAAGTAGAATACCAAACCAAAATAACCTGATGAACAAATACTATTGGACACCACTGGCTATTGGATGCAAATAAATATGGTAGAATTGATCTTGGGAAATCAAAAATAGGAAATATGGAAAGAAAAAGAAGATTTGTTTTTGGCAGGGAGGCAAGTCCAGTTCAAAAACTAATGCATCCTTTGTTGGGAATCATGTTTTATATGTAGATATCTGGAGGAATTATTAATTGCTACATATGAATGAGACCAAACGTTCAAGTGTTTATGCAGTAAGTAAATCAGCTTACCTATGTTTGCGATAAGCTTACATGCTCCTGTGTTTTTTTTTCTTTTATACCTAATGATGGGTAACTTTAAATAGGGCATGTATTTAGAGTTGATCTGACAACCAAGTTAATTGAAATGTTAAAAGTCCTCTCTTTTCAAGGGGAAAAAGAAATCTTTCAAGAGGAGCTGTGTCTTTCTTAAAAGAGAGATCACAAAACACCTGAGACATATGATGGAGGCCATTAGAGAGAAGGATGAATGCCAGTTTGTGAAGTGCTGCTTCAGCTGTCTCAGGAGAGTAGCTGCCAAGCACACTCAAGAAGGAAATACAAAATCGGACATCTGTATGTGTGCAGCATCCACCATGTTTGCTCTGAGGAGAGAGAACCATATGAAGCAAGACAGCAAAGGTGAAATCCAGCAAGATAGCCTACTTTATTGCCATGGCAACCCAACCCTGATGAAAAGTAAAAAAAACAATAAAATATCTCTGAAAAAAAATCTGTGCTATGAATACCTAGAGGGTTGAGGAAAGATTCACTCATGGAAAGAATCTGACATTTTAATGATTTGGTGATTCCTTGTAACAAAGCCATGGGTGACGCTTTTGGGAAATGCTGATTTCAGAAAGCATTGCATTTACTAAATTATTTAATTTGTTCTGTTGCTAAATTCAGATTTACATGTGAAAGCTGTAGTTTTGGATTAAAATCTTTAGTGCCATTGCCGAGGCCAAAGCATTAACATTGTCACTCTCCTTGATGCCTTTTGACAATCTTTTCCTATCATATTTCACATAAATTGTTTGTTCAGTAACAAAGAGAAGTTCCAGGATGTTTTGATCTTTGGTTAAAATTAAAGCTGTATTTTATATGCCTAGATTGGATTCTCAAATTTCACCCATCATTGTTTAAAAATGTCCTTTCTTCAACTTGCCGATTCTCGGTATGCAGTTTAGTATGGAGAGAAAACATTCATTTTTTTTTTTCTATCTGAAATTGTTTAACTCTCACAGCTCTCTAAATTTTCCCAGACTTCAGGCAATTTTGAATTATTCCTATGATTTTTTTAATTCAAATAAGACCTCCTAGTTTGTAGAAAAAGTCTGGGAAAGCTTGTTTTCATTTTTTAAGTCAGCGTCATTGAGATAATTTACAGACAATAAAATCTACCTTTTTAAAGTGTACAGTTAGTTGAGTTTTGACAAATGTATGCAGTCATATAACTACTTCCACAATCAATTTCTTGGCAGTGTTATTTTAGTGTTTGTCAATACCACTTCAAGTTTGTACCGACTTGCTTTTGGTAAAAATAGAAATTTTTACCATATTCCACTCCTTTATGCTATTTTATCATACACATTACATGTATGCGTTATAAACTCAACAATAGGGTGGGAAAATTTTTGACTTAAGCAATAAATGTCTTTAAAGAAATTAAGAGAAGAGAGCCAGTCCTGATGGCCTAGTGGTTAAAGTTCAGCATTCTCACGGCTTCAGGAGCCCAGATTCACTTTCTGGGCGCAGAATCACACCACCCATCTGTCACATAACTACCTCCACAATCAATTTCTTTGCCATGCTGTGGTGGCGGCTCACATACAAGAACTAGAGGGACTTACAACTAGGGTATACAACATGCACTGGGGCTTTGGGGAGGTAAAAAAGAGGAAGCTTGGCAACAGATGCTAGCTCAGGGTGAATCCTTCCCTGCAAAAAAAAAAAAAAAAGATAGATGCACATAAAAAATAATTAAGAGAAGAGTAATACAAATCTTTTATTTATCTTGTATTTATTCACCTTATAATACTTCTGTTGTTCTTCATTCTTTTCTTCGTACTGAATTACAATTTGATGGCATTTTCCTTCAATCTGATGGACTTACCTTAGTATTTCTTGCAGTATACTTATGTTAGCATTGAATTCTTTCAATTTTTATTTATTGGAAATACCTTTATTTCACATCCATTTATAAAGGATAATTTCACTGTATATTGAATTCTTAATTATAGGGGTTTTTCCCCCTCAGCATTTTGAATGTTAGTTCAACATCTTTTTTTGCCTACGTTGTTTCTGATGAGAAGTCAGCCTTTAATTGCATCATTGTGATGTATGTGATATGTACTTTCAAGACTTTTCTCTGTTTTTGGCTTCAGCTCTTTGACTCTGATGTATCTAGACGTGTTCTCTTTGTCTTTATACAATTAGGGGTTCATTGAGGTTGTTGGATGTGTAAGTTAATATTTCTTACCAAATTTTGAGAGTTTGGGCCCACTATTACTTCAGATATTTTTCTGCCCCTTTGTATTTCTCCTTTACTCCTGGAATTCCAATTACACATATTAGAATGCTTGCTATTGTCCTATAAACCTCCAAATATCTGTTCATCTACTTTTTCAATCTTCTTTCCTCTTCATTCTTCAGATTTAAAAATTTCTAAGTCTTCATCTTCAAGTTCCTAATTCTTCTGACATTTCTAATCTTCTGTTGAACAGACAGATTTCAGCTTCAGGTATTACACTTTTCAGTTCTAAAATTTTCATTATTATTTTTTTATAGAGTTTCCAGGTCTCCGTTGAGATTCCTTATTGGTTTGATCATGTTGATTATTCTTAGCAAATTTTTCTTTAATTATTTGAAATAAATAATTTAATAATTATTTAATTGAATATGTATTCCTTTAATTCTTTGAATATATATGTAATATTTGCTTCAAAGTCTCTAAATCGAACATCTGAACTCACTTGAAGTCACTTCCTATTGGCTATTTTTAAACTCTGATTATTGTTCACAATTTCTTATTTCTTTGTCTAGTTCATGAAGAGCAATTTGGTTGATAATTATGCATGATAAGTAACACATTGTAGCCATTCTGGACTCTCTTTTGTTCTCCTGAAGAGTGTTTTTTTGTTTGTTTGTTTTAGCAGTCAATTATCTTACCTGTACTCACATTGTGAAATATGTCTTCAGTTTTTTGGTTTTGGGTTTTTTTTTAAATCTTGATTCCCTTGTGGTTTCCCTGTGTCTGAATAGTTTAGAGCTTAGTCAATGATTCCAACAGAGGTTATGCTTAGACACCTCGAGCCAGTAAGTTTTTTGCCCCCACTGCCCCAGCTCTGCGTGAATTATATGCAAATATGCAGCAACTTCACAGTCTCCCAGGCTTTCCATTTTCGCTGAGCTCTCTGAGGTCTCTTGAACATTCTTAGTTTAGCTGCCAGCCAAGGATATTTGAAGAGTTTATTATCTCAGTTTTTCTCTGGCTCTCGTGCTTCCAAGAGAAATATCCATTGAATTTCTTCTTGTTCTTCTAGCCACTCTGACATGAATCCACCACCTGCAGCAGGTAAAACTATGCAATTTCACCAACCAAACTGATGAGATGGGAATGCCTTCAGGCAAGAATGCTACACGCTCATTTTTTATCTAATGCAGTGGGAATTTTTTCTGAGTAAAAACTTCTCAAGTTGCTGTCTGCCTTTAGTCATTTTCCAGTATCCTTAAATTTGTTTTTAATAATTTTGACCAGTTTTGTACTTTTTTCCTGCTGGAAGGAAATGTTCAACCTCCTTTTAGAGCCATTTCCAAAAGAAAAGGTTTTCTTTATTATACTACACTGGAAAAACATTTGAGATAGTTAATATATCAAGATAAAAGCAAACTCTTATAGTACAGTTACCACAGACAAATTAATTTAAGTCCCTGGAGAAATAATTAATATAAGCTATAAGAACAGTTAAAACTCTGTTAAAGAAGACTTCACTTTTGAAATCGTCTTCTATAATTTAGAAGAATATATATTAATGAAATGTATCCACCTTACATACCCCATACAATGCTCTCAATATTGTGGAACACGTTATTGGTGCAATGCAATCATCATAGCTTTAAAAACACATTCCCAAAAGAGGCACATATGTGAAGCTTTCATTTGTGGTAATGAGGGAAATAAAAAATATTCAATTCCAAAAAAGTTCTGATGAGATACACAGGCATCCAATTTCCTTCTCATATTAATGAAACATGTCTAGGCACAAAACTATCATTATTTTTAAAGGAAATAAAAATTTGTTTGAAGAAAATAATATATCTTGATAATAATAGTCATAGTGTATCTTTACTGGGTGCTTTATAGAACAAGTACTCTGCTAACCCTATTTACATAGATTTTTTCCATCTGATCCTCACAGTCACCCTGTGCTGGGTGCCATTAGCAGAAAATCTAATCTGGACCTTTGGAACAGCAGCATTGCTTGCCTGTTACACAATGTTAGTGTTGGGGGGTGGCCGGGGGGTCCTGTTGTGCTTCATATTTTCTCTCTTTGTACATTGGGGATAATTTAAATATTCTTGACATCTAATTTCAAAATGCCCTTAAATTTTAGCTTCTATTTCTCACAATGTTAGTAACTTTAGTGTACTCACCATTGTGAATAGAAACAGAGTTCAGACACCTTATAATGTAAGCAATGATCACTGGTAATTGATTAGAGCAATGATGCAGATTTCAGCAGGAGACATGCAGTTCAAATATCCTTTATTTGAAATGCATGTGAATGAGTGTCTGATTTAAGTTTCATAGTATTGGAAGTTCATAGTAAAGACAACTCCAGAAATCGCTAAGGTCCATATTTTGTTTCCTGATTTCTTGCTTCATTCCATTTATGCCTTAAACTAATGGAAAGCCTCAGACAATCTCCTTTCTTTTCTCTACCCTCTGAACTTAATCAACTTAATCTGTATTTCTTTGAGCTCCACTTGCCTAGATCCCAGGATTTTTCTTGATTGTGGGCACACTTACTTAATTTGTAGTTACTTTATATTATCTAAGTTTTGTTTTGTTTTTTACAGAAAGTATCTGCTAAAAGTCAAATGAGCAGAGAAGCCACTTCAAATCTCCAGTTTTCTTGTTTCCGCTTAGATGAAAGCTCTGTGGGAAGTGAGATCTCTAAAGGAAGAATGCTAATTAAGAAACTAAAAGAAATAGTATTCTCTAATGGGAATTTGAAGACTTGTCAGCTTGATTGATAGCTGACTAAATGTCTATAATCTACCCCATCATCTCTGAAACTATCACCCTCCCCCATGGCCCTTGGTTTCTTTTACCTGTATTGGTCTAATGTATGCAGCATTGGCCTTTGTTCCTTTTCAATCTATTATTAGCTAATCTTCTGGGATTGACATCTTATCACAACTGCTGTGTCTCCTCCATCTCTGTGTGTCTCAAATATTCACACTAAAGACCTACATCTGCCTCTCCACGACTTTCGCCGTTTCTTTTCCCTTTCATCTTTGGTGCTCAGACATAAATACAGTTTTCTCTAGCGTGTCAAATAATTGCTTTCATGATGTCTCCTATATTTGAATCTCTTTCTTCATCTGTCTGCCAGCATTCCATCTTTAATAAAAGTTAAACTCCAGACTAATTTCCTCTAGGAATATTTCTCCAACTGAGAAAGAGATTTGTCCCAGTTTTGTGATACCCTTTCTGAACTGTCATATAAATTATACAAATTTTTCATGTTCAGGATTTTATTTAATCCCCCTAGCAACTTTGTGTAGGGGAGGTACCATTAGCTCTATTTTATACATGAAGAACTGAAGTAATAATGGAGTTTCTAAAACCACATTATTAGTAATCAGCAAAAAAGTTTCTCAAATCTAAACCCTCTCTCTTTCATGGTCAGCAATTTTTCCATTATGCTCCTCTGTCCATACTGTAAGGCACATTGGAAAATGAGTTGGTATAATACACCTGAGATGGTCACTTAATTTAAATAGAAGTCAGTTTCTGTTTTGGAAAATAGACACCATATACTACAACCCATTAGATTATGGGAAGGATTATTATGTTAATAATAACGATAGTACCTACATTTCATTGAGCAACTATTTTGTGCACGTATGTGGGCATTTAACTTGTACGAGCTCATTAACCCTCACAAAAACATTTGAACTGCCCATGTTCTCATTTAAGGTCCGTGGCTTGACTTGTCCACTAGATTCTATTTCTTTTGCGCACTCAAGGATACTGTATTCTGACTAGGGCCTCCATTTTCTCTCCAACTATTTACTCCCCAGCCCACAACAAGTTAGCTTTGCTTCTTACCTTCACCCAAACAGATCTTATTAAAATTACACAACTTGAACTCTTATCAAATTTATCAGTGAACACCATGTTGTTAAATTCAGTGCTCACTATGTAAAACACTTGGGGGGAAGGGGGTGGACCAAAATGGTGGGGTGAGCTGACCCGGGATTCTCTCCCCTCCAAAATACAAGAAAGGATTGGAAAATCTGAACTTCAGAGAATAAACATAATGCCAACACGTTAGAGACCTACAATACCAAGAAGGCGGAGATCATAAACCCTACTTACAGCCTCGGAAGCGCTGGAACGGTAGGAGAGAACATCGCTCCCTCCCCTAGAGTCTGCGATCGCTGCTGCGCAGGTGGGGAAGGAGCGGGGGAAGGGCCGCGCGACCTGGGATCATCCAGGACTCCTGCCGCTGGTTCAGTGGAAACCCGCTGACGGGGGGGAAAGCTTCCGTCTGCGGGGACCCCATAAACCAAGGGCCTCGGGAGACCAGAGAACAGAACTGATCTGAACGCAGACCAGCACGTGAGAGTAGCAGCCCCTCCCTGCCGGCAAAGCCAGTGGGCGCAGCCATCTTGCCCCAAGGCAGAGAGCTCATAACACACGGATCTCAACCCCCATCTAGTGCTGACAGGCTGTAACTGCAACCGAATTCTACCACCATGTGAAAAAACCGTTCCTCTACCATCCAGCAATTTATAAAAGCCCCAGACCAGAAGGAAAACTATAAAAACACAGAATTAAGTCCTGAGGACTTGGAGTTAGGTAAACTAAGTGATAACGAGTTCAGAGCAGCTATAATCAAACAACTCAATGAGGTAGAGAGAAAGATAGAGAAACAAGCCGAGTTCTGGAGTTACTTTACAAAAGAAATTGAAATCATAAAGAAGAATCAAACAGAATTACCAGAGATGAAAAACACAATGGACCAGATAAAACAGAATATGAATTCCCTGAATGCCCGTGTAGACACCATAGAAGAGCAAATTAACATAATTGAAGATAGACAGGCTGAATGGCTCCAGACAGAGGAAGAAAGAGAACTAAGAATTTAAAAAAATGAGGGAAATCTCCGAGAGATAATGGATTCAATGAGGAGTAAGAACATAAGGATCATAGGAATTCCCAAGAATGTGGAAAAGGAAAATGGAGCAGAAAGTGTGCTTAACGAAATTATTGAAGAGAACTTCCCAAATGTAGGGATCGACAGAGGAATGTGTGTAGAGGAGGGTTTTAGATCTCCTAGATTTGTCAATGTAAAAAGACATACTGCAAGGCACATAGTAGTAAAATTGGCAAAAAGGAAAGATAAGGAAAGAATACTCAGGGAAGTAAGAAAAAAAAAGAGAATAACCTATAAAGGAGCCCCTATCAGACTGTCAGTGGATTTCTCTACAGAAACCTTACAAGCTAGGAGAGAATGGAGTGACATATTCAGAGCTTTAAAAGATAAAAATCTTCAGCCAAGAATACTCTATCCAGCAAGAATTTCCTTCAGATATGAGGGAGAAATTAAATCTTTTCCAGACAAACAAAAGTTAAGGGAATTTGTAACTAAAAGCCCTCCACTACAAGAAACCCTCAAGAAGGCTCTCATACCTGAAAAAAGAAAAAAGGGAGAAAGGGGACACAATCCACAGACTAGGGAGACCGATGGATAGAACCAGAACAGGATAGCAAATATTCAACTATAGCATTAGGGTAAAAGTAAGGAAACTACCAAAACAAGGACGATCTTAGCACTCTAACTACAAATGAATAAGACGAGTTGGAATAAAAAATGAAAATAATTATTTAGGAGGGGAAGAGCAAAGGGTCTAAATCAGTATTGGTCAAGTAGGTAAGAGACCACCAGAGAATAGTCTATATTATACACGAGATTCTAAATGCAAACTTCAAGGTAGACACTAAAATAAAGTACAGAACAGAGTCACAAATCATAAATAAGGAAAAATCTAAGAAACCCAGCATAAGAAATTGCAGTATTAAATGGGTAGTCTAAAGCAAACAGGAAAAGAAACGCAGGAAAACAGGATAATGAGTGACAGATTGACAGCATTAAGTCCACATGCATCAATAATCACTCTCAATGTAAATGGATTGAACTCTCCAATAAAAAGACACAAAGTGGCAAAATGGCTTAAAGAACAAGATCCAACAATTTGTTGCCTCCAGGAAACACACCTCAGCCCCAAGGACAAACACAGACTCAGGGTGAAGGGGTGGAGGACAATACTTCAAGCTAATAGCAAGGAAAAAAAGTCAGGTGTTGCAATTCTTATATCAGACCAAGTGGATTTCAAAATAAAACAGGTAAAGAGAGACACAGAGGGACAATATATAATGATCAAAGGGACACTTCATCAAGAAGAAATAATGCTTATAAATATCTATGCACCCAACACAGGAGCACCAAGATTCATAAAGCAACTATTAACAGACCTAAAGGAAGATGTTAAAAACAACACAATAATGGTAGGGGACCTCAACACCCCACTCACATCAATTGACAGATCATCCAGACAGAAAATCAACAGGGAAATAGTGGAGCTAAATGAAAAACTAAAGCAATTGGACTTAATAGACATATATAGATCACTTCACCCTGAAAGAGCTAAATACACATTCTTCTCAAGTGCACATGGAACATTCTCAAGGATAGACCATATGTTGGGAAACAAGGCAAGCCTCTACAAATTTAAAAAAATTGAAATAATAACAAGCATCTTCTCTGATCATAGTGCTGAAAGGCTAGAAATTAATTACAAGAAAAAAGCTGAGAAAGGCACAAAGATGTGGAGACTAAACAACACACTACTGAATAAGCAATGAATCATTGAAGAAATTAAAGAAGAAATAAAAACATACCTGGAAACAAATGAAAATGATAGCATGCCATACCAACTCATTTGGGATACAGCAAAAGCTGTATTAAGAGGAAAATTCATCGCAATACAGGCACATCTTAACAAACAAGAAAAATCCCAAATAAGCAACCTTAAAGTACACCTAACTGAACTAGAGAAAGAAGAACAAATGAAGCCCAAAGTCAGCAGAAGGAGAGAAATAATAAAAATCAGAGCAGAAATAAATACTATTGAAACGAAAAAGACAGTAGAAAGGATCAATGAAACAAAGAGCGGGTTTTTGGAGAAGATAAATAAAATTGACAAACCACTAGCCAGACTTACAAAGAAGAAAAGGGAGAAAGCTCAAATAAACAAAACCAGAAATGAACGAGGAGAAATAACAACAGACTCTGCAGAAATACAACGGATTATAAGAGAATACTACAAAAAACTATATGCCAACAGAATGGATAACCTAGAGGAAATGGATAAATTCTTGGACTCCTACAATTTCCCAAAGCTCACTCAAGAAGAGGCAGACAATTTGAACAGACCAATCACAAGGAAAGAGATTGAAACAGCAATCAAAAACATCCCAAAGAATAAAACCCCAGGACCAGATGGCTTTCCTGGGGAATTCTACCAAACTTTCAGAGAGGATTTAATACCTATCCTTTTCAAGCTATTCCAAAAAATTAGGGAAGATGGAACACTTCCTAACACATTCTATTAGGCCAACATCATGCTGATACCAAAACCTGACAAGGACACCACGAAAAGAGAGAACTACAGGCCAATATCACTGATGAACATAGATGCAAAAATGCTAAACAAAATTTTGGCAACCAGAATTCAGCAATTCATCGAAAGGATCATACATCATGATCAGGTGGGATTCATACCAGGGACACAGAGATGGTTCAACATCCGCAAATCAATCAATGTGATACACCACATCAACAAACTGAGGAATAAAAACCACATGATCATCTCAATAGACGCAGAGAAGGCACTTGACAAGATCCAACAGCCATTTATGATAAAAACTCTGAACAAAATGGGCATAGAAGGAAACTACCTCAACATAATAAAGGCCATATATGACAAACTCATAGCCAACATCATACTCAATGGGCAAAAACTGAATGCCATTCCCCTGAAAACAGGAACAAGACAAGAAGGCCCTCTATCACCACTCTTATTTAACATAGTACTGGAGGTCCTGGCCAGAGCAATCAGGCAAGAAAAAGGAATAAAAGGAATTCAAATAGGGAGGGAAGAAGTAAAACTCTCGCTGTTTGCAGACGACATGATCTTATATATAGAAAACCACAAAGAATCCATTGGAAAACTGTTAGAAGTAATCAACAACTACAGCAAAGTTGCAGGGTATAAAATGAATTTGCATAAATCAGTAGCATTTCTATACTCCAGTAATGAGCCAACAGAAAAAGAACTCAAGAACACAGTACCATTCACAATCACAACAAAAAGAATAAAATACCTTGGGGTGAATTTAACTAAGGAAGTGAAGGACCTATATAATGAAAATTACAAGGCCTTTCTGAGAGAATTGGATGACGACATAAGGAGATGGAAAGACATTCCATGTACATGGATTGGAAGAATAAACATAGTTAAAATGTCCGTTCTACCTAAAGCAATCTACAGACTCAATGCCATCCCAATCAGAATCCCAACGACATTCCTTACGGAATTAGAACAAAGAATCCTAAAATTCATATGGGGCAGCAAAAGACCCCGAATTTCTAAAGCAATCCTGAGAAAAAAGAACAAAACGGGAGGCATCACAATCCCTGACTTCAAAACATACTACAAAGCTACAGTAATCAAAACAGCATGGTAGTGGTACAAAAACAGGTGCACAGATCAGTGGAACAGAATTGAAAGCCCAGAAATAAAACCACAAATCTATGGACAGTTTATCTTTGACAAAGGAGCTGAGGGCATACAATGGAGAAAAGAAAGTCTTTTCAACAAATGGTGCTGGGAAAACTGGAAAGCCTCATGTAAAAGAATGAAAATTGACCATTCTTTTTCACCATTCACCAAAATAAACTCAAAATGGATCAAAGACCTAAAGGTGAGACCTGAAAACCATAAGCCTTCTGGAAGAAAACGTAGGCAGTATACTCTTTGACATCAGTATTAAAAGGATCTTTTTGGACACCATGCCTTCTCAGAGAAGGGAAACAATAGAAAGAATAAACAAATGGGACTTCATCAGACTAAAGAGCTTCTTCAAGGCAAATGAAAACAGGATTGAAACAAAAAAACAACCCACTAACTGGGAAAAAATATTTGCAAGTCATCTATCTGACAAAGGCTTAATATCCATAAATATATAAAGAACTCTCACAACTCAACAACAAAAAATCAAACAACCCAATCAAAAAATGGGCAGGAGACATGAACAGACATTTCTCCAAAGAAGATATACTGATGGCCAATAGGCACATGAAAAGATGCTCATCATCGCTGATCATCAGGGAAATGCAAATCAAAACTACACTAAGATATCACCTTACACCCGTTAGAATGGCAAAAATATCTAAAACTAATAGCAACAAATGTTGGAGAGGTTGTGGAGAAAAAGGAACCCTCATACACTGCTGGTGGGAATGCAAACTGGTGCAGCCCCTATGGAAAACAGTATGGAGATTCCTCAAAAAATTAAAAATAGAACTATCATATGATCCAGCCATCCCACTACTGGGTATTTATCCAAAGAGCTTGAAGTCAGCAATCCCAAAAGTCCTATGCACCCCAATGTTCATTGCAGCATTATTTACAATAGCCACGACATGGAAGCAACCTAAGTGCCCAGCAACAGACGAATGGATAAAGAAGATGTGGTACATATATACAATGGAATACTACTCAGCTGTAAAACAGAACAAAATCATTCCATTTGCAATAACATGGATGGACCTTGAGGGAATTATGTTAAGTGAAATAAGCCAGCGAGAGAAGGATAATCTGTGTATGACTCCACTCATATGAGGAATTTAAAATTATGGACTAAGAACAGTTTAGTGGATACCAGGGGAAAGGTGGGGTGGGGGTGGGCACAAAGGGTGAAGTGGTGCACCTACAACACGAATGACAGACATTAATGTACAACTGAAATTTCATAAGATTGTAACCTATCAACTCAATAAAAAAAAGATTCAGTGGTCAATTTCCATCCTTTCTTTAGTCTATCAGCAGCATTTGACACAGCTCATTACTCACTTTTCTTTCAGATATTTTCTCCATCCGGCCTTCAGAATATCAGTCTTGTCCTTTGCCTGCTTCTTTGGCTACTGCTTTTCTGAATTATCCTGAGTTTTCTATAAACTTTGAAGAATCTCTCTTTTCAGTATTTTGATAACTTTTCTCCAACTCTACTCATAGTCTAGGCAATTTTCCTCAAACCCATGGATTAAATACAAACATATATACTGATTATTTCAAATTTATTTCTCCAGCAAGCAGCATTCTCTTGTACTGTAGATATGTTTATCTAACATCTTATTTGACATTTCTACTCTGATACCTAAAAATCATTTCAAACATGACATGTTCAAGTCCAGACTCCTTAACTCCAAACATAGATTTAAAGCTGCTCCTTCCTGTCTTCCATCCCCTGTATCCTTCAGTTGCTTAGACCACTTATTAGTTTCCTACTGCTGCTGTATCAAATTACTACAAATTTCCTGGCTTAAAACAGCACACATTATCCTCTTACAGTTCTGGAGATCAAAAATCTGAAATGATTCTTACTGGGCTAAACTCAAAGTGTTGGTAGGATTGCTTTTTTCTGGAGGCAGTAGGGAATAACTCATTCCCTTGCTTTTCCCAGCTTCTAAAGTCTCTCTTCATTCATTGGCTCCTGGTCCGGCATTACGTAGCATTTTCTCTTTTTGCTTCTGTCAACACATTGCCCTCTCTCTCTCTCCGACTCCTCCTGAGTCCCTCTTAAAAGAATCTGATTAAAAAAGAAAAAATAGAATCTGATTATATTGGGCCTACCCTACTAATCTAGGCTGATCTCATTTCAAGATCAATAACTTAATCTCATCTGCAAAGTCCCTTTTGCTATATAAAGTACCATCCATAAATTCCAGGGATTGGGACATATTTGGGAGGTCACTAATTCAGCCTAAAATAGACCTTAAGCTCTGTAGTCATTCTCATTTCCTCTCTTTCACAACCCACATTCAATTCTTCAGCAAACCCTGCTAATTGTACTTTTAAAATATATCCATAATCTGCCTACTTTTTACACCTTTCTGATCCCAAACTTATAGGAATCACTATCATCTGGATTAGAGCAATACCTCCAAATAGCGTCCCTGCCCCTAACCTTGCCACAGCTTGTTCTTGGCCCACTGCCAGAGTGCTCATGTTACTACTGGTCTCATCACTTCACTTTGCTGCTTACAACCCTATCAGGGTTCCCAACTCTACTCAGAATTACATCCCAAACTCTTACCATGATTTCCATGCCTCTAAATCATCAGTCTTCAGCTTGCCTGTCTGCTCTTCCTTCCTATCACTTGCCTCACACACCTGCCTCTGCTGGATCAACCATAGGGCCTTTGCACTTACATCTTTGTCCTTAGAAAATTTCCTTAGATGGTTCCACAAGGGTGGATCTTTCATTATCTTTAGGTTTCTCTCATCCTGCCAGACAGGCTCCCCTGATAACATTACCTTAAATAGTAGATGACCCAAATACTTTGTTTTATCCTGTTTTATTTTTAGCACTATTACCACCTGATACATTACAAATTATTTTGTTTAATAATTTCCTGTGCTCTCTTTCTAAAGTCTATGACAGCATATTTGTATTCCCATGGCCAGAATGATGCTTGGCATACTGGAAGCAATTAATAAATATGTGTTGAATGATTAAACAAATGAATGAATGAATGAATGAATGCATGAAAAACAAACAGCCAGTGCAAGGTAGAGATCATTTTCCTCGCCTGACAGACCGGGACACTGAAGCCAAATTAAGTTACTTGCACTGAATTATGTGAAGAGACATAGTAGAGCTTGGATTTGAGTTTACATTTGTCTGACTCAAACCCCTGCTCAGACTGTATATTATAACATGATGCCCAGTAAGTGATGCAATCTCTTTATATGTAAAAGCACTTTATACACTCTAAAAGTATACAGAGTTTAGGCTTTGGTACTGTGTACGGCATAGGAATGATACATAGCTAATCTTTCCCAGTGATGAACAAGTTTGTACTGACTTCTTAATTCACCATAAAATGTTTTCATTTAACTAACATTTGCTCTAAGAGGCCACCAGCACATTAAGTGAAGTTTTGTAATTAAGACATATGTACACATTAGGCTTCTTTACTCTGTATTTCAAGATGGCCTGTCATGTTCTTCTCCAGAGATGCCCATGGCTCCTTCTTCTAACTTAGTGTCTGCTCTTTGTCCCTCCTTTATCTTATGTAAACTAGCATGTATATTCTCTCTCTGTCCCTTACTCTCCTTTATTTTTCTTCATAGGTTTCTTTCCACTAATTGACATTATTTTATTACATAATTACTTGTTAATTTCTTTAATGCTTACCTCTATCACCAGATATAAGCCTGGTAAAGGGATTAAAAAAAATTGAATTGTTAAATACTATTTTTACACTATTATTTTTTTCTGTGTTTTAATGGGCTTGGAATACTGAATAAAAATATGAAAAATAATTCTTGTAGAAGTCAATATAAGATAATTTATTTAATAGTTTATTGGCCATAAATTAGCAGACATTCTGTACTTTGTTAGGGATGTATTAATTCATTCCACATAGTTTTACTTAGAGCCTAAAATATGCTAGGAACTAAAATAAGTGCTGGGGGAAAAGAAAAAAAAAAAGCACTTTTGACTAATATTCATTATAATAACAGTACATTGTCAAAAATACTTTGTAACTTAGTTCTGACAGACGTGGTGTTTATGGTGGTCCTCTTGATCCTCTTTCTTGTTCCACCTCAAGGAAACAGAAATTCAGATATGAAGATCAACAGTAAAATAGCTACCATCTTGAGGTTTTAAATTATAGGTTTAAGATGAGGTTTTGGGTCAGTGTTTCTAAAACATTCTCTACATGGCTCTGTAGTCCAGAACTGCTCTAGGCAATAACGTTGGAAGATGAAACTTCATGATGCTGAATGCAAATCCGTTATTTTTATTTCCACAGGACTGGAGTGGTAAGTGTAAATTAGAGGTGGTTTCTAAAGCCTTAGGCATGGGTGAGAACTATGATAAAGGCGTCCCGCATGCAGTGCCAACTGATTAAGCCAGTGTAACTTTTAGGCCATGAGAGAGCAGGCACCATTGAGTTTACACAACTTTTTAGTCCCCTTAGTCAGAACTGGTAACCATTTCAGGATTTTTGGAGGGAGTTCTTGCAAGAACCAAGATATATATTTGTTTGGAGTGTTCTTTTTCCATAAATTCTTTGGGAACCTAGCATGGCAGGACTGGGTACCTGAATAACAGAAACATCCTGGACACCTTCACTTCTAACATAGTTTTGCCTAGAAGGCCCAAAGATGACTACTACTCAAGGAATTTGAACAGATTCATACAAAAAGGAGAAACTAAATTGAGAAAGGATCCCACTTAGAGTGGTGGTGGCTTTGGATAGATTTTGAGTACCAACTTAGAAGGGATGGGGATTTCTTTCAAGGCCAGAAATTCTCATTTCCAAATGGGCAGGGCATGGCTTCATGGTGCTGGCTTTGGAGTTTGGGTAGGTTGTGTTAGGGTCTCACTTTTAAGAGCAAGTCATAATTTTAGCCAGCATACTTGGAAGACTGATTTGTCTAATAGCTAACTTGCAGATTCTTGTATTTTGTTTAAAAGATATCTGAAGGGCCACAATCACACCTTTTCAACCAAATGCTCTTAATTACCTGGTGTACTTTGCTTAAATTAAAACCAAAAACAAAACAGCAACAACAAAAGACTAATAGAGAAGACCAGCCCCTGGTGATTTATTGAGGACAAGATATCCACATGCTGGCCTGACATCCTCTGTCTTGACTGGACAGCACCAGTGAACAGTAAAAAAATGACATCCATGGGAAATATGAGTTCTTAAACTCATTTGGAAAAACAAAAATTAAACAAAATTATCACAAACTCTAAGATGTGTGTGTGTGTGTTTAAGCCTTTCCCTGAAATGCCTTCTGTGTCTAGGAATTAGATCCACTCATAAAAACTGTAAGAAACTTTTGTTAGCAGATCAAGGAGTACAGAGTATTATAGAGTATGCTAAATGAGCAAAAAACTATTGCTAAGGAAAAATATTGGAACCTCAAAGAAGTATGTAATTACTTTAAAAAGAGGCTTTGATATTGCATCAGGACAAATCCTGGGAAGATGCTCAGGTCTAGCACACAAGCTTTAGACACACAAGCTTTAGGCAGAAATACAAAGAGGATCCTTGCTTCTCACTAGAGCTCTGTGCACATTGGCTTAGGGAACATCAACAACACCAACTTTCTGAAGTTCCAATTCAGAAATCTTTTGAGTCTGGTTTTCATTTGCAGTACATGTAAGAAAAAGAGGAACATTCTCCTTTGGGAGGCATGGTTTCAGAGCAGGGGGAACCCTATATACTAGCTTGCTACTGCTGCCAAAACAAAGTACCGTAGACTGGGTGGCTTAAACAACAGAAATTTATTTTCCCATGGTTGTGGAGGCTGCAAGGCCCAGATCAAGGTCCAGCACGTCTCGATTTCTGGCGAGATCTCTAATCCCGGCTTGTAGGCGGCCACCATCTCGCTGTGTGCTCACGTGACTTCTTCATGGTGTGCAGAGAAAGAAAGAGATCTGACATCTCTTCTGCTTATAAGGGCGCCAGCCCTGTTGGATTAGGGTCCCACCCTTATTACTTCATTTAACC
The DNA here is from genome assembly GCF_021613505.1 of Equus quagga. Lineage (NCBI taxonomy): Eukaryota > Metazoa > Chordata > Mammalia > Perissodactyla > Equidae > Equus > Equus quagga. The sequence continues at coordinate 36,554,155 of NC_060284.1, forward strand.
TTTATCACTTCCTTATAGCCCTTATCTCCCAATACAATCACATTCGGGGTTAGAGCTTCAAAATATAAATTTTGCACGTACACAATTCAGTCCATAGCACCCTAGAAAACATTTTTCCCACTTGATGAAATGTACAGAGAAGAGCAGGAGATGGGGACCACAGAGAATGCAAAGGCCCAGACCACATGTACAGAGCTGTCTGTTAGAAATGTAGGGTCGTCACATAAGGAAATCATGGGCATTACGTCCCTGAACTTCTGTACCAGGAAATGCAGCGGTGGAGGTGGAGTAGAGAACATCTTGGTCATACCGATAGGAAAAATCGATGCCACACCAGACGGCAATGAATGCTTCAAAAAGATGTGTAACTGAAGGAACCACCAGGGCAAATCTGTGAGTTTTGCTTGTGTAGGACTTATTCAGAAGCCATGTGTACAGTTATTGGAGTTCTCACTAGGACTATGTTCCTCAAAGACTAGATTGAAGATGATATTTTAGCATATATTTATTTAGGATATTATATTCATTTAGAATCTATTTTACTGTATCTATTTTTTATAATTTTACCTTTTTAGTACTTATTTTCTAAATCATGGTAAAACGCAAATAACATCAAAATTACCATCTTAAACATTTTTAAATCTATAGCTCAGTGGCGTTAAGTACATTCACATTGTTGTGCTCCCATCACCATCATCCACCCATAGAACATTTTTCATCTTGCAAAACTGAAACTCTGCACCCATTAAACTATAACTCTACATTCCTCTCTCTCTCCAGCTCCTGGCAACCATCATTCTACTTTCTATCTATATGAATGTAACTTCTTTGGATATCTCATATAAGTGGAATCATACAGTATTTGTCTTTTTGTCACTGGCTTATCACACTTAGTATAATGTACTCAAGATTCATCCATACTGTAGCATGTATAAGAATGTCCTTTCTTTGTAGGGCTTAATAATATCCCATTGTATACTACATAATTTTTTATACAAAAAATGTATAACTACATTTTTTCGATCCATTCATCTATGAACACTTGCTTCTATCTTTTGGCTATTGTGAATAATGCTGCTATGAACATGGGTGTACAAATCTCTCTTCAAGTCCGCTTTCGATTCTTAGGGTCTATAAACCAGAGTGAAATTGCTAGATCATATGGTAATTCTAATTTTCATTTTTTGAGGAACTGTCATAGTGTTTTCCATAGTGGTCACATCATTTTACATTCCTACCAGCAGTATACAGGGCTCCAGTTTCTCTACATCTTAGCCAGCACTTCCTATTTTCAAGTTTTTTGATAATAGCCATTCTAATAGATGTCAAGTGGTATCTCATTGTGGTTTTGATTTGCATTTCCTAATGATTAGTGATGTTGAGTATCTTTTTGTGTGCTTACGATCATTTGTATGTCTTCTTTAGAGAAATGTCAATTCAAGACTTTTGCTCATTTTTTGAATGGGTCTGTTTGTTTTTTTGTTTTTGAGTTGTAAGAGGCTTTTTTAAAATATATTCTCAATATTAACCCCTTATCAGATGTATGATTTGCAAATCCTGTCTCCTATTCTATGGATTACCTTTTCACCCTGTTGATTATATACTTTGATGAGCAGAAGTTTTTAATTTTGATGTAGCCCAATTTATCTATTTTTTCCTTTGTTGCCTGTGCTTTTGGTGTCATATTAAAAAACAATTGCCAAATCCAATGTCATGAAGCTTTTGTCCTGTTTTCTTCTGAGTTTTATAGTGGTTTTTTTTTTTTTTAATACCAGTCTCCTTACTGGTCTGATTTTTTTTTTTTAAAGATTTTATTTTTTCCTTTTTCTCCCCAAAGTCCCCCAGTACATAGCTGTATATTCTTCGCTGTGGGTCCTTCTAGTTGTAGCATGTGGGACGCTGCCTCAGCGGGGTTTGATGAGCAGTGCCATGTCCGTGCCCAGGATTTGAACCAACGAAACACTGGGCTGCCTGCAGCGGAGTGCACAGACTTAACCACTCGGCCACGGGGCCAGCCCCTGAGTTTTATAGTTTTATGTCTTACATTTAGATCTTTGATTTATTTTGAGTTAAATTTTTCACATGGTATAAGGCAAAGGTCCAACTTCATTTGTTTGCATATAGAAATCCATTTTTTTCCAACACCATTAGTTGAAAAGACTGTCCTCTCTCCACTGAATGGTTTTGGAAATCTTGTTGAAAATCACTTGACCTCATCTGTGAGAATTTATTTCTGGGCTCTCTAGTCTATTCCATTGGTCTATATGTCTCTCTTTATGCCAGTACAATACTCTTTTGATTACTGTAGCTTTGTAGGAGATTTTGAAATCAGAAAATGTGAGACCTTCAACTTTATTCTTCTATTTAAAAATCATTTTGGCTACTCGGAGTCCCTTGATATTCTCTGTGAATTTTAAGATGGATTTTTCTGTTTCTGCATAAAACATCGTTGGGATTTTGACAGGGATTGCATTGAATCTATAGATTTTTCTGGGTAATTTTGACATCTTAACAATACTAAGTTTTCCAATCCATTAACACAGGGTGTCTTTCAATTTTTGGTGTCTTCTTTAATTTTCTTCAGTAGTGTTTTGTATATTTTCAGTATATAAGTATGTAATATTCAGTATATAAGTCTTTCACTACCTTGGTTAGATTTACTCCTAAATATTTTATTTTTGATCCTGTCATAAATGGAATAGTTTTGTTAATATGCTTTTCAGATTATTCATTGTTAGTCTATAGAAATACAACTTTTTTTTGCATGCTGATTTTGTAACTTTACTGTGTGTGTGTAATATCTAGAGTTTTCTACATATAAGATCATATTGACTATGAATGGAGATAATTTACTTCTTCCTTTTCACTTTAGATGCCTTTATTTCTTTTTCTTGCTTAATTGCTCTGGCTAGAATTTCTAGTACTATGTTGAATAGAATTCGCAAAAGCAGACACCTTTGTCTTGTTCCTGATCTTAGGGGAAAAGTTTTCAGTCTTTTACCATTGAGTATGATGTTAGCTGTGGGTTTCTCATACATGGCCTTTATTATTTTGAGGTAGTTTCCTTCTATTCCTAGTTTGTTGAGTGTTTTTATCCTGAAAAGGTTTTGTATCTTGTCAAATGCTTTTTATGCATCAATTGAGATGATTGTGTGGTTTTTGTCCTTATTCTGCTAATACGTTGTATTACATTGATTGATTTTAGTATATTAAGCCCCAACCTTGTATTCCAGGAATAAATCCCACTTGGTCATGGTGTGTAATTCTTTTAATGTGCTGTTAGTTTGGTTTACTAATATTTTGTTGAGGGATTTTGCATCAATATTCATCAGGGATATCTGTCTATAGATTTCTTGAAATGTCTTTGTCTGACTTTGGTACTAGGTTAATGCTGGTCACATAGAGGGAGCTTGGAAGTGTTCCTTTCTCTTCAATTTTCTGGAAGAATTTGAGGAGGATTGGTGTTAATTCTTTAAACATTTAGAAGAATTCACCAGTGAAGCCATCTGGTTCTGGGCTTTTTGTTAAAAGGTTCTTGATAATGATTCAGTCTCCTTATAGCTCTGCTCAGATTTTCTATTTCTTCATGATTCAGTCTTGGTAGATCGTGTTTCATGGAATGTGTCCATTTCATGTAGGTTATCCAATTTATTGGCATACAATTGTTCCTAAGTATTCTCATGTACTCCTTTTTATTTTTGTAAAATCAGTAGTAATATACTCTTGCTCATTTTTTATTTTAGTTATTTGAGTCTTCTCTCCTTTTTCTTAATCTAGCTAAAGATTTGTCTATTTTGTTGATCTTTTCAAAGAATCAACTCTTGGTTTTCTTGATTATCCTTATTATTTTTCTATTCCCTATTTTGTTTCTCTCTGCTGTGATCTATATTATTTCCTTCCTTCAACTAGATTTCAATTTAATTTATTCTTCTGTATTTAAAGTGTAAAGTTAAGTTTTTGATTGGAGATTACTTTTCCTTTTTTTTTTTTTTAAAGATTGGCACCTGAGCGAACAACTGTTGTCCATCTTCTTTTTTTTTTCCTGCTCTTTTTTGCCCAAATCACTCCAGTACACAGTTGTATATTTTTTTGGTTGTTGGTCCTTCTAGTTGTGGCATGTGGGACGCCACCTCAACGTGGCCTGTCAAGCCATGCCATGTCTGCACCCAGGATCTGAACCAGTGAAACTCTGGGCCCCCAAAGCAGAGTGCATGAACTTAACCACTCAGCCATGGGGCCGGCCCCTACTTTTCCTTTTTAATGCAAGCATTTACATCTATAAATGTCCCTCTTAGCACTTCTTTCTCTGCATCCCATAAGTTTTGGTATGTTGTGTTTTCATTTTCAACTCTCTCAGGATATGTTTACTTTCACAAGTGATTTTTTTTTGTGATCCCTTTGTTAAGGATGTTTTGTTTAATTTCCACGTGTTTGGGTTTTCCACTTTTTCTTCTGCTGTTAATTTCTAGTTTTATTCCACTGTTATCAAAAGTGATACTTTATACAATTTCAACTTTTTAATACCTGTTAAGACTTGTTTTGTGGCCTAACATATGGTCTATCTGGAGAATGCTCTATGTGCACTTGAGAGAAATGTATATTCTGCTGTTGTTGGGTGGAGCATTCTGTATATGTCTGTTACATCCACTTGTTCCATAGTTGTTGTTCAAGCTCTCTGTTTCCTCATTAACCTTCTGTCTGGTTGTTAATTTTACCTTTCAAGACTAGCTTTCAACTTATGGTAGTAATATAAACTTTACCTTTCTGTAAACATTAACACTTGAAATTAATATTTGTAAATAAATTTTATAGAAGGAATATAAACTTGATAAACTTTGTGAAGGTGACATATACTTCTGCAAAGTTTGGGAAGCTCTGATTTAAGGTATGAAATTTGAAGTGTAAAAATGTTGATAATTTGCTACAGTCTATTTTGTGCTTGCTGTTGTGTCAGACACTGTGCTCTATGAATTATATAGGTTTTATTGTCTTCTTTATGATGAGGAGGAAAGTGAGATTCAGAAATAAAGCAGCTTGCCCAGGATCAGGCAACTAGGAGAGTGACTTGGAAAGAATACAAACTCAAGTCACTCTAACCTGGAGGTTTTATTTCATTGTCAAAATATAATTTTCAACTAGTTAAAAATATGATTCTTAAAGAAATAAGCACGTCAAAGGCCTTATTCAATTCATGAGGTAACAATTAAGATCAAAAGGCAAGATAAAATTAATTTAAGAAGCTATCTATAGACATTTTGAAATAAAGTAATATTAAAATAAGTTGGCAAGGTTAAATAGTTTATTTCCTATGTGAAAATAAACACAATTTGGGGGAATATTTTTTCTATCAGATATAAATTCACAAGTTACATGTATCTTCTGCACGTTTAAACTCAACTGAAGAATTAAAAAAAAGAACATTCAAACACAGGCATATTTTCTTAAATAATTAAATAATCCACAAGCATGACATTGAAAGGGCATGCTGTACTCTCTTTTGATTTTCAACTTTTATATAATTTTTCTTAATACCATTATACATTATACATTGACGGGAATTTTTTTTACTGATTTTAAGTTCACTGGGTCATAAATTTTGGAAAACTGGCATGAATTAAGTGACAAATGGAGGTTGATATCATGGAGCTTTTTTTAATCTGTGGAGCTCCATTCCCAAGTTTTATAAAATCCCCTGCAGTCTGTGCCTTATTAGCAGCAGTGTGGACTATATTTCAAGGACATGATTTAGTATCTGGGAACATTGCCTGGGAAATGCTGATACATAATGGATTTGGTGCTTAGCTTTTCTAAATTGTGTAATTTTTTTCATGTTAACTATGATTTTAAAAATGAGGTTTATAAAGACATATGATATCTTTATTTGATATAATTGTTAAATATTTCCTGCCTTTTTTTTCAGGTCTCAGCAGTATCTCATGGATGTTGAATGCAAAGCATTTAAAAATATATATTTAAAAAAACGCCAGTTAATTACATAGTAGCTTTCAGGTTAGAGTGCCTCTTCTTCCCGTATCATATGTTTAGATTATTTATAGACTACAGAAATAAGGAAGTCATATATCATAGAAATATAGATATATCATTTAGGATAACATAAGAATATTGGACTGATGAATACAGGCAAACCTTGAAGATATTGTGGGTTCTGTTCCAGACTACCGCAATAAAGCATATATTGCAATAAAGCAAGAAAGATGATATTTTTGGTTTCCCAGTGCATATAAAAGTTATATTTAGGGGGTCATCCCAGTGACATACTGGTTAAGTTCACACACATTGTTTTGGTGGCCTGGGGTTTGCTGGTTTGAATCTTGGATATGGACCTAGCACCACTTGTCAAGCCATGCTGTGAAGGGCATCCCACATATAAAATAGAGGAAGATAGGCACAGATGTTAACTCAGGGCCAATCTTCCTCAGCAAAAAGAGGAGGATTGACAGTGGATGTTAGCTCAGTGCTAGTCTTCCTCACACAAAAAAAGTTATATTTACATTATACTGTAGTCTACTAAATGTACAATAGCATTATGTCTAAAAAAAACAATTTACATCACTTAATTTAAATAAACCTTATTGCTGAAAAGTGCTAACCATCATTTGAGGTTTCAGTGAGTCATAATTTTTGCTGATGGAAGGTCTTGCCTCAATGCTGATGGCTGCTGATTGATCAGGGTGGGGGTTTCTGAAGGTTGGAGTGGCTGTGGCAATTTCTTAAAATAAGACAACAATGATGATTGCTGCATCAATTGACTCTTCCTCTCATGAACGATTTCTCTGTAGCATTCAATGCTATTTGATAGCATTTTACCCACAGTAGAACTTCTTTCAAGATTGGAGTCAATCCTCTCAAACTCTGCTGTTGCTTTATTAACTAAGTTTATATACTATTCTAAATCCTTTGTTGTCATTTCAACAATCTTCACAACATGTTCACCAGGAGTAGATTCCACCTCAAGAAACCACTCTCTTTTCTCATCCATAAGAAGCAACTCCTTGTTTGTTAAAGTTTTATCATGAGATTGCAGCAATTCAATCACATCTTCAGGCTCCACTTCTAATTCTAATCCTCTTGCTATTTCCACTACATCTTCAATTACTTCCTCCACTGAAGCCTTGAATCCCTCAAAGTCATCCATGAGGGTTGAAATCAACTTCTTCCAAACTCCTATTAATGTTGACATTTTGATCTCATTCCATGAATCACGAATGTTCTTAATGGCATCCAGAATGGTGAGTCCTTTCCAGAAGGTTTTCAATTGACTTTGCCCAGACCCTTCAGAGAAATCAGTGTCTATGGCAGCTATAACCTTATGAAATGTATTTCATAAATAATAAAACTTGAAAGTAAAAATTACTCCTTGATCCATGGGCTGCAGAATGTAGGTCAGATTAGTAGGCATCAAAACCACATTGATCTCATTGTATATCTCCATCAGAGCTCTTGGGTGACTAGGTGCATTGACAACCAGCAGTAATATTTTGAAACTGTTTTTTTTTTCTGAGCAGTAGGTTTCAACAATGGACTTAAAATATTGAGTAAACCGTGTTAGAAACAGATGTTCTGTCATCCAAGCTTTGTTGTTCCACTTATAGAGCACAGGCAGAGAAGATTTAGCACACTCTTTAAGGGCCCTAGGATTTTCCAGAATGGTAAACAAGCTTTGGCTTCAACTTTAAGTCATCCGCTGTATTAGTCTTGAACAAGAGAGTCAGGCTGTCCTTTGAAGCATTGGAAGCCAGGCATTGACTATGAAAGTCCTAGATGGCATCTTCTTCCAACAGAACGCTGTTTCATCTACATTGAAAATTTGTTGTTTAGTGTAGCCACCTTTGTTAATTGTCTTAGCTAGATCTTCTGGAGAACCTGCTGCAGCTTCTACATCAGCACTTGCTGCTTCACCTGCACTTTGATGTTATGGAGATGGCTGCTTTCTTTAAACCTCATGAACCAACCTCTACTAGCATCACAGTTTTCTTCTGCAGCTACTTCATCTCTCTTTTAGCCTTGATAGAATTGGGCAGAGTTAGGCCCTTGGTCTGGATTAGGCTTTGGCTTAAGAGAATGATGTCATTGGTTTGATCTTCTATCCAGACCACTAAAACTTCTTCCATATCAGCAATAAGTTTGTTTCACTTTCTAATCATTTGTGTGTTCACTAGAGCAGAACTTTTAATATCTTTCAAGAACTTTTTCTTTGCATTTCAAACTTGGCTAGCTGTTTGATGCAAGAAGCCTAGCTTTTGGCCTATCTCAGCTTTTGACATGCTTTCCTCACTAGCCTTAGCTATTTCTGGCTTTTGATTTAAAGTGAGAAACATGCGACTCTTCCTTTCATTTGAACACTTAAAGGCCATAGTAGGATTATTAGTTAGCCTAATTTCAATATTGTATCTCAGGGAATAGGGAGAACCAAGGGAGAGAGAGCGAGCTGGCAAAGCAACTGGTCAGTAGAGCAGTCACAACATTTATCAATTAAGTTAGCCATCCTATAGCAGTGGTCTGTGGTGTGCCCAAACAATTACAATATTAACATCAAAGATCACTGATCACAGATCACTATAACAAATAAAACAATAATATTGAGGGGCCAGCCCCATGGTGTAGGGGCTAAGTCTAGCATGCTTCACTTCAGCAACCCAGGTTAGTGAGTTCAGATCCCAAGTGTGGACCTATACCACTCGTCAAGCTCTGCTGTGGTAGCAACCCACATACAGAAAACTAGAGGAGATTGGCACAGATGTTAGTTCAGAGCAAATCTTCCTCCGCCCTCAAAACAAAACCCAATAAGAATAATGAAAAACTTTGAAATAATGCTAGAATTACCAAAATATGACACAGAGACATGAAGCAAGCAAAAGCTGTTGGAAAAATGGCATCAATAGACTCGCTTAACACCGGGTTGCCACAAACCTTCAATTTGTAAAACTGACAATATCTGTGAAGTGCAATAAAATGAGGTATGCCTGTAATCAATTTATTTTATTAACTTGGGTGAAGCAAGTTAATATTTCTTAAGCAGCATCTCACATGATGCAAATTCACCATTATACTAAGGAACATATCTCTGGAGATTCTCTCTGAGCTGAAATAATTTTATAAATTTGTGGTTACTTAGCTTCATCCCTGAATTTACCAACAACGGAGAAAGAGCTGAATGGCCTGTGAATTGTATGAACCTCTCACTTTACAGGTGGCCCAATAGGAGCAATGTTTAGCATGCACACAGCTGACGTGAAGCTGTCAGAATCTCCTTTGCATTCCATGCTTGCTTTCTGGGTTAATCGAGGGCTTACGTGTTTAGAACTGTCAAGTGAATATCTTTTTACAAGCATTACACCAATTTCCTAAGAGGGTAAAAGAAAAAAGAATGTAATCTTTTCATTCCACGTAATTCAAGAGCACTCAATTATTTGGGCACTCTGAGATCGTTATTTTATCATTATGAAGAGCATACAATTAATTGAAAGATAAAGGGATCTGAGTTAGGCAAACTACACATTTTTATTTTAAATTGCTTCTCTGTGGTGATTCCTGCTGTTATTCCAGGTTTTCCAAATGGCTTTTTTGCCCCTTAAGACTGTTACTCCAACTCCCACTTTTAAATCTTATTGATATATGCTTTCTCTAGTTTTCTCATGTAAACAAATACATTGCAATTTGATATAATTTAGAGGCTGCTTTGTTCAATCTTTGAACATCCCTTCAGTATCTTCTCCTTCCATCAGAACAACTATATCTTATTTTGCACAGTGGAATAATGTATTCTCCACTGCTCCATGTCTCATTGCCTCTTTCTTGGTAGTTTTATAATTGGATTGAGGATGATAAAATAAAAATGTTGCCAAGAAGCTTCCATAATCTTGTCAAGAATGGTAAGGGTTTTTTTTAAGCAGTTAAGGAATTTGTGGTTTTCATATTATTGTGCTGTGAAGGTAGTATTTAGAACAATGTCTACTCATCAGGAAATTAAACTCTTAAGATAACAATTGGAAAGGATTCATGACATGGGTATCTAACTATAATAATACAAAATATAAGCTACAGGAGAAAGCACAATTTTTACTACAAGCATTTTTTTAAGCAGATAAAGCATTGATAATGAACTGTTAGGGTTGAGATACTTTTTAAAGGTCATCTGGTTCCACCTCTTCAATCTCAATATGAGGAACATGTATCTAGAGAAGTTAAGCAACCCATCAATGTCCCACATTCCAAAAATCTTTTGGCTTTGCCCTGCTCCTGCTGAGATCTTTTTCCCTATGAATTATTGTTCAGCAGGAGAAAGCACATTATTTGCTTTACTACTTGTGTTTTGAATTCTGTGTGTATATTCTGGGGTATCCACAAGAGAGAGGTCCTTATATTCCTTAAAGAGCCCTATATATCTTAATCTCTTGGAAGGTGTTGAACCATTTTTTTACTAATATTATAAGCCAAAGGTACAGATGACATTTGATACTTTGCCTTCTGTGACTTGAGAATAACTGTAATTTAAAATAGGGTGATCAGTGCAAGCTCCATTGAGACCCCTCTAGTTGGTCAGTGGCTTGCAAAAGGTAGAGGAATTAGCTGTGCAGATACCTAACAGAAAAGCATTCTGGAAGATGTGCCAGGCAGTGCAATAGGCCTAAGGTGCCATCATGCCTGTTATGTTGCAGCCTTTCATTCGTCTCTTAGACTAATAGTGTTACACAGGGGGAAACATTAGCATTACTTCTATTTTGAAGAGGAGGAGAAACTCAGTTTAATCTTCCCTTACTTGCCTGTTTACATGTCCAGAAATCAAGGCCCTAGATGTTCTAATTTCAAATAGAGATTTCTTTCTTCTCCAAAGCATTACTCTTCACTGAAAGGATTATCTTAGTTCTATCAACACAAACCAGGTAATTGAACAACCATGGAGTGAATTCAACTAGGGTAGACAGGCCTTCTAAATAATTTAGGAACTCAAACTAATTTCCTCAGTGGGGGATTTTTCTAGGTCAAATTAGCATGCATAATTATTTCAGATTTTGGTTTAGCTATACAGATGTTTACTTGTAGTTGTCTTTAGAATCCTATTTCATGCTAATAAAATAAAAACCAGTTAGGAAGATAAAAATAACTTCCTCATGTCTGGCACAGTTAGCTAGTCCTAGTGCTGGCCCAGAAGTCAGTGAAAGAATTTGGATATTTCCATTTCCCTGTTCTGAGAAAACTAAATTGGCTTGTTTCAAGAAGTTGAGAGTTGCACTGGATTGTCACCAATCATGGAATGTGTTTACAGACACTCTCTGGAGTGATCATTATGCTAAACAAAATGCCCAAGTAGCTATCCAAGATCTATTGGAGCCAACTAGCTGTTGGTTTCAATGAGGCTCACTTCATACTCTTATTAGAATTTATTTTTTACAGGATTATATTTTTAGATAAAGCCTGGACTCCTCTGAACTCTAAATAATGGGCACAGATTCCCCTTACCCCTTATAAAACTCCAGAACAGGTATCATCCCTCTGATCCATATCAGAAAGATTATAAAGAAAATGTCAGACTTAGATTGGAAATCAACAACTATTTCTGTTTTTCCTACCTTGGGAAAAATCAGTCATGATATTTTGCTTTTTCTTCTTTTTTCTTTTATTTCTCTCACTACCTCAAAGAAAAAGAAAGTTACTAAAAATACTATACAAATAGTATGGACACAAACGTTAATAAATTTATTTTCAGATCTTGTTTTATTATTTTTGCATCATTCTAATTATTTTAGCGTCTAATACGTATATATGGTTTCATATATTTCAGTATTGAATATGCTATTCATAATGGTGAATTTAGCCTTTGATTTGATAACCTTAGAGGAAAACACTTCAATTAAATCCATATGAAACTGACTAAGTCAACTTGGCATTATGTACAGTGATTGAGAGCCCAGAAGAATGAATAAGACTAGTAATTTGGATTATCAGAAAATTTTTAAAAGACTTACAAATTTGATAAATATCATTGATGCGGGGTCAGTGAGCCAAGGAGTCGAAAGAAAGATTTCTTGGACTCTCAAGATCTGGCAGTAGTGCTCTTTTTATTTAGAGAATAGTGTGGAATAGCATGGGGACAGGACCCATGGGCAGTCAGAGCTCCTGCTGCTGCATGGGGACAGGACCCATGGTCAGTGAAGAGCTGCTGCCACTGCTGTGTGGGGACAAGACCCATAGGCAGTCAGAACTCCTGCTGCTGCCCTGAGTTGAGGGTTAGGGCTAATTTTATAAGGCATGGGTACGTGACTTATTTTTACTGGAAAAAGAAAAGATGTAAAAAGTCATTAAATGATTTCAGTGCAGATGGGGTCTGTTCGTTATCTTTAGATACGAATCTGGCCATATAGATCGGCATGTAGGTGAGGATGCCCTGGGCTTCTCTCCTTGGGGCAGCCCTAATTCATACCATAAAAAATTCCACCGGGTCATATAGTTTGGCATGTAGACCAGGTCACCTTGGGCTTCTCTAGCTGGGGCAGCCTTAATCCACATCAATCATCAATATTTATTTTAATTTCTATTGGGGTCTATGCTCATATCTGGCAGATAGTAAAAAACTAGATAAACTTTAGTCAAATGAATGAAAGAGTAAAAGAAAGAATGAATGACTTTGGCCACATGACATTTTCATTGTTAGTTGCAAAAAACACGAAGCCCCTCGCTTTCACGAAACTCACATTTTAGTATCCACTGGGACACATGCTGTAATTCCTATCTCCTGGAATACCACAATCATTTCTTAACTAATTCCTTTGATTCTATTCTTACCCTTGATTGGGTTATATAATTAAAAACAAAATATCCTCCCTACCCAGAAAACCTCTTCACAAAGGCAGAAGAGAAAGAAACAATTTTATTACTGAATAAGCATTAAAACAGAGTTTGATGTACATCACAGGCAATCTGCTGAGAGATTGCAAAGACAGAAAGAAATCCCCCCCTTTTATATAGTCAAGCAGACACAACTCATTAGATACATGTTTCCAAGACAAACAATAAGTGGTTCTCAAGTAAGAGGACTTGACAGCACCATTTGTCACACGTAGTTCATCCTAAATTCACTTGGTAGTTGGGGGTGACCATCTGTGCTAGCTAATTAGCTTTATCCAAAGGGGATTAAAGAAACCTTCTCATCTCTTTATGGCAAGAGGTTGTTTTACAACGTGGAGCAAGGAGCCTGCTGAAGTTAGGCTCTGCTCTCCCACAGACACTGGGAGAAAGGGGTGCTATCATTCTTGATGATTACATTTCAAAGAGATGGTTCCCTGGCTCTTGAGGAAGACATTCCTGGGTTGTACAGCTGGCAGGAGGCTTATTTAGCTTTTAAAAAGATTTACATATGTTTCAAAGAGACAGTGAAAGAACTTACAATTACAAGTTTTCTAAGAAAAGTGCTCTGAGAAAAGAGAGGGGGTACTCTCTGCCCTTATTTTCAACAGAGAGAATTAAGCCTCTTATTTTTAATTTGTGTTTGCCCTTACACCCTTTCTAATCTCCGTGCAGAAGCCAGGAAGATCCTATAAGAAAAATCACATCTCTTTTCAAAACCATTTTAAACCTTCCCATCTCACCCAGAGTGAAAGTAAAAATTCTTAAAACAGCCTACAGCACCCTACATTATTTAGGCTTCTTTTTCCCTTTCCGGCCTCTCCCTTCTCCAGGACCTCATCTCCACCGCCCTCTCCCTCATTCATTCAGCCCCAGTGTCCCTCGCACATACCAACTGTCCTGGCCTTGCGTCTTGATGTCTTGACATCTGTTCTTTCCTCTCTCTGCAGTGCTCCCCCCACATCTCTGCACGGCTGCTCCTTCACCTTCTTCACTCTACTCAGATATCACCTCATCACAAGGCCTTCCCTGACCAGCTTATGCGCTATGGTACTTTTCTCCCCTGACCTTCCTATCCCCCTTAGCCCTATCCGTATTTATTTTTTCCTTAGCACTTTATCACTATTTGATTAACTGTATATTTATGTGTCAGTGTTCCCTTTGTCTATTGCTGCTTAATGAATTACCCCCAAACTTAGTGGCTCAAAACAAGGATAATGATTTTATTAACTCTCATGGTGTTGGTGCATCAGGATTTCAGACAGGGCTCTGCTCTGTCATTCTGGCTCTGGGTCTCTCATGTAGTAGCAGCGACAAGGTGGATGCAGCTGAAAGAGTGGGGCTGAAGCATTTTGGGATTGGCCAAGCATCTTGCTCTCTTTTTCCCCTGTAGTCTTGTGACCTCTCCACTGGAGCTCTCGGTGTCGGGTTTGTTTGGGCTTCCTCACAGCATGGATGCCTCAAGGCAGTCTGATCATTTACCTTGTGGCTGAAAACCTCCAGAAGAAGTATTCCAGCACACTTAATTGACCAATATAGTCACAAAACCAGGCCCATTTTCAAGGGGAATGGACATAGATCCCACTGCTTGATGGGAGGAGTAGCAAAGTGACACTGTGGGACATGTGTATGAGATGCGAGGTATTGTTACCGCCATCTTTGGAAAATGCAATCTGCACAGAGTCTACTATTGTGTGGCACTTCTGACTAGACTATAAGCCTCATAAAGGCGGGGACTTTGTTTTATTTACTGCTGTGTTTTCAGCACCTAGAAATTTGCCTGAGACAAAGTAGATATTAGATACATATTTAAGTAAAATAATAAATGAAATGTTGAATAAAGAATGATCCTCATGGAACCTTGTTATTCCTCTGTTTTAAAACTATGCACATTCATTTACATGCCAAATAAAAGGATTTTCCCTTAAATATATTCAAGTGAGTCTCACAGATCTGCCTACATACAATTTGTTGAGGAGAAGCCTGTCTGCCCTGTAGGCCCTTTAACAGATAAATCTAAAATTCAATCTGACCATGCCATTCATCTGCTTAAAATCCTTCAATGGTACCAAATAGCCTAAGGCAGCGATTTTCAAACTTTTAGACCATGGTTCTCAGCAAAAAGTATATTTAACATTTTTCCCTCACCCCCTAGAACACCAGCCCGCACAAATACATACTCACTGTACGTACAAACTTACTTATTGAAATCGAATCCACGTACAATGCAATGCATTTTGATATTTTCTCTTCTCTTTTCAGTTTTCTCTCCTCTCTTTTCCTTTCCTCTCTTCTCCTCCATTCTGTTCCCCTCTATTCTCACCCAGCATTCTTTTCTGTTTGAAATGGGCAAACAGCCATTGATGATTAAGTAGCTAGGAACTAAAGTTTTCTTTCCCATTTGGCAATTGCTGATTATAGCTTTTAGCTGTTTAACCCACCCATTGTTAACTGTGCTGTTTAGGTAATATGCTGTCTGTCTCCCACTAAGTTCCTATAGATAATCTCTTCCTGGATCCTGGATCACCATAGTAATGTGTGTTTGAACTGTTTTCCGGAATTAGAACCCCTTGTCCACTTCAGGATGGTTGAGACCAATAACTCAACAATGCAGATGTCCAATAAGCGACAGTTTGATGTCAACAGGCTAATAACTCCACCCTCAGATCAGACTAACACGGCCATCTTGTGAACATGCATCCTGTTCACAAAGAGGCATTGAGTCTGACTACACTTGCGAAAATCATCAATTACCTCACTGTTCCTCACCTCTAATCATCTATCTCCATATTTCAGACCACCTTGCCCCCAATGCCATAAATATCCCTGAGTCCCCATTTTCAGAGATGCAGATTTGAGACTTATTCTCTTGCTTCCTCACATGGCTGCCTTGTGATTAAACCCTTTCTTTGCTGCAATCTTGTCTCTGTGTTTGGTTTTCCAGGTGGGGGCAAAAATGAACCTGGTTCATTAACATCTTCTATTTTGTATTTAATTAAAAACAAACAAAGAAAAACCTCAAACACTGGTATGTATGGTCAATTGAATTGATTTTCAGACTGACTAATAGATCACCATTTGCCCTGGGCCCAGGGTTCCTATATTAATCCTATAGAGTTAGAATCCTGAACGTCTGCTTTAAAAAGATTCCAGGTGCTTCTTATAATTAAACATCTCAGCTAAATCTAGGTCCAAATTTCTTAGGAGGCACTCAAGACCCTGCACGATGTGATGCCCATCATCCTCTCCAGCCTCATTTCCCACCACTACTCTTTTTTTTTCCACTTAATGCTATAAAATGGACCCATTTGTGATTTTTGCACCATACGAACTTTGCCTTCATTTGTGCTTTTCCCACCACCTGGATCCGTTACTCCTTTACTCATCTGCCTCTTATTGTTCACCCAGCCTTGCAAAAGATATAGAGAACTCAGAGAAGAGACAAACATAACTTAAACGTGAAAAAATGACCTAGGTAACCCATATTAAAGGAAAGGTAAATTAAAACTACAGAAAGATTCAATTTTCTCCTTTGAAAAAGAGAAAATTGTTACCACATTGTATGGGCCAACGTGAGAGAAAGTGGACATTTGCATACTTTGTACCTGAGAGTATAAAAGGGTAAAATTAACAGCAAGAACAATTTGGAAATATATATTGAAATTTTAAAACCACATTCCCTCTGACCCAGAAATTCTACTGCTCAATCACTATGCTAGTTCCTATTCCTTTAATTCTAATTAATTAATTAATATATTGTCACATGTGTGGAATGATGTTTAAATAATGTTGTTTGTTGCAAAATTATTTCTAATGTTTTTAACTTCCCTAAAAAATCTATTAATAAGTACTGTTAAATTATTTATAGCACCTCTATACAATACAATATTAAGTAGCCCTTAAATAGAATGAGACCAATTTTTATGTGCTGATGATGGAAAACTATCCAAGATATACTGAAATGTTAAAAAAAAAAATAAGATTCAGAATAATGTGTATAGTATGTATTCATTTGTTAAAATGCGCATTTGATTGTACATGCATAGAATCTCTCTAAAACTATAATCAGCCACTGGTGGTAGGGAAAGTGTAGGTGCTAGGGGACACCGGTTAGGAGAGAAACTTTTCACTGTGTATCTTTTCGCGTCTTCTGAATTTTGTACCTTTTTAATTCTGTTAAAATATATGCAATATATTTAAGTCCTTTGGTGCTACCTATTTTGTTAAAGGACTGTTCCGTTTTCTCGGTGAAGGATTACTAGTCTAACCTATTCTAGCTGGGTAAGAATAAAGATGTTACTGTCATCTTATAATTGTGATCCCCAAAAGTAGAGGCAATTGCCTATATAACAGAGTAAGTCCAATAATTTCCTAAATTCGACACTCTACTAAGATTAGAATAGGTGAGGGTGTGTTTAAATAAAATAATGTTTACTCAGATTAAGCTTATTGGTCTAATCAAAGCACTAAGAGGTTTTCCCTGTATAAACTGCCCATTGCTTTCATCATTAATTATTTGGGCTAATAATTAAGATGTTCTAAGTATAGACTTAATATTTGTGAAATTAAATTTTTATTTTGCTAGTTTTCATTCACTTATTATTGAGATCTTCTGCCCCATTGATTTCACTCCACTTGTTAATGATATTTGGGTAAGTTCCCCCACTAACTACAAATCAACCTAATCACAGTGTCGTCTCATCTATTTTTCTCTCCATCTTGCTTTTAATGGTTCCACATGATACAACATCAAATTTCTCATTGAAATTAGAAAAGTTCACGTATATGAACTCCTCTGCTCTGTGTGTAGGATAGAGTTGATTTGAAGCTGGATTGGAAAACTCTAGCCCTATTTTTGGAGATGCCTAGATGACTGGCTTTAATTTTAATTGACATAGGAGCAGTGGGATTTAAAGCCTGAAACTACTCGGGTAGCTCCCAGGACCAGCTTGTTTACTGATTGTTTTCACTTGGCACAACCAGTTAGCTAAACTTGCTTGACTGTATGACCAGAGAGCCATAAAAGACCCCACTGGGAATTTACCTCCTGGTAGATTATCTCCTGAGGTCAGGATTCATTGCACAGATCTTGAAGGTTCAGTCTGGAGAGGAAGCCTTTGGAGAGCTAAGAAGGACCTTTTGGAGCTTGCGCATGGGCTGTCTCTGGACCTCCAATGCTTGCCTGCACTCTTCTCTTGCTGCACTGCATGCAACCTCTGCCTGTGTATTAAAGCCTTCTGTGACTCCGCCTTGTGGATCCTGGTGAGTCCTTACGAATTTTTGTGAACTCTCTAGACAACTTCATGAAAACCCCAAAATTATGTTAGTCTGGGATTTGTTTTCTTAGTAAGCCCATGCAGCCTTCTAATGATCACTTCTTTATAGGCCTAATAATCCTTTATTTAATTAGCTTCTGTAAAATTCTGAGGATGAACATCAAACTTACAGATATATAGCTCTCAAATTGTAATATTTTTCCTCTTTTAACAGTTGGCATTTTGTTTAGCATTAGTTGTTGAACTCCTATACAACTGATAATGATTTTCAAAGATTTCTCTAATCTCAAACCAATTTTGAATTCTTGCTTTAAAAATCTGACTGATGAAGCTTGGCTTAGATGTCAAATCCACTGTAGCCTGGTGACACACAAATGTATATAGCATTGCAGGATGTCTCAGGGTCTCACCTAGCAGGTCCAAGTTTGGTCTCAGAGACTGGCAAATGAAATTTCTATAATTATATTCTAGTTAACTCTGAGTTTCAAGGGTTTATAGGCTTAAACAACTCCATTCTCCATCTCCTGTCCACTTCCCACCAGAGCTCCAATGCCAAAATTCTAATTGTCCATTTGATATTAATAGGTTGCGCCAAAGCCAGCATATATAAAATGAATCCCCTTTGCTTGAAATATTTAACATTACTAATAATAGTGTCTAATAATTTTTATGTGTGAGGCAACATTTATTTGCATATGTAATCTCATTTTGTGTTCATGCGATCCCTTTGTGGTGGGTACTTGATTAGCCTTCTTTTACAGATGAGGAAATTGAGGCACAGAGATGTCACATAAGTAAGTTCCTTAAGATCATGAAGTTGATCAGCAGTGGAGCTGCAATTCACACTCAAATCATTTACACTCCAGAGCTTGCAGTTGTAAACTATTTGACACTGCTTTTCATAACAGTTTTCTTTTTTGAATTATTCTTTCTCTAAATTAGTCAAAGAACTAATATCATCTTCAATATCAGTTTTCACTAATTTCTCACAGTATCATTAACCAACAACTTTGGGGGTCTTCACACGTATTTCATCCCCACCCCTGTTTTCACTTAGGCCCTTGTTCCTGGAAAACTGGAATGCTGCAAGGGCTTCTCCATGTGCTTCCTGCTTCTGTCTTTTCCCCTGTCAATTACCCTCTGCGTACAGCTAATGGGATGATCTCCCTAAAACAAAGCTCTGATCATGTCTTAAATTTTCTTTGAAAACCTTTTAACGCTATCACATTATTTGCCAAAAGATGTCCAAATTCCTTTGTATGGCCAGGACATGCCAATCCAGTTGCATAGTTCCTTTTTGTTCTTGCCTTATACTGTTGCCACACGTGGAGACGCTGGTCTTGACAGTTCGCATTACATTTCCTCCCTTCTCTGACAGCGTAAAGCCCTTGTATTTTCTCACCTCTGCTTCCTTTGTTAGTCATAGTCCTTCTTTACAGAAAGCACAACTCAGATCCGTCACCCTGTTCAATCTTTCAAACTGCCTCTTTTCTATCTTCTTTCACTGAGCAACTACCACCCGTTTAATGCTTTCATTGCCCTGTGATGTCAATTCTGTTTTCCTTTGTCCACGTCTCTTAAATGGTACTTTATCCTGCTGAGAGCCTAGCTTGACAATTTGTACATGATAATTAACTAATTCACTAACATTTATTGACTGATTGTTTTGTGCTTCAAAAACTGAAATATGATAGTTTATTTTTTCTGCAGATGTTTTATAGGAACAAACATCTCAAAACTCTCAGTGCAGCAAAAAGTAATTTAAAAGGGCACTTGCTAACTGCTTCTTAGTTATAACAATGGAAGCATCTGGGGTATTTTTACTTTCTGTCCAATCAGTGTAAAACTGTATTCTAGGGGCAGATAATGGCTCTGGTTGCAGCTAAGGCACAAAGAAGGGTACTCAAGCATTCATTTCTGAAAGCCATGGAATTAGGAAACCAGGTGAAAGTGCTTTGTGTCTGTGGCATTAAAGGTCACTAAGCTCCTACATCATGCTGACTTGGGATCTACCAACCCCTCGGCCGTGAGAGCTTGACTTTGTGGAGTGCACTCAAAGCATTGATTTCTCAGTGTGGAATGGCCTTGACTTTAAAGCTGGTGATTTTGCTTTTACAAAGAAATGGAAGCCTCCTCATTCTACGCCAAGGTAGCCTAGAGTGAAGAAAACATTCTATAAGACACTTCTATTCCCCCAAAACATCATCATAATGTATTTATTAACCCAACTTCATCAGAACTTGTTTTGCCCTGTATGAATACAACATGTAGAATGTATATTTGTGTGATAAAACATTATTTTGCTTTAAAGTGACATTACTATTGAGTATACTTATGCTGTGTAGATACATAGCACATAATTGGTTATATAGGTAAAATATAAATTTATTATGAGGGCATACTATAAAATAGAACAAGTAGGTGCTAGAGTAACATACCTATAAAGACATTTTAATGAAACATCAATGAGGAATACATCCTTCAAGTCTTTCTAGGCTTGAAAATATTGATTTGTGCTATAAAACTATCTGAGAAACTTACAACTTAAAGTTGGAAGTGATCTAGGGATTAGATAATTAAAATTTACTACCCAGTGCCAGTGTATCCTGCACAACACTGCCTGATGATATGCATTTGTCTGCTTATTAATGAAGAGTCTACTATTTGTAACATTGAAGCACCTCTCTGAATGGTGGCCTACCTTTGACTCCATGGCCATTCAGCAATGTACCTAGTACCAGAAGGTGATCTAAAAAGACAGACAAATGTTACATAGTGCGAAACTTACTGACTTAGGGATTGCAAAACAAAAGTGGAACAAATGGTCTTAACTAAATCTTCAATCAGACAAAAGTGCACTAAAATTCTGTGCATGTGTAATATATAGCATGACTTTCAACATTTTGCCATTTTCACTAAGGATGAGTAATTTTAAAATGGATATTTGCATTCTGGCTAATACAGCAGGGTTTGTGTTATTACAGTACTGACTGCAGCAGCTTAGAAGCCAAGACATTTGGAGTGGGTTCAAAATTGATTTGATAACTCACTTGAACATAAGGATTACATTTTACCCAAGATGCTAGCTAATCTACCATAGGCAATTGATTTTCTAGTTTTTATATAGAAATTCCCCAAATTACTCCACTGACTCTCAATTTGGGTTGACCAGACTAGGAATCCCCCAGGACACTTCATTAATCCCCAATAATGGTACAGCTCTGTGAATCATTAAACCATTCAGTATTTCAGTTTTCTCACCTGTGAATGAAGCTGCATAGTTCCTGAGGTCCCTCTGGCTGTAACACTTAGTTGCAGGTCTCTCCAAATAATTCTTAGCTTTATGGTAATTTGTTCACTTGCTAATATATGAAGAAACACTGTGCATTCTGAAGACTAATGCAATGCATTCCGTATAGAAAACCCTAAGTAAATATCTGCTGAATTAATGATTTTCTATGGGAAAATCAACTGATTATGGGTATAACAGTACTCTGTTGCAATAAGCCGGGATCTTTTCTCTAGTTTAAGCTGTGTTTATCCTAGTCTGTTATAAGTCTGGAGGATGTGTAGGGTATACCAACAAAAGGACTGCTTGAACAAGAGGTCAGGTTAATAGTTGAGAGAGGACTCATTCTAAGAGGAGGGCAAATGGGTCCAAAGGAAATACCTCAAGGTCAGAGGATTGTGAATATTTTAATGAAAAACTCTATTCTGTCTCTTAGTCAAACTCCTATCTGTTCTTTCTTTCTCAAATTTATATCCAGATTCTGAGAAATAGGGTCAACAGCAAAAATGGAAAGAACATTTCCAAATTAAGGTCATAGACTGAATGCACACCAAATTTCCTCCCTCTTGAAACTCCACTAAAACTACAGTGAAGACATTTTTTAAAAAGACATAAATCAACAAAGATAGAAGCATAAGGATAGAGATAACAGAAACAAAATTTTTAAATCTAGAAAATATAGATAGAGGAGTGTTAATTGACCTAGCATCCAAATAAAGCTAAATCCAGTGTTGACAATAGGAAAAGTGAAATCATCTTGATTTACACTGCAAAATAATAAAAAGCCTCAGAAACTGAGACAACCGGTCCTGTGGGGTGTAACTATAGAGAACCTCAGCCTGCTTTTCTTACCTCTATCCTTGAACGCAGGCAAAGAGTTTTAAAGATTGTTGTCTGGGGAATCTCATCAGTCTCCAAGAAGATACTTATAGATATGGAATTCTCTAATAAATAGATCAACATACATCTTGGTTTGTCTGGCATAGTCCTCATTTATGTTTGTAACATTGGCATATTATAAACAGCACTTCCTTAATCTCAAAAGTTTAGACAATGACTTATATGCTTACTCTACACTTTATTGAAGCTCAAAATTGGCAAATTACAAATATAAGCTTAAAACTGCCAATCAGCTTTTAGTTCTCTCACTCCTTATTATAAGCCAGTATTATAAGATCTCTGAATGAAGCTGCTCATATGGAAGACTAAAGCACACACACATACCCCCAAATTGGCAAGGAGAAGAAAACTGGAAAAGAACAACTATTAGCAATATTTTTAGAGAGACAAGATGATTTATTATATTCATGAATCAAAAAAGATGCTGTAAAAAGAAAAAAAGCTCTTGGAAATAAAAAAAATAGTAAAAATGAAAAAAAATGTTTTCTGCAAAAAGAAAGGTGGAAAAAAGAAAGTTAAGGACGTATCCCAGAAAATAGATAACAAGAAAGAAGAAGTTATATCCCTACATTGTCCTACTTTACAAACCTCAACAGAAACCTGAAACTTTATTAACTGAAGAAAGTTCAACAGATGGTCTCTGGAATGAGAGGGAGATTGAACCTACAGAAAAGATATGGAAACCATAAGGCCTGTTCAGTATGTCAACATCTGAGTAATAGGAGATTCACAAAGATAAAACATAGAAAATGGAGAGGATTTTGTTATAAAAAATTCCTCAAGGAAAATTTCAGAATGGAATGCTGTGAGTTTCCATACTGAAATGGCCACTGAGTGCCCAGCATAATCAATGAAATATCAAAGTCCTCGTGAAATTTCAGAACAAAGGGGATATCTGCATTTGCTCATGGCAGTTTAGGTTTCACTACACCAGTTTTCCTGCTGGGCTCAAGTAGAACATCTAGAGAAAATCTAGATACAACATAAAACACAACAAAACAAAAAGTACATCTTCAGTTTGAAGACATTGAAGAACTATTCAGGCAGTGAGGACTTCAAGATTCAAGACTCGAGAAAGAAAGGAAGCACAGTGAGGTGTTCCTGACATTTGGCTCTACTTTCCTTCTGAGGAAGTTACGAATTCTTAAGCCAAAGAACTAAGAAACTGAGCAGAGCTTTTCTTGTTCTTTCCGGCTGGAAGGTCAAAATTTAAAGTTTAGAGTCCACTAAGGAATAGAGGCCTGGTAAGCTTCCTAGACATTTAGTTGAGACCCCTAAAAGCCTACACTCTAAAAGTAAGAGCAAACTAGAAATAGACCAAGACCTACCTTCAAATCAACTTCGATCAGCTCAATCTCAGATTGAATTAAAGAGGTATGCCCCTAGTCTAAATCCTTTCTGGAAGAATTTAACATCCAGAGCCTTAATTTATCTCTGAAAGTTTTTATATACCATGCATTTGAACAACAGTCATAAGGAATACAATGGACATGGAAGTGTAAAATTTTAAGATTCTTATACTCTATACTGGGTGGTATAATATCACCAGAAAGGGATCAGCTAATGATGTACACTATAAACTTTAAAGCATCTACTAAATAACAAAATAAAAACACTAGCTTGTAAACCAACAAAGAGATAAAATATATTTAATTAATCCCAAAGCAGGCAGAAAAAGAGAGAAGGTAAATAAAAAATGTATGGTACAAATAGAAAACAAAGAATAATATGATCACCACAGTGAACTGCAACTGTAGGAGAGGAAAGAAGATGGCCTTGGAATCTGAGATTTAAATTGGACCACATCAAAAACACACTAAATGTGATGGTCTAAATACTCCAATTAAGAGACAGATGTTGTCAGATTTTTTTTTAAGGCATACATTTTGGTGAGAAAGATTGGCCCTGAGCTAACGTCTGTTGCCAATCTTCCTCTTTTTGTTTTTTTTCTCTCCAAAGCCCCAGTTCACAGTTGTATATCCTACTTGTAAGTCATTCTAGTTCTTCTATGTGGGACGCCACCACAGCATGGTTTGATGAATGGCGTGTAGGTCTGTGCCCAGGATCCGAACCAGCAAACCCAAGGCTGCCGAGAAATGGAAAGTGCGCACTTAACCGCTGTGCCACCGGGCCGGCCCCTACCTTGTTTTTTCTTTCTCTTTCAAATTCAAACTGGAGCAGCAATTGCTTTATTTGGGCTGTTTGTTTTCTATAGTGAGTTTAAGTTCTTATTTGTCTATATAATTCTGTCAATTAATGTTGCTATTTCCATTTTCTCTGATTGGAATAATCCCATTTCCAGTAGTAGTAATGATAATAACAATTTTTATTTAAAAATCTTGCAATGACTTTTTTGAAAAATTATTACAATCAAAATTCTCATTTGGTAGCAGAGGTAGAGCAAAATTTTCAGGTAGAACACATCTAACTGGCTTCATATGTCACATAATTTTATTGCTTTATAGACACATCTCCTATACACATATATATATAACAATAATAACATGTTTATATTGAAAGCAGGAGCTGTTTCAGAGGCCATTTCTGTGGAAAAATGGGACAATAGGAAAGGAAATTTTCTACTGATTTTTATTAGAACAAAAGTTTCTCTCACGATGGAAGAGGATACTAACACCCTACTGCATTTTAGGAGGATTTTTCTTTGCTGTTCATGGAGCGTTTGAGAAAGGCAGCATCTGCCAGTCAATAATCCTGTGCCTGTAATTCAGTTGTATTGTTCAGATTTAGAATATGAGCGGCAGAAATGACAACATATTTTCCCTACCCGGGATTGTTCCATGAAGAAGACTCTGTCGGAAATTTGTTAAAGTCTACCAAAAGGAAATAAAAAAGTAAGAAAATATCTATATAAGTTATGAAATAACTTATTTCATTGAACATAAATTCCATTTTATGTACACACCAGGAGACATGATAATTGTTTTATTTTTGAGAATTCTTTCTTTTTCTCACTCTCTTTATTTTAATGGAAAGAAGAGAAAGGGAAACAATCTAAATTAATTCAAAATTATTACAAGAACAGACTAAGCTCAGTTATCGTCTCCATCACGCCTTCGTCACTGTTGCCTTCTTACCCTCTGGAGTGAGGTTTCTTCCATAACAGTCTGTCACTTTTACCAGAACATTTATCATGAAATATTCAATTTATGTGTTGATTCCCTCCTTTAGAACGTGGACTCCTTGAGTGTAGTCGATACATCTTAGTCATCTTTGTATCTTCAACACCTAGCACAGTGCCTAAGAGATAGCAATAATCAACGAATGTTTCTTAAGGAAATGTCTATCAGTGGACGATTGTTAGATGAGCAACTCTAGCGGAAGTTTTCCAGCCATTTGTTTGAGTACCAGAATAATTTTTAAAAGTCAGATGTTTAGATACCTTAAAAAGTCTAAGTAGGGAACCTTGTATCATTGCTGTAGATTGAATATTCCATCACGGAAAGAACATCTTTAACCCTACCCTTTTCACTGCTATTTTAAAATTTGTCCTGAAGGTGGCAATATTGAATAATGTTCTGAAAATTTTTCTACATAAAGCTTTTATGGTCACCTTTGATTAAAATTTTATGTTTTAAAATAAATGTCTTTCCCCCAACCCCTATTTATTGTAGTGTAGAAGAAAATATAATACTACTATCTTCCTTTTGTATCTAGTAACCTTGAGTGCACATGTTGAAAGAAACCATTTGTAACTTTGAAAAATAAAGGTTAATCTAGATAAAAGGTTCAGGATAGCGCTCCTCAAATGTCCAAATGGAAGATCAGTTTTTAACACAACATATGTTACCTGCCAAGCAATTTATATCAATCAATGTGTTTAACTATAAGTGTAAATCAGTGCTTGCTCTTTTGAGGTAAAAAGTTATTTTCCTGCTATATTTATTCAACTTCAATGTGACATTTTTAATATTCAATGTGATATGTTAATAAAGGAATACAGTGATTTTTTTAAAAGAATTACTCTAACAAATAACAACAACGAAAACAACCACAACAACTAAAAGAAATTCTACAACCAATACATATCTTTTAAAAGCTGCCAACAATACAATGTGTTTGATTATCACACCTGGGCATGTGTTGTTATATTTTCTATTCTCCATTTTTTCGGTCATAGTTATCAAATAAACAAGGCTATACTAATTCATATTCATCCAAATTTTCAAAACCCACTGTGAAATAGAAAGGTAGCAAGTCATGTTTCACAGAGGTTAATTGATTTGTATATGATCCGTCAGAGGCAAAGCCAAAAATGGGACTCTGTATTTCTTATCTCTAGACAGTGACAACTGCTCATGGTTATAACACTATCATTATATTTATAGACAGTTCAACCTCTTCACATAGCTTCTGGGAAATATGCTAATGCCTGCTTTCATGCTATTTTATATTAGGATTTTGTTGTATATACAATTTATGTTCTGGCTTATAGCTTTTTGGGCTCTATGCACTAGTGAAACATGCAAAGAGAGTTCTAACGCATTCCTTGTCAAAGCTAATATGAAGATCCCTTCCTATTCCTTTCTGTAAAACACATTTAGAAAATTGTCTTAAATTCTTTAATGAGGCTATTCTGAATCGGATGGGATTTTTAAAAGATAATTTTAGGATCAGCAAATAGAGAAGCTGCATGGTCTGATGAAGACAATGTGGAGGAATCATCACAGCCACATGGAATTAACTAGGTGTGTGGGGGAGGGTGAAGGGCTGTAAGGCAGGCAGGAAGAAAGTGGTGTGTGGGGAGCTGAGAGGGAACTGGACAGTGCCTGCGGCAGCATGAAACAGATGGAGATTTCTGACAGGTGCAGTGAGAATGCACCCAGACGGTATACTCACAGGTTTTAAAGATTCTGCACACTGATACTCTATTAGCAAGGAGGACATATTCCAACATCATAATTTGCCAAAATAGAGTTGCCAGATGAAGAAATCAAATAGGTGGCGTGTTCAGGGATATAAATTTCCCTGCCACTGCATCTTGCAGGGGCAGCAGGGGGCAATTTCTTCTTTTCTTGGCCTCAGGCCAGGCTTACAGATGCTTGCTGGCATTCGACCACGTGCAAGGAACTCTTGCAGCTCTTTCAGGTGAAGCAGAAACTGCCTGTGACACTGGAGTCATCGACGGACCTAATCTTCTGCATGCTTCTCTGATTTCAATGATCAGAACACTGGGCCACATATCTGTATCAGGAAATCCACAGACTTTCCAGTGGAGCACAGGTCTTCAAACAGTCCTCTTTGTTCGCCACTTGCTGATTGCTATTTAATTCCCCTACGAGTTGTCCCATATTGCATTAATGTTAAGATTAAAATAGTGCTTGAAAAAGGTATTTTTCTTAAAGTCTTGCCTCTGAGGAAATCTAACTTCCAAAAAGAATACTAACTTGTAGTATTTGATAGTAATAGTAACTATCATTTCTTATTTTCTACAGAAATAATCACTCAATGTTTAAATCTTAAATCTGTTCCACTACAGTTAAAATTCTAAAAAGAAAAAGCATATTAAATCTCAGCCTATTAATTTTAACTTTAATAGACAATTAAAAGAGCTTAGTGAATAAACAGATTTGTAAACATATGTTCTCTGGTTATCTTTGGGCTTCTAGGTCCTTAGGAAATATTCAATCATTTAGTGATCAAGAATGAATAAGTAGTCAGCCCCATGGCCCAGCAGTTAAGTTCACACATTCCACTTCAGCAGCCTGGGGTTCACCAGTTTGGACCCCAGGTGTGGACCTGTGCACCGCCTGTCAAGCCATGCTGTGGTAGGCATCCCACATACAAAGTAGAGAAGACGGGCACAGATTTAGCTCAGGGCCAGTCTGCCTCAGCAAAAAGAGGAGGATTGGCGGCAGATTTTAGCTCAAGGCTAATCTTCCCCCCCACAAAAAAACAACAAAAAAAGAATGAATAGAAGTTACAGAAATTCTTTATGTATAATTATGGAGCAACTTATATGTGGAAAGACTGACATTATTTAAACACACATATACACACAGAGTGCTGCGGGATGGTGACACACTTTCCTATGAAGCATCTTCTGTGAACATCCATCACAATCTCTATCACACTGTATTGCAATTGGCTATTTACTTATATACCATTCTCATTTTATGGTAAGTTCCCTGAGGCCAGGGCTATATTTTCTTCTTTAAATCCTCAGAGCATCACACAGTACATGGCACGTAGCGATAGATACTGAACAAATGCTCATTGGCTGATAAGTTGAATTCATAAATCTTTACGGAGAGTTGATATGTGAATTCACCATGCTGGCTATAGAATCTCTTTATAAAATGAGGTTTTGGGGTGGTAATCTGGTTAAATATTTGTTCTGAAGCTACGTTTTCATAGTGAGCCCATTTCTTTTACTTAGAATGCATGTTGTCTGGAGTGGCTACATGACGAGGCAAGGCTAATGTTTCAAATATCTTGAACAAGCACTTTTCTCCTGAAAGTAATGGATGAAAAATTTTACAGTATACTTCAGTATTCTAAACACTTTGGAAATTTTATCCAGGGGCTTTTTTTTAGTGTCAGAAGGGAGTAATTATTGAATAATAAACAACATTTGTATAGAGCTTTCTATGTTTCTTGAAATAATTTTGTATAATGTCTTATTTATTTCAAATGACAGAGATCCAACTCAAACTAGTTTAAGTTGAGAGAGAACCTACTGATTCATGCCAGATAACAAATCTAGCTTTAGAAACAGCTAAGTTCAGAGATTCGAATGAAGAAGTTTCTTTTTCCATCGTTTTGGCCAGCTTCACAGTATACTGGCCTAATTCCCAGACTGCCTCTACATGTAGGTCAAGATTAGTTGTGGTAGGTCTAAACCAATGTCCTCGTGGCTCTCGATCCGTATGTCTCATCTCAGTGAATACTCTGATTCCGCTTGGCTCAGTTTGTGTCCTGAACCAATCGTAAACCCAGAACCATCCTTGAGTCAAAATTATTGTTACAGGTAGATGAAGTCTTCTCATTACCTTGGTCTGGGTCATGTCTTTTCCACTATGACCAGCACTAAAGAGGCAATGTCAACCAAACTTAAAGTGTATGGAATGGATTCTGTACTGAGGGTAAAAAAGGGCTTTTTTTTTTTTTTAAAGGAGAATGCATGAGGGAGAGATTGTGCTGAGATAAAAATTGTGCACTTGAAACTTTAAATCCATTATCTGATTTATCTAATTAATCCACTTATAATATGTGTGTTGCCTGTCTATTTACGTCTAGACATTAGGATAGACATCGAGATGACAAAGATCATCTATTCTCCAGCACTTGCCTCTATACTTCACTGTATTCCTCTCATTCTTCTCCCTTCCCTTTCCTAGTGGTCTCTTTGGCCTTTCTGGACTAATGGCTTTAGCTTAACTCTTAACAGCTCCTGATATTCACTACAAGAGAAATGTTCTTTATCTCCCAATTTCGGATTCCTGCTGAAGGGACTCATCGACTCAGTGTGGTCTCCAGCCCATCCCTGGACTAATCCGTGGTTTGGGGAGCAGGAAAACATTGTACAAAATGGTTAGTCCATCATCAACTATCAGTCCCAGAAAATCAGGAGACTAGGCAAACAAAACACAGTGTGCCTTACGAAAGAATCAAAGCACTTTTAGCAGTGCTGATGTTGGTATAAGTATCCGTAGTTCCTAATGTGCTTATATTGACCAAAAAAACTCAGCTGTTCTCTGATGAATGAACTTGCTCCCCAAGATGTTACCTTGTCTCCATTCTCCCCAGCCAGAATTATTGTTTCACAAAAGAAGGAAAAATCCAAACAGAATAGCTTAAGACATGGAATCACCACATGATGAAACTGAGGTACAGTTGCCCCAGCGTATATATTCTGTGGCAAAGTTAGCATTTGAAGGGCTTTCCCTCCCAGAACCTGTCATTTCCTCTAAATCAGAGATTGTAAACTAGCAGCTCACAAGTGATTCTGGAACACATAAATATTTTGTTTGGTCTGCACAGCGTTGATCTGGAGTTAATTTATTTTTAAAATTTAATTTCCAACTTTTAAAAACCAGGATATCAGTGTAGTGTGAGTGGGGCCAGGACACAGGCATCCTTCCCTACAAGGGTTGGCAACCATTCAGAGTCTCTGTCTGCCTTGCCAGGGCTCCATAGAGATGTATTAACCATTTGTCTACTAATCAGTTCACAGTGGGGCTTTCAGAACATCCATGAACTCAGGTTAACCCTGAGTAACAGTGAGCAAGATAAAGACAGGACGCTACGTAAATTTGCGCAGAAAAAGTTCAGTTCCCTTTGGCTATTATCAGCTTACAGTGAAATCCAAAATAGCTTCCCCTTGGGTCCTAAAAAATCCCTGTGCTCACAACACAAACCAGATGAGGGAAGATGCTCCTTTAAAGCTCATAGCAATGTAAATGCTGAACCTTCTTCACAGGCTGCCAGGGGCTGCAAAATTTATAACCCAAGCTGGTTTTCATTAAGTCATACAGCTCACTGACTCCACTAAATTGAATTTCTTCACCACTTGTTGGAACTGATGTTCAAAGTATCAAGTCAATCAGCTTGATGTCACCTGCTTAGACTCCCTACTACAAATGTTAATCCTACTTCAATTGTTAATCCTATCATTTTGATCCTGTAACATGGTTAAGAACAACAAAAGTGACTAAGTAGCTTCATAAATCCCATACCACAAAGAGAATAAGGGAAAAAGTCAAGTTGTCTAGAAGTGAAGGTGAAAAAATTGCAAAGAATAACAGTAAATCCTATTTTAAGAGCCTTTCGCCACTCATTTGATATTTCCATAGTTGAAGCGGGTATTTCACTCAGGAATACCTAGAGAACAGAAGACTTCTGAAGATCATGGTGAACCTACCTGCAGATTAAACAGAAATGTTGATTCAGATCTCAACACTCTCTGGCATTCCTGTTCTAAAAACACATAGTATCTGTACTAGTTTTGTAGGCCTGCCATAACAAGTTCCACAGACTGGGTAGCTTAAACAGCAGAAATTTATGATTTCATAGTTCTGGTAGTTTCATAGTTCATAGCTAGAAGTCCAATGTCTAGGTGTTTGCAGGGTTGGTTGCCTCTGAGGGCCATGAGAAAAGAATCTCTTCCTAGGCCTCTCTCCTTGGCTTGCACATAGCCATCTTCTCTTTATGTCTTCATGTCATCTTCCTTTTGGACGTGTCTGTGTCCAAATTTCCTCTTCTCATGAGAACATCAGTCATATTGGATTAGGGCCCACTCCAACAACTTAATTTTAGATAAACCAACTCTTTATAAACCTGCTCCAAATACAGTCACATTATGAGGTACTGGGGGTTAGGATTTCAACATACGAATTTTTGTGGGGGACAATTCAGTCTGTAACAATATCTGCTCTACTTATGTTGTGTGTTCAAAAAAGGAGATAAACTAAGTTAACAGTGTGTAAATAGTTGAGAAGCTGGCTACACTTTCCTTCTCAGCCGTTTTTGGTACACAAAGGCAAGCTTGAAAACAGATGTCTGAGAATTCCAGATGAGAAAGTGGACATGAGAAAATATGGTGCAGAGCTCAAATAATTATGAGTACCAGCCTGGCTAGTCCACAGTTTTGACCCATGACAAAAGTAGTAGAGTACACAACCCTACTGTAAAACCATCTTTGAGTAATGTGGCCACAATGCAGGGAAAAAGAATTCAAATAATTTCCCAGGGAACTTAGTGGATTAAAGAATAAGATAAAGATTTGTAATCATACCTCAAAGTGTAAAGAATTTTGTTTCAGGAACAAAAATGGCTCAAGCAATCCTCCGCTAAAATACAGACTCATTAGGACCTTGTGTATCAGCTGAATGATAGGATCATTTGAAGAATTTATATGAAGTTTCCATGAGGTCTAGCAAAGCCAAATATGCCCCAAAATTTGGATGCAAAAGAAATATGCTCTGCAGGAAGAAAATATTGCTTGCATTTTTAAGCAAAATAATCAAATTTCGCATGAAGGAGAACACTAGAGCTGGGTGGCAATCTTTCCACAGATCTGTGTAGAGCTTATTTCTCAGGCTACAGTTCAAAAGATTGATGATAATGTGTTTTAGAATACTAAAAATTCAATTTTAATGTAGATATCCAAGTAGAGTCCAAGTGAAATATTCTTCTGAGAAAATGTGATGATCACACTGCTTCCGGTGGTGAATCCTGAGATTTCCCATCAAGGCATAATCCCATTACATTCATGGACGTGTTCAAGTGGCATTCAGTAAAAAACTCCATAGAATATAAGAATCAGCCTTTCTTTTCCTCAAACTGCATGCACTCTGTCATGGACTTCTTATATTCATACACTTGAAACTATTTGTACAAAATCTGAGAAAAATGGTGTATTTTTACATCTGTGTATCCTGTCGATCTGCCTGTCATCTACCTATCATTTGTTTCTCTCTCTATATACGTATATCATATGCTATAAATATACTATTTCACTCAATTTTTATCTTGGAATTATAACCATGTCAATAAATATAGCTCTACCTCATCTTTTTTAATGACTGGATAGGATACTGTAGTATAAACATAATGTAATTTATTCAAACTTTATTCTTACAGGGTAAAATGATTTTTAATGTTTTTGTTTGCTTTTAGGAAAAAGAGAAAGCAATAAGGAATTTTGAGCTAATAACTTTATATTATTTAGTGGCATAGACTTGTCACTAAAGGATGATGATATAATTCATAAAGAGATACCAATAGAATTGGTAAAAGGTTATAAAAAAGAACCAGAAACTTATTCATCCACTGAGCTATATAAAGCAGAAACAATACGGCAAGCTTCCATTTGGAAGAGTAGGATACCTATGTTTCCCAAATTTTCTCATCCCGGTACTTCATCGAACTAACTGAGTTAATAAATGTAGACCCTTCCTGTTGTAATTTCTTTTAATCTCATGTGCCAAACACCTGGAACTGAGGAAGAGTAGATATATGCCACTAAGCCTATCCTTCCCTGATATTGTCACACAGATTATATAATTTTATGCTAAGAAAGTCTATTTTTTACCTAGTGTTCTAGTGTTTATTTACTTCCCCTGATATCTTCCCGTAATCAATTTAGCCATTAGGATCTGGCATCACTAGATAGTCTGACTTCAGACAAAAACTCAGGAGATGCGCTGTGCGTATGTATCCCATGTGATTGACACCCATAGAGTGCAATTGCAATGTAAATATGGCCCATATAATTGTGCAGCGGGAGAGCCCGTGATATAATTTAAGGGAAGATCCCCAAACATTGTTCAAAGATAATGACATTTTATTCATGGCAAAAAAATAGGAGACTTTTCAGAGATGATGACATAAAGACATCATGTTCCCAAAAGGAAAGATTTTCCAGAAATTATCCACAGGGATATACAACTACTGATATTACTAACTATGAGGAATGAGGGTTTATTTTTCTGGAGTGAGAGAGTGAGAAACTTCTCCTTACTATGTTAAAAATAATTATTCTTAGGCTTTATTTTTTAGAGCAGTCTTAGGTTCACAGCAAAATGGAGCAGAAGTTACAGAGATTTCTCAAATACCCCTTGCCCCCACCTATGCATCTTTACTATATTTTTAAAATTACCTTTCTACTCTCACTCCAACTTTGAATTTTCTATGTCCCTGCTTGCAGACTAGTTGCAAGTAGTTGTTTCAAAACGAATCCAGCACATTCCTGATTGTTTACTGCATTATTTCATGGGCGAGTTAGACAATTTTTTCCTGTTACATTACTTAGCAAAGCCACAGTTAAGGCCTATCTGAGATGCAGATCTGCAGATAATTTTTAAAAGTGTAATTACTAGGAAAAAATTTTGATATAGTTTACTTAAAATTTTGATAGATGCTGATAAAATGTTTTCCCAAAAGGCTTCAACAAATTCCACTTTGAGTCTAAGAGACTTCCCCTTTATCCATGCCCTTAAATATCAATGATGTTATCAATCATTAATTCTAAATTTTTTACCAAGTTGATTGGCGAGTATTGCATAATATTGCTAAATTAATTCGTATTTACTTGAATAGATTAAGGTTGATCCTCTTTCCATGTTTATTAGCCATTTGTGTTTCTTTTGTGAATTACCTGTTTATATCCTTTCTCATTTTAAAATTAGGTTGTTTCTCTTTTTCCCTTTGAGACTAGATCTGTCAAACTTGAGAGTGCCTTCCTTCTGTATAAGATACCTATTTTAATTCTTTTGATGACAATGAAATGATAATTAAAGGACTTAATGAAACATAGGCCGTTCAGATTGTCTTCATTTATTCTGTTTTAATTATAATGGTAAAAGCCAGCCAAATTTCACTTTCATTTCCTCACCCCATTCAAGAAGATGGGATTTTCAGGAATTTCTCAAATTCCATCAAATTGGCAGTGTTGTCATTTGGTGATTGCTTAGCAAATGCTGTGATGTGGGAGGATGTGGGATGTATGACTCTCCTTTTGTATTCACTAAAGGTGAAATGAAGGGTCCACGGTTTTTACTTATTTGGTTCCCTGAAACACTTTATCCCTATTATAGACACAGAAAAAGGAACATGCATTCTGTCTTATCAAAGAGGGCTTTAGCAGTGATTTGTAGGCATTTAAAGTTTTCTGCCCTGGGAATAGTCTGTCTTTCTCTGGGAAGGGGTGTGTATTGACTTTGGCATAACTTGTTTAATATGAACAGATCATAATCACATTCTATTAATCACTCTGCTTCCCATGAGAAGGAAGAGGCATGACATGGGTATTCTGGTTCTCAATCCCCATGAAGGAGATTTTCCCAGGAGTCTCTTACCCAGCGATTTTTTTTTTAACCAGGCTAGTAATTTTTTATCATATAATTTACAGATGTTTTCTTCTCCTATCTTCCTGGCTCTTAACTCTATTTTATTTTAACTGTACACTTTTTTACTTTTATGCATAAATGCACAGAGTGTTTAAATGACTTTCCCTTTTGCTGCATTAATATCAGACCAGATTTAGTTATCATGGTCTAAGTTCTTTGATTAGGATTCATCAGTTTGTTTTGGGGAACATTATTGCATCAAATTGTAGTTTTGTTTAAAAGAAATTCCTAGGAAGGCATTCTTAACATGCAGCTGGATTAGGAAGTAGACCATGTGCTGAAGTTGATTTTGTTCCTAATTATTGAAATAAAGTTATTCAAAAAATCTTACAAAACTGGCCAAATATGAAATAAAGGGGCTGCTTATTTGGAGCGTAATTATATATTTGCTTTCAAAACACTTTTATCTTGAGTAGGTTATGTAATGCTACCTAATTATTCTGAATTTATTAGGAAAATTCTTGCTTCAGAGTCTTCCTTCTGACACTGAGTTTCAAATTTTTTTAAACAGGTATGGATTAGAATTAATTTGTAATTTTGTAGAGAGAGTAATTTTGGAACTAAAAGCCATCATTTATTGAGCATTTACCATGTGGCAGTCACTCTGCTAAATGCTTTCATATGCGGCGATACTGAATCCTTGCAGAAATCCCATGGGGTACTTATAATTGTTTTTATCACACAAATGAAGAAACTGAGGTTCAAGGAAGTAAAAATATTTTCTCACTGTCTCACAGTAAATGATGGGTTCATCTGATTTCAAATTTGGTTCTTGCAAGCACTGTGCTTTACTCCCTCTTCGGCTGAACAGAACTATGGTGGGGGGATGTCTTCTACAAAAGAGAACGTCCTAGATTCAGGTGGTTTAAATTTTCTCCATCTTCCCACTTGACCACATTATTTTTGTAGTCCATGTTTAATTAGCCTCTTTGACTTTGGAATAAAACAATATTTGCTTTATAATGATCTCCATTACCAGACAAGCTTTTTTTTGTTCACCAGGATATTGTTATCCATATATAAATGTTAAAAATAAATTACTTAGAAAGTATGTTTGTTTCCATTTTGTTTGTTTTACTTTTTAGATTCCCTATATAGATGATATGATACGGTATTTGTTTTTCTCTGTCTGACTTATTTCAGTTAGCATAATGCCAAGTCCATCCATGTTATTGAAAATGGTAAGACTCCATTTTTGATGGCTCAGTAATATTTCATTTTATATGTATACCACATCTTATTTATCTATTCATCTATTGACGGACACCTAGGTTGCTTGTACATTTTGGCTATTGCAAATAATGTCGCAATGGTTGCCAGAGGGGTGGGGGGTGAGGGGGTGGGAGAAATAAATGAGAAGACTAAGAGGTACAAACTTCCAATTATAAAATATGTCATAGGATATAATGTACAGTATAGAGAATATAGTGAATAATATTGCAATAATTTTTATGGTGACAAATGGTTACTAGACTTATCATGGAGATCACTTCATAATATATTTAAATGTCGAATTAATTGGTGGACACCTGAAACTAATATACTATCATGTCAGGTATACTTCAATTTAAAAAATCAGTTATTTCTTTAGTTATGATGATATCATATAAAATATAAGTTTCATAAATATTATTTGTGATACAATAGGTAACATATGTCAGGTATGCCTATTAGTTATATTTTACCAAAATGTGTATAATTCTTCACTACGTATATTGTATTTTAACAGTACTAAGATGAAAAATTTCAAAAACTAAGTTCTTGCTAAATTGTATATTTTTTATATTAGAGAAAATCTATCATTTTCTACGTTTCCTGTGAAGATTTTTTTGTTATCTTTTAAATGATTCATGACCAGACATAGGTACTTTATCCCGCAATGGAACAAAGAATTATTTCTGTCACAGTTGAATGGCTTAGAAAGTAGCAGGGGTTTAGAACCAAAAAGTAGATCACCAACCTCTAGAGCAAGAAGACAATAGTGGCTTCTTGCTAATGTTAAGCCTGTTCATAGGGCAGACTTTTTCAAATATCAGTAATAAATGATACATGGTAAAGGAGTGAGCACAGAGATAAGGGCAGAAAAAGTACTTTTTGCAAAAATGAAATAATGAGCAAATTTCTCACTAGGATATGGTTTTATATATTGGGAACATTTTTAAGGCCTCTAAGGTAGCATCTGATTGTTTCAGAGATTTATATTCTGTGTAATTAAATTATACACACTGTAAAAATATATTGGCTAGACAATTGCAACATAAACTGTTTTAGTGGTGCATTTTAGAATTTGAGGTTTTATTTACTGACGTTTGTTGCTTTTGTCCCTTTTTGGGGGTAGGTTCTATGCTTTAAAAAATCTATTTCTGAGGACTCTGTGGCCACTTGCACAACAATTTCTACCCTTGATATCCTCAGCCAATTCTTCTCTGTTAATAAAAAAAAAAAACTTCACAAAAGTTATTCATTGTGTTCTATCATTCCCCTTTCTGTGATTAAGGAAATCTATTAAAGTAAAGAAGAGCTTTTTGGCAGTCTTTGGCTTACTGTATCAGTATTTCATCATAAAACTTTGTGCTAAGTAGGCAAACAAGGGCATTTTAAATTCTTTTACCAGCTGAATGCATATAGTATTCTGTTCAACTCATCAAGACATTAAGCTATTTTGGAGGCTTCTAAGCATCTTCATCTATATTCTTAACGCTATATTTTCTCAATCTTTTAGGTTTTACAATATGTATTTTTAATTTCATCAACATTGCTGTGACAAAATTTTCACACCATAGGTTGCATCCACTAAAGTGAACCATTTAATCACTTTTGACAGTTGTATACACATGAGAAACCACCTCTTCCATCAAGATAAGAACACTGCCATCACCCTCAAAACATTTCTCAAGCCCTGTTGCCTCTTTCCCTTTCTGTGCTCCTGGTTCCAGACAACCACTGATTTGCTTTTTTCATGATTTTGTAGATTGTTGTACTTTCTAGAATTTTCTAAAAATGAAGTCAGATAATATGTACTCTTTCGTGTCTGGGTTCCTTCAATCAGCATTATTAAGATTCATCCATGCTGTATGAATCCATGCAGAGAAAACAATCTGCTCTTTTTGTGTTACTAAGTAATATTCCATTCTATGTAATAAACATTCCTTTAAAAGTGGACATACATTTTCATTGTTCTTGGGTAAATACTTACAGTGGAATGGCTGGGTGTAAGGATGGTATATGTATAGCTTTTTAAGAAAACCCCAAATAGGGTTTCCCAAACAGTCATATCATTTTTAATTTCCACCAGCAGTGGGTATACTGAAGTGAGATATAAAACAGTTTTATTTACTCTATATCCTCACCAAGACTTGTTATCATCAGTCTTTTTTTTTTTCTTTAAATTTCAGTGATTCTAGTAAGTGTATAATGGGTAGGCTACATACACGTGGTCAGGAAACACTACTACATGGCAGTCTGCGTGTGTGTGTGCGTGTGTGTGCATTTGAAAGAGGGGGTGGTAGATAAAACTACAAAATTTGAATTCATTGTCCTTTAGCAAGTCATTACGTTCTTATTGGACAATTGTTTATCTTTTCTGTGTGTTGTGAACTGCCTTTATAAATCTTTATGACATTTTTTCTGGATTGTTTTCTTTCTATTATTGCATATGAATTCTTTATATTTTCTCAGTACAAGTCCTTTTGCCAGATAACAGTTTGGAGAATATTTCTCCTATCTGGTCACTTGAGTTTTAATTTTTCTTAATATGTCTCTAAAAGAGAAGATTTTAGTATTAACAAAGTCAAATTATTAATATTTTACAGTTTGTATTTTTTGTGGCATATCTAAGAAAACATTGCCTACTTCAAGTTGCAAAGATTTTTTTCTATGTTTTGTTTTAGAAATTTGTTCTAGCTGTTACATATAGATTCATTACAATTTCGATTTAATTTTTATCTATAAGTGAGGCAGGATTGATGTACATTTTCAACATGGATATCCAGTGTCCCAACACCATTTATTGAAAAGTTTTTCTTTCCATATTGAATTGATTTGTCAAACTGTTAAAAATTAAACAACCTGTCAGAAAAGTCTACACACACATACACTATTTTTCATTTTTTGAAAATATCTTATTCCATCAATATATATGTCTGCTTTTATACCCAAGTGACAGTGTCTTGATTACTGCAGCTTTATAGTTAGTCTGGAAATCTAGTATTGTGGTTTTTTCCACTTTACTGTCTTTTAAAATTGCTTTGGCCATTCTAGATCACTTGCATTTCCATGTAAGTTTTTAAATGACTTGTCAATTTGTATGGAAAATCTATTGACATTTAGTTGAGATTGCATTGATTCAACAAATTGAGTTAGTGAAAACTGACATTTTAGAAATACTGAGTATTTCAATCTCATGATTATCCTAGAATTTTCAGTGAAGTGGTCTTGCACATCTTTTCTTATATTTATTCCTAAGAATGTTATGCTTGTTGTCTCTATTGTAAAGGTTAAAATGAAAGTAATATATTTGAAAAATTTTTTTTAGGAAGATTAGTCCTGAGCTAACATCTGCTGCCCATCCTCCTTTTTTTTTTTTGCTGAGGCAGACTGGCCCTGAGCTAGCATCTGTCTCCATCTTCCTCTACTTTTTATATGTGGGATGCCTGCCACAGCATGGCCTGCCAAGGGGTGCCATGTCTGCACCTGGGATCCGAACCAGTGAACCCCAGGCTGCTGAAGCAGAATGTGTGAACTTTAACCGCTGTGCCACCGGGCATGCTCATAAAAGTAATATTTTTAAATTTGATTTTTTGAATATTTACTAATATATAGAAATACATTTATTTTTGAAACTTTTTATTTATTTATTTACTTTTTGGTGGGAAGATTAGCCCTGAGCTAATGTCTGTCACCAATCCTCCTCATTTTGCTGAGGAAGACTGGCCCTGATCTAACATCCATGCCCATCTTCCTCTACTTGATATGTGGGATGCCTGCCACAGTATGGCTTGACAAGCCGTGAGTAGGTCTGCACCTGGGATATGAACCAGCAAACCCCCGGCTGTCGAAGTGAAACATGTAAATTTAACTGCTGCACCATTGGGCCAGTCCCAGAAATACATTGATTTTTGTATATTAGACGTATATCTTGCAACCTTATTAAATTGACTCATTAATTCTTACAGTAGTTTTGTTGATTCCTTCGGACTTCATATTCAATAATTATGTCATTTACAAATGTAGACAGTTTTAATTCTTCCTGTCTAATCTGTATAACTTTTGTTTTTATTTTTGTTTTTGCTTGTCTTATTGCTGTAGTTGGGCTCTTCGGTACCATATTGAGTAGAAGTGGTGAGTGCAGGCATCTTGCTCTTTTTTCTTTTTATAGGGGAAATGTGGCGAACATTGTACTGTTAAATATGATATCAGTTGTAGGTTTTTTATATACGTCTTTATTAAGTGAAGGAATTTCCTTCTAATCCTAGGTTGCTGAGAGTTTCTTTTTTTTAAGATCGGCACCTCAGCCAACATCTGTTGCCGATCTTCCTTTTTTTTCTCCTTCTTCTTTCTTCCCAAAGCCCCCCAGTACATAGTTGTATATTCTAGTTGTGGGTGCCTCTGGTTGTGCTATGTGGGATGCCATCTCAGCATGGCTTGATGAGTGGTGCCATGTCTGCGCCCAGGATCCAAACTGGTGAACCCCTGGGCCACCAAAGCAGAGCCAATGAACTTAACCACTCGGCCATGGTGCTGGCCTCTGCTGAGAGTTTTTCTCATGAGTGGCAATTGAATTTTCTCAAGTGCTTTTCTTTTCATTTATGAAAACATCATAACATCTTTGTCTTTTTTCTGTTGATGTGGAGAATTATATTGATGACATTCAGATGTTAAACTACTTTGCACTGTAGAGGATGCCCTAGTTGGTTACGACGCGTTATCCTTTTTATATCTTGTTGGGTTTGATTTATTAATATTTTGCAAAGTATTTTTGCATCTACATTCAGGAACTGTATTCTTAAACATTTTTGTAATGCGTTTGTCTGATTTTAGTATCATATTATGCTGATTTAAAAAACAGATGGAAATATTCCCTCATCCTCTATTTTTTGAAAGAGTTTACTTACATTTTGCATTATTTTTAATTGACTATGTGTTAAAATTTACCAGTGAAACAATCCAGATCTAGAGTTTTCTTGATGGGAAGGTTTTCGCAAAGGAATATACTTTCTTTAATAGATATAGAACTAAATAATTTTCTACTTTATTTTGTGTCAGTTTTGTGAACTTGCATTATTTGAAGAATTTTCTATTTGTTTTCAAATACACTGGTATGAAGTTGTTTATAATAATCTCCTGGTATCTTTTTTCCAATTTTTTATTGTGGTAAACTATGTATAATATAAACTTTACTATCTTAATCATTTTTTAAACGTATAGTTCAGTGGCATTAAGTTAAATCATGTTATTGTGCAACCATAACTGCCATCCATCTTCAGAATTCATTTCAAGTTGCAAAACTGAAACTCTATACCCATCACACAATAACTCCCCATTCTCCCTCTCTCCAGCCCAAGACAACCACCATTCTACTTTCTGACTT
The DNA here is from genome assembly GCF_021613505.1 of Equus quagga. Taxonomy (NCBI): domain Eukaryota; kingdom Metazoa; phylum Chordata; class Mammalia; order Perissodactyla; family Equidae; genus Equus; species Equus quagga. The sequence goes on from NC_060284.1 coordinate 36,595,942, forward strand.
CATGATTTTGGCTATTCTAAGTATCACATGTAAGTGGAATCATACAGTATTTGTCTTTTTGTGACTGGCTTATTTCACTTAACATAATCTCCTCAAAATTCATCCATGTGGTTGCATATGTCAGAATTTCCTTCCTTTTTAAGGCTGAATAATATTCCATTATATATATGATATATATATATATGATATAAATATATATATATATACACCATGTTTACTTATTCATTCATCTGTCAACGGACAGTTGGGTTACTTCCACATTTTAGCTACTGTGAATAACATTGCTAGGAACACAGGTGCTCAAACTTCTTTGAGATCCTGTTCTCAAGTCTTTTGCTTATATACCCAGAAGTAAAACTGCTGAATCATATGGTCGTTCCACATTTATTTTTTCGAGAAACCACCATACTGTTTTCACAGTGGCTATACCATGTTAACTTCCTACCAACAATACACAAGTATTTAAACTTCTTATATCCTCTCTAACAGTTGTTATTTTCTGGGTTTGTTTTTATGTTTTGGATAGCAACCATTCTAATGAATATGAAGTAGTATCTCACTGTAGTTTTGATTTGCATTTCTCTCATGTTTAGTGATGTTAATCAGCTTTTCATGTGCTTATTGGCCATTTGAATATCTTCTCTGAAGAAATGTCCATTCAAGTCCTTTACCCATTTTTGAATTGAGTTGTTTGTATTTTTGTCGAGTTTTAGGAATTCTGTATATATTCTGGGTAATAATTTCTTAACAGATAGATAATTTGTAAATATTTTCTTCCTTTCTGTGGGTTGTCTTTTTACTCTGTTGATAGTGTCTTTTGATAGTGTCTGTTGATTGTGTTTTTTAAAATTTTTTCATGGAGTTTAATTTCTCTATTTTTCCTTTTGCTGCCTGTGCCTTTGGTGTATATCTAAGAAGATATTGTCCAATTCAACGTGGTGAAATTTTACCCTATCTTTTCTTCTAAGAGTTTTATAGTTTTACGTCTTACATTAGGTCACGGCTCCATTTTGAATTAATTTTTACATGTGGTGTTAAGTAAGGGTCTGACCTCATTCTTTGGGCATAATCTTTTATAAATATGAATTAAGTCAATGACTGAGATGTATCAGATATTCTTTGTCTTCACTGATTATTTTTATATTGCTATTCTATCAATTGCTGTGAGCAAGATACTAAAATTTCCTATTATATTTGTGGAATTGTTTGTTTCTGTCTTCGATTAGGCCAATTTTTGCCTTATATATTTGTGTATTTTGAGGCTCTGCTATTAAGCACAAGCATATTTATGAATACTATGTCTTCTTGATGAATTTGCACCTCTATTGTTACAAAAAACGTCTCTTTATCTTGAACAATTATCTGTGTATTTGAATTATTTAAATATTGCAGAATTTTGTTTTAATTTGTCTATCGCCTTTTTAGCTATACCTTTTTGCATACCTTTTTTTTTTTGAGGAAGAGTAGCCCTGAGCTAACTGCTGCCAATCCTCCTCTTTTTGCTGAGGAGGACTGGCCCTGAGCTAACATCCATGACCATCTTCCTTTACTTTATATGTGGGACGCCTGCCACAGCATGGCTTGCCAAGCAGTGCACGTCTGCACCCGGGATCCGAACCAGCCAACCCCAGGCCACCAAAGTGGAATGTGCGTGCTTAACCACTGAGCCATGGGGCTGGCCCCTTTTTGACTACTTTCAAGGGCTGCTCTGAGATTAAAATTTTTACCTTCATCTTTTCACAGTATTTTGAGTTAATTTTGTGTCACTTTATATAAACTGTAGAAACTTTATAACCATAAAGTTCTATGTATCCTCTTCCCCATCCTGTATGAGATAGCTCTCATATGTACTGTATCCACAAGACAATTTTAACTTTTGCCATAAACAAACTTATTTATTTAAAAATCTTTAGAAGACAAAATTGTTTTTTAAAAATATTCTCCTCAATATTTGTCATCCTTAATGTTCTTCATTCATTCCTGAAGATTCATGGTTCCCTCTGGTATCACTTTCTCTCAGCCTGAAAAACACCCTTCAGCATTCCTTGCAGTGCACTGCTGTTAGCAAGAAATCTTGTAGTTTTCTTTCTTCATGAATTGTCTTTATCTTTATTCTTGAAGGATATTACACTGGATATAGAATTCTTGGTTGAGAGTTTATTTTTTCAGCACTTCAAGATAATATTTCCCTCTCTTTTCTTCCACGATCTCTTATGAGAAGTCTATAGTCATGTTAATATTCTTTTCCTTTATGTGATAGGCAGCCTTTCTCTGGATTCTTTCAAGTTTTTTTATATCTGTGGTTTTAGTAGTTTGACTCTGCAGTGCCCTGCATCATTTTCTCCATATTTATTCTATTTGGAGTTTGCTCAGCTTTTGGAACCTACGAATTTATGTGTATTACCAGGTTTTGGAAGTTTTTGTCATTATAGCTTCAAAAACTTTTTCCTGTTCCATTCTCTGTATTCTTTCTTCCTGAGATTCCAATTATCTGTTTTTTAGAACTTTGATATTTTCTGAAAGGTTCTAAGGGTATATATTCTCTCTCATCTTTAGATTGTATAATTTCTATTGATCTAATTTCCTTATTCATTATTTATCATTTTCCCTTCTATATCCATTTTTCTATTAAGCCCATATAGTAAATTATTTTATTCTGTATATCTTTGTTCAATTCTAAAATTTCCCTTTGGCTACTTTTGTATAATGCCCATTTCTCTTCTCATATTTTTCACCTTTTTATTTACTGTAAGTAAATTTCTTTAAACTAATTTAACAGTTTATGCTCTCTGCTTTAATGATTTTGTCTGAAAATTACAACATCTGGTTCATCTGTGCATTCTTATCAGATGACTGTCTTTTTCTTTGATAATAGGTCATATTTCTTCTCTTCATATATCAAGTAATTTTGGATTGCATTCTAGACGTTGTTAGTGTTCTATTGTTCAGAGTACATTATTCTGTTATAGACCTCAGAAAGGAGTTTACATTTTTATTTTAGCAGGTATTGGACTTGATTAAAATCAAACTTCACATTCTACCCAGTTTGTGGTAGATTGTCACTCAGATGTCAGTTCAAATGGCTTTTAGTTTGCTCTGCATATGCATAGCTGAGGAATCAATCAGTAACATGGGCAGAGGTTGCACACATAATGTGTGGTTCTCCCTCTCTGATTCTCTGTTTTCTGAGGCTCCCCCTCAATCTCTCGCTGTCCCCTTTGCCCCAGAATCCTTTCCTTGGTTCTTCCAGCCAGACAAATTGATAATCTCTTTTATTTTCACTATCTAATGTGTTTGATGATTGCTGATGCTCCAAGATCAAAGCAACAAGCATAGATAACACATTCCCTACAGAGCATTTCCTCCAGGTTTCAAATTTCCACTTCAATCTACCTGATTTGGTTCTCTTCCAGTCTTCAGAGTTTTGATCTTTGGGAGTATTTTTTTCAGAGCTCATAGTTTTATCTTTTTTTTAAAAAAAATTAAGACTTTATTTTTTTAAAGCAGTTTAAGGTTCACAGAAAAATTGAGGGAAAAGTATAGAGATTTCCCAGATACTTCCTGCCACCACACATATATATCATCCCCCATTATCAATATTCCCCACCAGAATGGTAATTTGGTGCAACTGTTCAACTTACATTGGTACATCCTAATCATCCAAAGTCCATAGTCAACATTATGGTTCACTTTTGGTGTTGTGCTTTCTATAGGTTTGGAGAAATATATAATGACATGTATCCATCATTATGGTATCATACAGAGTATTATTTTTTGCCTTAAAAATCCTCTGTGCTCTGCCTATTCCTTCTTCCCTCCTCCTCACCACCCCAACTCCTAGCAACCACTGCTCTTTTCACTATCTGCATAGTGTTACCTTTTCCAGAATATTATCTACAGTCATGCACTGCATAATGATCTTTTGGTCAACTATGTACCACATGCACAATAGTGGTCCCATAAGATTAGTACCACATAACCTAGGTATGTAGCAGGCTATACCATGTAGATTTGTGTAAGCACACTCTATGACGTTTTCACAACAAGAAATCACCTACTGATAAATTTCTCAGAACACATCCCCGTCACTAAGCAATGCATAACCGTACGTGGAATTACATAGTATGTAGCCTATGCAGATTGGCTTCTTCCACTTACTAGTGTGAATTTGTTTCCTCCATGTCTTTTCATGTCTTAATAGCTCATTACTTTTTAGTGCTGAGTGATATTCCATTGTCTGGATGTACCAAAGTTTATTTATACATTCACCTACCAATAGACATCTTGGTTGCTTCCAAGTTTTGGCAATTATGAATAAAGCTGCTATAAACATCCATTGCAAATTTACTTGGACATAAGTTTTCAACTCTTTTAGCTAAATATCATGGAATGCAATTACTGGATCATATGGTAAGAGTATGTTCAACTTTGTAAGAAACCACAAAACAATATCTTCTAAAATGGCTCTACTATTGTTTATTTCCACCAGCAATGATTGAGAGTTCCTGCTGCTCCACATCCTTGCTAGCATTTTGTGTTCTCAGTGATCCAGATTTTGGCCACTGTGTAGTGGTACCTCGTTGTTTTAATTCACAATCTCTGATGCCATATAATGTGAAGCATCTTTTAATATGCTTATTTACCATCTGCATATCTTCTTTCATATCTGTTAAGGTCTTTGGCCGATTTTTTAATTGGGCTGTTTGTTTTCTTATTGTTGTTTTAAGAGTCCTTTGTATGTTTTGGATAATAGTCCTTTATCAGATGTGTCTTTTGACAATATTTTCTCGTAGTCTGTGGCTTTTCTTCTCATTTTCTTGACATTGTCTTTTGCAGAGCAGACGTTTTTAATTTTAGTGAAGTCCAGCTTACCAATTGGTCCTTTCACGGATTGCGCCTTTAGTATTTTACCTGAAAAGTTATTCCCACACCCAAGACCATCTAGGTCTTCTCCTATGCTGTCTTCCAGGACTTTTGTAGATTTGCATTTTATATTTAAGCATGTGATCCAATTTGAGTTAATTTTTGTGAAGAGTATAAGGTCTCTGTATATATTAAATTTTTTTGGCATGCAGATGTTCGGTTGCTGCAGCACTATTTGTTGAAAAGGCTATCTTTGCTCCATTGTATTAAATATGTTTATTTTGTCAAAGATCAGTTGACAATGTTTATGTGGGTCTATTTCTGGGTTCTCTATTCTGTTCCGTTGATTTATTTGTCTAGTTTTTCACCAGTGCCACATTGTCTTGCTTACTATGGTTTTACAGTAAATCTTGAAGTTGGGTATTATCAGTCCTTCAAATATGCTCTTGTCCTTCAATATTGCTTTGGCTATTCTGGGTATTCTGTCTCTCCAGTAAACTTTGGAATCAGCTTGTAAATACCTAGTTTATATTTAGAAGGACGCATTTGTTAGGTGCTTACTCCTTCATACTGGAAGCAGAACACCTATAGCATACTTATGAATGTTACAATTTCAGAAGAAGTGAAAAAAAAAAGAAAATTATATCAAACAAATCAGTAATAATAATGATCTTGCTCCTGATAATAATAATAATAATATGACCACTGATATCATATTGAACATTTTCATAAAGCCTATAAAAACATATACACTATTGATTTTCTCATCTTTCTCTTTTGTCACTATTTGACTAGAATGAATTTCTATTGTGATTGTTTTATATACTAGGGAAGAATTTTCTTTTTGGTTTTAGTGAACATACCGTCTTTATTTCGTCCTGACCTCATATGTCTAGCAATTGTAATTCTTCCATGCTGCACTGCTTCAACTGTTCTGTCCAGTATTTTAACAGTTAACGTATTAATAGTTTCATTTTTAGAAATAAAAATAATACCTTATTAAAGGTATTATGTAATTTAATATCTTATGAACTACCTTATTAATGAAACACCTTATTAAAATTTGGTGATACATTTGTAAAGAGGATATGGAAGCCCTGTGCTCATGTTTTAATGAAATCATTTTCTTTTAGTCCCTACACTATCTTTCCCAGTTCCTCAAATCGCTTTTTTAAAAGCATTGGTTTTGAGGCAGAGTCATCGAATTTTATATTTCAACTCCTCTCCTTACCAGTTATGCAAATTTTGCAAATTATTTAACTTCTAAAGTTCTTAACTTTATCTATAAAATGCAATAATAGAAAAGCACTTCATTAGGTTGATAAAAACTTAAATAAGAAAATGTGGTAATTCATCTGACATAGTAGCAGCTGTACAGTATGCTCAATAATCAGTTATTTCCTCCAAAGAACTGTAACTTAAAAATGAAGCATTCAGTTACACCAGAGTTTGTTTAAACGGAATATCATTATTTTGTCTTAAAAATAATGTAATAGAAGTGAAAATGACATAGAAAGAAAGTATTCATGGAAATTTGAATTGCTTTTGTGGAATCATTTTAAGTTTCATATAAGATATTTATTGTACATACAGGTTTCTCTTTCCCTGAAAAGGTATAATGCATATTTTAATGAAATTTCATTGTCTTAGTGAGAACCATATTAATTTAACTGCATACTTAATTGCTGGAGAAAAATGATCTGAATGCTAATGTCAGATTTATCTGTTATTTAGATTTGAAGATGAATACCTTTAGCAGTTAAGTACAGGATTTACATTGGCAGCTATTTAAATCTCATAAAGGATAAAAAAGGTTTGTCATTATGTTTAATAAAGGTCAATTCTTGCTAGTAAGATATGGTAAAATTTCTCATATTTTCAAACAATGATAACATAAAGGATTGTTCTGAAAAAAAATTTATAGCTAAACTTTTATCATGGCTTTTGTTGTTTGTACTTAGATATACATTAAAGAAAAAATTTAAATGCCCAAATAAATTTGTATATGACTTAATGATCATGCAACATAAAATTAAATGCCAGAGTTAAGTATTCTAAATTAAACAGAAGAAATATACTTTATTAATACAAAATGATATGTTAATCAGGTCTGTGTCAATAAAATATAAAATTGGTCACATGAAAGAGCATATTTTCTTGTGATATTTACTTGAGTTAGGTTAAAAAAAGCTTGTTTGAATTTATGCTGAAATATAGATTGATGAGGCAGAGGAGAGTAAAAATGCGATGTTTTGAGATATTTACTGGCTTGTATATTTCTTTGTATATTGATACTGTTGAGTAATCTACAGTCTGATACAAAGTGTTTTTTCTCTAATGACCCTGTGAACAGTCAAAACATCTATCAATAATGCTCCATTGTAGACTTTTGAAAATATTTTATTTGGGAAAGTTCCCTAATATCAAACATTCCAGGAAAGTGTAGTGTTTAATTATATTTTAGGAAACATGTGGAGAATGGATAGCCTTGGTAGGGTATATCTGTAATGCTACAAAGAAGTGGACTGGCACTCAGAGTATCTAGTTCTACTTTTGGCTCTTTTACAAATGAATGGTCTAATCTTCAACAAGCAATTTAATCTTTCTTAGTGTGGTGACTTGTACTATGCCAATTTAGTTAAAGGGAAACCGTATTTCCCAGAATTTCCTTTTCTCCATTGTTCCAGGTTAAGTTTAGCCATGTGAAAAATTTGCTTGAGATTTGGAAGGCAGAAGTGAAGCAGCAGCCTTTATGCTCTAAAGCTCAGTGCTGGATGTCATCTACTGTGACAGCTGTTGCCTATTGCTTCTGGTCTACTGGCTGAGCTTAGTGTTGTGGGGAAGCACCCAGACCCACAGCATCTCCAGCTCTCTCCAGGTCTCCTCTTTCAGCTTCTTCAAGTCCTTAATTAGGTAAATCTGCTACCCCAGCTTAGAACATCAATTTATTCAGATCACTGCATCATCAAGATTGCAGATGATGAAAGCAAGATGTAATTTCACTACGTTTTCATCGGTTCCAGATTTCTCTTGCTCTCCCTCACTTCACAAGTGGCGATTCTTTCCAGCTGCTATTTCAGTTCATTTTTGGCAACTTTAGGATTGTCACTAGATGCAAAGGCAACAGCCCTACGTAGACTTCTCTAACAACTATGTAAGATCAAATCTCTATAAGTCCTTTATTCTCTATTATTTGTTATGGCTTTAGTGCTCTGATCAAACCTAACTTAAGTGATTGGCTCCAGTTTAATTATTTTACATGAATGGCGCTAGACTAGATTGGAATTTCTCAGAGTGTGTTAGCTAGACAAGACAATGCTTGAAGAAAGATTTCTGCCATCAAATCCCTTTGGGAAACGTATCATTTGGCAGCCTGTGATGTTAGCCATTGGTAGAACCCAAGCAGTAGCTAGAGGCCAAGGAAGCTTCTTGGTGCTGTCTCTATAGTTTAGTCTCCTGTGGCACAGAGAAAAGTAAAGAATGGATCTCCAGGGGCAAATGCAGGATATCCAGCATAAACATGGACTCTTTTTTAGAATTAGCACATTTTAGTAAATATTGGACTAGACTATCTCTTCTAGCTCTAAAATTCTATGACTATTTTATGTATCACCTTATTAAATTACGCTGTTGGGAATAAGTGTCAGAAAATTTTTGAAAGATGTTTTAAAAATTTCAAAAGTAGTGCACTGCAGTGATTTTTAAAAAATATGAACAAGAAATGAAAATCACTATCATCCCATTATCAATAACTAGTCATAACACGCTGGTATATAGTTTTCCTTTCTTTGTGCCGTGCATGCACATGCATATATAAATTGTTTTTACAAAATATCATTTTATAATTTTCTTTTTGAACTTAATAGAATATTATGTTTAGTTTGCCATGTGATTATTATTATTCTATAACACTGCCTTTAATAATTGTATAGTGATATATTTTGGTATATATCAGAATTTATTTTTACCAATATTTACTTTTACATATTCAGCTTGTTTTTCTTTTTTTATTTGTCTAGAGAGCACTACCATAAGCATTTTTATAAAGAGGGATAAAATTAAAGTTTCTAAACAACCAGTCTACTTGTACAAAACATAACAAATGTATAATTAATGAGAATAAGTGATATTGTTGCATAACTGGTATGGCCATGTTGGCATATGCCAGCTGAATGTACCATCATCTTTTTATATTTATTTACACATATTTTAAGAAAAAACTGAGTCAAAATATGTTGCATTTTAATGGCTTTGATATGTATTTCAAAACTGTACTTCAGAAATATTGTTAGAGTACTTGCATTTAGCAATTTAATATTCCCTTATTTTACATGCTTTGCCAATCTGCTTAGGAAAATAGGTTTCTTGTTTTTTAATTTACATTAATTATGTTTTTAATGATAACAAACATATTTACATGTTTATTAGACCTTTGTTTAATTTTTTGAGAATTGCTCAAGTTCTTTGTTCCCTTTTCTTTGAGAAGGTTTTTAATTTTTATTAATTTTAAAATAATACTTCATATATTAAGAACAAAAATGTGTTATAATTCAAATCAAGTATTTTACTTAGTATATATAGCTTTATTTCCAGTAGTTTTCATGTTAAGAAAACAATTTTATTTTCATGTTGTTCAATTAATCAATCTGTTTTTTCTTACTCCTGAGATTATATGAATATTACTAGGTTCTAATCACAATACCAATGTGTGTGTTGGGGCCGTGCTTCCCCACACCACCAGCAAGCAATTCTCTGGCGCCAGCTGGGTGTCTTACAGTTCAACTCATTTCTGACACTATATAGCTACGTATCACCTCAGATTCCACAAGTTCTGGGTAATGATCCCACAGGAAGAAATAGTCATTCACAGGGGCCTCCAATTCAATAACGCATCCCTCCCTCATCCACTATCCTACTCCCCTTGACCTTTACTTCTGTTTCCTGCGATGGGACTCCCTAAAAAAATTAATGACACAAAAGCCACACACTTCAGGTGCTACTTTATGAAGAACTCAGGCTAAGTTAGCATTAAAAAAGGATTTCAGCTCATTTTAGGAATACCGTTAAATATGTTTCTAAAATTTATTCTATATTGCTCCATATTATATAAATATGACTTCATGTTACAATTATAAGTTATTGAATAAGAATTGTGAAAATGTTGCATTTTTTTCAATTGTTTTTTCGGTAGGAAGAGAAACAAGAACTTCATCTCATGAATTATAGAACTTGGCTATTACCACCTAGGTTTTAAAGTTTGAATAACGACCAGAGTGAAACAAACGTAAAGTGCAAAAATGTATGAATATAGAGGTAACTGAGAGGCATAGAAAAATTGAGCTATTTTATAATCAAGCAGCAGCAGGCCTATTCAAGAAACAGACCATGGAAAATAAAACAAACCCTCTGGGTTGCTTTCTCAGTTTTTGCCTTGCTCAGTTATATTAAGGATTGTGTAAGTTTAATTCTCAACTAAAGTATTTATATCATTTTCAGACAAAACATGTCTTTAAAATGTGGAAGACAAAGGAAAAATCAGTGCAAGCAAGGAAAGTAAAAATTTTTGTGATCAATTTGTATTGTCTTACTTGAATACTATTAAACCATTTAAATTCTAGATCAAAAATTAGCTGCAATATATCTAGTGATAACTAGAAGTTTATTAGGCTGGATATTCAATTTAAATATTTAAAACTACCGTATTTAATTCTTAAAGTATGTCATAAATGATGTTATTAAAATATTTATTTGATTTTAAAACATAAACTATAACAAGAGACAAAGAAGGGCACTGCATAATGATAAATGGAACAATGCAACAAGAGGATATAACACTTGTAAATATCTATGTCCAACATGGGAGCACCTAAATATATAAAACAATTATTAACAGACATGAAAGGAGAAATAGACAGTAACAAAATAATAGTAGGGGACTTTAACAATCCACTTACACCAATGGATAGACCAGCCAAATAGAAGATCAATAAGGAAACATTGGCCTTAAATGACACACCAGACCAGATGGACTTAGTAGATACATAGAGAACATTCCATCAAAAACTGCAGAATAAACATTCTTTTCAAATGCACATGGAACATCCCCCAGGATTGATCACATATTAGGCCACAAAACAAGTTTTAATAAATTTAAGAGGATTGAAATAATACCAAGCATCTTTTCTGACCACAAAGGTATGAAACTAGAAACAGGAAGAAAATCAGAAAAGCCATAAATACATGGAGATTAAGCAAAATGCTACTAAATACTGATTGAGTCAATGAAGAAATCAAAGGAGAAATAAAAAATTACCTGGAGAGAAATGAAAATGAAACTATGACATGCCAAATTCTATGAGATACAGCAAAAGTGGTTCTAAGAGGGAGGTTTATAGCACTACAGGCCTACCTCAACAAACAAGGAAAATCCCAAATAAACAACATAACAGTGCATCTAAAGGAACTGGAAAAAGAAGAACTCATTCTGCTTCGGTGGCCCGGGGTTCACCGGTTCAGATCCCATGTGCAGACATGGCACTGCTTGGCAAGCCATGCTGTGGTAGGCATCCCACATATAAAGTAGAGGAAGATGAGCATGGATGTTAGCTCAGAGCCAGTCTTCCTCAAAGAAAAAAAAGAAGAACAAAGCCCAAAATCAGTAGAAGGAAGGAAAAAATAAAAATAAGTTCAGAAATAAATGAAATAGAAACTAAAGGAAAGATGAGAAAAAAATCAATGAAATCAAGAGCTGTTTCTTTGAAAAGATAAACAAAATTGACAAACCTTTAACTAGACTCACTGAGAAAAAAAGAGAGAAGGCTTGAACAAATAAAAACAGAAGTGAAAGAGGAGAAATTACAACAGACACCTCAGAAATACAAAACATTATAAATGAACACTATGAAAAGCTATATGCCAACAAACTGGATAATCTGGAAGAAACGGATAAATTCTTAGAATCATACAACCTTCCAAAATTGAATCAAGAAAAAATAGACCAATCACCAGTAAGGAGATCAAAACAGTAATCAAAAACCTCCTCCAGAATTAAAGTCCAGGACCAGACAGCTTCTCTGGTGAATTCTGCCAAACATTCAAAGAAGACTTAATACTGATCCTCCTCAAACTCTTCCAAAATTTGAAGAGGAGGGGAAACTTCCAAATTCATTCTATGAAGCAAACATTACCCTGATACCAAAACCAGAGAAGGATGTCACAAAAAAAGAAAATTACAGGCCAGTATCACTGATGAACATCAATGCAAAAATCCTCAACAAAATGCTAGGAAATTGAATACAACAATACATTAAAAAGATCACACGCTATGATCAAGTGGGATTCATTGCAGGGATGCAGAGGTGGTTCAATATCTGCAAATCAATCAACATGATAAACCCCACTAACAAAATGAAGAATACAAATCACATGACCATCTCAATAGAAGCAGAGAAAGCATTTGACAAGATACAGTGCCATTTATGATAAAAACTGAATAAAATGAGTATAGAAGGAAAGTACCTTAACATAGTAAAGGCTATATATGACAAAACCACAGATAATATAATTCTCAACGGAGAAATACTAAAAGCTATCCCTCTAAGAATGGGAAGCAGACAAGGATGCCCACTTTCACCATTCTTATTTAACATAGAATTGGATGTCTTACCCAGAGCAATCAGGCAAGAAAAAGAAATGAAAGAGATCCAAATCGGAAAGGAAGAAGTGAAACTGTCACTATTCGCAGATGACATGATTTTATATATAGAAAATCTTAAAGAATCCACCAAAAAACTTTTAGAATTAATAAATGAATACGGTCAATTTGCAGGATACATAATCAACATACAAAAATAACTTGTGTTTTTATACACTAACAAGGAAGTGGCAGAAAGAGAAATCAATAATACAATTCCATTTACAATTGCAAGACAAGGAATAAAATATCTAGGAAGAGACTTAACCAAAGAGGTGAAAGATCTTTACAGCGAAAACTATAGAACACTGTTGAAAGAAATTGAAGAAGACACAAAGAAATGGAAGGATATTCTTGGATTGTAAGAATTAACATAGTTAAAATGTCCATACTTCCTAAAGCAATCTACAGATTCAATACAATCCTCATCAAAGTTCCAAGATTTTCCACAGAAATAGAACAAAGAATCCTAAAATTTTGGGGCTGGCCCCGTGGCCAAGTGGTTAAGTTCGCACGCTCCACTGCAGGTGGCCCAGAGTTTCGTTTGTTTGAATCCTGGGTGCGGACATGGCACTGCTCATCAAACCACGCTGAGGCAGCATCCCATATACCACAACTAGAAGGACCGACAATGAGGAATATACAACTATGTGCTGGGGGGCTTTGGGGAGAAAAAGGAAAAAATAAAATCTTTAAAAAAAAAAAATCCTAAAATTTGTATGGAGCAACAAAGGACTGAATGGCCTAAGGAATCCTGAGAAAAAATAACAAAGCTGGACGTATTGCATTCCCTGATTTCAAAATATACTGCAAAACTATAGTAACCAAAACAGCATGGTACTGGCACAAAAACGGACACATAGATCAATGGAGGAGAATCAAGAGCCCAGAAACAAACCCACACATCTGTGGACAGGTAAGTTTTGACAACGGGCCCAAGAACATACAATGGAGAAAGGAAAGTCTCTCCAATGAGTGGTGTTAAGAAAACTGGACAGGCACATACAAAAGAATGAAAGTAGACCATTATCTTACACTATACACAAAAATTAACTCAAAAAGGATTAAAGGCCTGAATGTAAGACCTGAAACCATTAAAATACTAAAAGAAAACATAGGCAGTACACTCTTCAACATCGGTCTCAGCAGCATATTTTCAAATATGTCTGCCCAGGCAGAGGAAATAATAGAAAAAATAAACAAATGGGACTACATCAAACTAAAAAGCTTTTGCACAGCAAAGGAAACCATTAACAAGATGAAAAGTCAACCTAACAATTGGGAGAAGATATTTGCAATTCATATATCTGACAGTGGGTTAATATACAAAATATACAAAGAACTCACATATCTCAACAGCAAAAAACTAACAACCCAATTAAAAAATGAGAAAAGACCTGAGCAGACATTTCTCCAAAAAAGATATACAGATGGCCAACAGGCCCATGAAAATATGTTTGAGATCATTAACTATTAGGAAAATGCAACTCAAAACTATAATGAGATATCATCTCACTCTCATCAAAATGGCTATCATTAACAAGACAGGAAGCAACAAGTGTTGGAGAGGATGTGGAGAGAAGGGAACCCTAATACATTGCTGGTGGGAGTGCAAACTGGTGCAGCCACTATGGAAAGCGGTATGGAGGCTCCTTAAAACACTAATAGAACTACCATATGATCCAGCTATTTGACTGCTGGATATTTTTCCAAAGAACATGAAAACATGAATGCATAAAGATAGATGCATCCCTAAATTCCTTGCAGCATTAGTCACAATAGCGAAGACTTGGAGGCAACCAAGATGCCCATGAAGCGACAAATGGATAAAGAAGATAGGGAATAAATACACAATGGAATACTCTTCAGCCATAAGAAATGGTGAAATCCAGCTATTTGTGACAACATGGATGGACTTTGAGGGTGTTATGCTAAGTGAAATAAGTCAGAGGGAGAAAGTCAAATACTATATGATCCTACTCCTAAGTAGAAGACAAAAACAATGACAAACACATAGAAACAGAGATTAGATTGGTGGTTACCAGAGGGGAAGTGGGGAGGGAGGAGCGTGAAAGGGGTGATTAGGCACACGTGTACAGTGATGGATGGTAATTAGTCTTTGGGTGGTGAACATGATGTAATCTACACAGAAATTGAAATATGTAATGATGTACACTTGAAACTTATATAATATCATAACCCAATGTTACCATAACAAAAAAATAAATAAATAAAATAAAATTTTTAAAAAGAAACATTATAGAAGTCCCTCCCCAAAAATAAAAGAAAAATAAAATATTATCTATTTGTAATCAAGTTAATAGCTGTATGTCAAAAATCTCAATTTCAAAGTCTACTTTCTCTTTCTAAGACAAAGAGTTGCTAGTTCAGAAGAATTTCTTTAATCTTGTTTTCTAGTTCTGTTTCTAATGCAATGATTAGTATTATAACAAGGATTATAGTTAAAAATATAAGAACACACATTGTGCTTATTTCCTATAAATGACACTTTGCAATATAGTATGGTCAGAATAATTTATGTTCATTTGTAATAGAATATGCAGTTTCTTGATGAAAATAGGCAGGAGAGATTATTCATTCAATACATTTGTTGCCAGACCACTTTATGCCAGGCCTCTGTAGAGTGACTATTGTCTTTCTTTGCCTGGGACAGCGTTGTTTCATGCCTGTTCTCCTAGTATAACTATTAAATAGCTCCCTCTTATACTCCCAAATTGTCCTAGTTTGGATGGTAAACTATATGATCAAACTAGATACTGGGCTGGGAAACAAGTAAATATACAAACAAGAAGCGTATGTGGTACTTACAGGTGCTATGTGATATATGGACTAGCTACATTAGATTGGTGGGTTTTGGCCACCAATGCAGTATAGACCCCAATGCAGAAATGACATTTAAGGTGATACCTGGAGCTAGTCACGTGAAGATTAGGAGAAAGAATTCAAGTGAGAAGGAAAGGCTAGCGGAAATACGCTAAGGTGGGAGCAATTTGTCACATTAAGAAAACAGAAAGAAAACCAGCATGGCAGCAGAGGGCAATGAGATGAAGGAGATGAACTAAAATAATTCAGAGAAGTAAGCAGAGGCCAGATCATCTGGGGCTTGCTAAACCAATGTAAAGAATGTTGGTTTTATTCTAAATTCTAAAATGTGATAAAGATCTATCTATTGGAGAGTTTCAAGTTGGGGAATGATATAATCTAATTTATGTTTTAAAAAAGCACTCTAATTGCTAAATGGAAATTGGATTATAGGGGCAAGAGAGAATAGTTGGAAGTAAGAGACAATAAGGATTTGGGCTAGGATGTACGTTGTGGCTTGGAAAGAAGAAGATGGGTCCAGGCAGTCTTCTGTAGAAATACTTGACACAGGCTTGCTGATTGATCAATGAGAAGAGTTATGAGAGAAAGAAAAGAAGTAGCTCCTAGAATTTTGGCTTGAGGAATCTGGTGCATAGAAAAGCTATTTTTTTTAAAGCTTGAAAAAATCAAAAGAAAAATATCTTGTGAAATAAGAAAATTACATTCAATTCAAAATCAGTGTCAAATATCAGAAACTTTATAAATAAAGTTTCATTGGTACAGAGCCACACTCATTTGGTTGTCTATTGTCTATGACTCTTCACCCTACAATGGCAGAGAAGAGTAGCTGGAACAGAAACCATATGGTTCACAAAGCCTAAAATATTTACATACTGACTCTTTACAGAAAGGTTTGCTGATCCCCAGTAGAAACAACTCTTTTGCAACTTTGTGAAGAGAGGAGACAACTGGATTTGGAAAGGATTAGGGAGAATGTCCTTTTTCTAAACAACAGATACTTGAACATTTTAAAATGCTAGAATAAGTCAATAGAGAGAAACAGAAAGGAGGTAATTGAAAAAATTAGATAGTGAGGAGGGAAAGGAGCCAGAAGAGATGAGAGAAGAGCATTTAGAATAAGTGGTATATCTGTCCTTTGGATCTCAGATGGAGAGAAGATAGTGACTGTAGCTGCACCTAAATGTGGAGATTTGGTGGCAGAAAGAAGCTTCTGGTTTGATAAATTTTGGATATGAATATGGGGGAAGGTATGTCCACTTTAAGTTCCCCTTCTGACACCTTCTGCTAAAAAACAAGAATCTGAAAATGTACTAATAGGGTAATAATCTCATTCAAAGAATAAATTCTGTGATCATAAGAAATATCTATAGTTGGAAAGCTAGGTTATTTTCCAAAATTTTAAATTTACTCCAGCATAGTATTTTGGAAATAAAATATTTATAATCCAGATCTTTCTGGTTCAAATTTTCCATTAATAACACAATGCTGGCAAATATTTTAGGTAGCGTTTAAAAATTTGTAATGGTAAAAAACTTTTCCGTTTTCTCGATTCAGTGACTTAGTGCATGCTATATTTCCTTTGTAGCACTTAAAACTTTACCTCACATTGTTTTACAATAAATATTTTTGTGTAAAGAAGTAGTTTCA
The DNA here is from genome assembly GCF_021613505.1 of Equus quagga. Taxonomy (NCBI): domain Eukaryota; kingdom Metazoa; phylum Chordata; class Mammalia; order Perissodactyla; family Equidae; genus Equus; species Equus quagga. The sequence goes on from NC_060284.1 coordinate 36,612,989, forward strand.
GATTCTTACTCACTATCCATTCATTTTGCATCATACTTTAATGAAAAAATACATTGCAGTGAAATTTTGAAAATGACGTCTCCCTGAACATCTTCTAGTAATGAAGTGTAATAAAATTTTATACCTTTTAAGAAACTGTGTTAGGGCTTAATAAAAAAGCTCTAGCTAAATCAACATTTGCTACTTGAAATTTTAAAGTTTAAAATCATTGGTAATTTTCTATAAATAGTAATAACACTGTGAAGTGTTAACCACTTTAGGGGTATTTTGATTTTAATGATTGATAGGCTATTTATTAAACTTATACTTGGATAGTTACCCTGTTATCCATCAGGCAGTTCTCCGAGCACAGAATGCAGATATTTAGGCTCTAATACATATAAATATAGTTACTCAGTTCTTCTTTTTTGTTCCCTCAGCAAAAGCCTTGAACATGCATGTGCTCAATTTAATTGTTTCTTGAACAGGTATGTTTTCATTGCTACTCAATGTCATCTGATTCAGTTGTTTATTTACTTATTTTTGGATGAGGAAGATTTGCTCTGAGCTAATATCTGTGCCAATCTTCCTCCATTTTATATGTGGGTCACTGCCACATCATGACTTGACGAGTGGTTTAGGTCCACGCCAGGGATCCAAACCCATGAACCTGGGCTGCCAAAGCAGAGCACATTGGACTTAAACACCATGCCACAGGGCTGACCCCTGATTCAGTTATTTTAAAGAAAATGACTAACACGAGTGCTATCATAAAATGCCAGCCAATAAATGCAGGTTTACAGGTAAAAATAGATTCTTAGTTTCTTTTGACTTTTGAGAGAAATAATGTTTCAAAAATAAATTTATGCAATGAAAAGTATTTTTAATCAGATTTACAAAGAATAATTTTTGTCACGAATGTTTATAAGAAATAGAGATGAAAATTTAACTGGAGTTATGAGAAGAACTCTTGAACAACAATGATTTAAATTAATGTCTCGGGGCCAGCCTGGTGGCACAGCGGTTAAGTTTGCGCATTCCGCTTCTCCGGGGCCGGGGTTCGCTGGTTTGGGTCCCAGGTACAGACATGGCACCGCTTGGCAAAATGCCATGCTGTGGTAAGGCATCCCACGTATAAAGTAGAGGAAGATGGGCATGGATGTTAGCTCAGGGCCAGTCTTGTTCAGCAAAAAGAGGATTGACAGTAGTTAGTTCAGGGCTAATCTTCCTCAAAAAAAAAAAAAAAGTTAATGTCACTGTTACATGAACCAGAAATAATATTTTACCTTATTGTATTTAGAAGATTCTGTTAGTTTGGATTCACTGAGGAGCAGAAACCAAAATGGAATTACACCGCAAAAGATACATTGGGGAAAAAGTCTGTGAAGAATAAAGTGAGAGGGAGCAAGAGCTGTTGGGGTGAGATTTCAGGCTATGATCCAGGTCTGACACCTGTGAAAGAGGAGACAGAAAGAGAAGGATTAGGAAGAGTATTAAACTGCAATATAGTTCTGCATCAGTTTTTCTAGCGTTGCCATAACAAAGTACCACGAGCTGACTGGCTTAAACAACAAAAATTTCTTTCTTTACAGTTCTGGAAGCTAGAAATCCAAGATCAAAGTGTCAGCAGGGCTGGTTTCTTCTGAGGCTTTTTCCTTGGCTTGGAGATGGCAGTCTTCTTCCCATGTTTTCACATGGCCTTCCCTCTGTGTCTCTTCTTATAAGCACTCCAGTCCTATTGGATTAGAAACCCCCCATACAACCCCATTTTATCTTAGTTATCTCTTTTAAGACCCTATTTCCAAATAGAGTCACATTCTGAGGCACTGTGGGTTAGGACTTTAACAGAGGAATTTTGGTGAAACACAACTTAGCCCATGACAAGTTCCAAGAAAAGTTCAGCCAGACCACTGAGGAGCTGAAGTATTTGAGCAGTTCCCTGTGTTGATGGGAATAAGCCAACATAGACACCCCAATCCTGCTCAGACACAGCCTGGGAGCAGTCGCTGGGAAGTGTGGCATTGGCACAAGCGTAGTGTTGGAGCCATAGGGGCAGCAGCTGAGGTCATCAGTCAATTGTATTCCCTACAGAAGGAGATCTGAGCATTGTGTTTTTGCGGCTATCACAAAAACAAATCTTGTGTTTGCTTTTAAGCATCAGTGAAGGACGGTGTCTTAAGACAATGCATATTCATTTATCAAAAGTAAAGGTACTGAATTACCAATAACATTTTACTTTGTTCAAATGGACATTAGTAATAACAAAATTCATAAAAGTTCATTAAATTAAATTATTTAATAATTATAATATTAATAATTAATAATTAATAATAATTATAATAATAATTACATTCATTAAAGTTAAAAGCATTCCAAACTCTTTCCAAATATTGTAAAGTTTAAAGTGTAATTTGTACAGTGGTATTGGAAAATCTATAGACTCTATATACGCCTTTGGAACAGAGCAATGATCCATATATTGACATAAGATCCCTGTTCATCAGAAGAATGAACTACAGAATGCTGGCAACTCCCAGAAGCTGGAAGAGGCAAGGAGTGGACTTTCCCCTACAGCCCACAGAGGGAGTGAGGCACCTGCCGATGAACTGATTTTAGCCCAGTGGTACTGATTCCAGACTTCTGGCCTACAGAACGATAAGAGAATGAACTTCTGTTGTTTAAAGTCACCAAGTTTGTGGTAATTTGTAACAACAGTCACAGGAAACTAATACAAAAGGTATAAAGCAACATTTCTTTTGAGCAAATGTTAGTTTTCGTGCTGATTCCAAATGCAAGTTTTAACAAAGGTATGGTAAACTGCTTTTCAAAATGAAAATTTCAATCAAAATGATGTGTCATTGACAAAATAAATTTTCTTTTCAGAAACTTTCATTTATGAGTTTGAATATAACTAGTAAACAGAGTGCATGAAGGCATTTGACAAAATCATTTTGTTTACTGAGCTTTTTTTAAACTGATGAATTTTTTCATATGAAGTGTTTTGTTGATCTGCCAGTGAGTTTTTTTTAAATTTGTCGAGCACAGTGAAACTGACTGAATTATCTAATAAAAGAATAAACCTTTTAAAAACATCTCTTTTCTTTTGGTTTAGTATCTACTGATCCTACTTTTATTCTGGACTTTTTCAAAACTAATGCCTGACGGGGAAACAAAATGTATAACATGAATCTAAATTCTAGCAAAACAGTCAGTTATTATTTAACAGCATTTACCCTTATATAAAGTCTCTAAAATGTGGCCTTCTATCCAAAGAAGTGATAGCATTTAAAGGAAGATTTGTGGAAGTTTCGAGAAGCAAGATTCTTGTAGCAACTACTGAAACAGGGAGAGTGGCTAACTGCCTGTTTTTCTAGAAACTTCTCAGTGTGGTGTGCTTGATCTTGGTAATGAATATGTGCCTAAAGTGGTGCAGTTTCAGAAGCCTGACTTTGTTGATTACTCCCAGCGGATCCAGTGGCAATCAGTACAATATCTCATTCATTTCTCTGGGTCCTGGGGATGTGACACTAAACAAACAAAAAGTGGAGGAAGACAGACAAAAATAAACAAGTAATTATCAATAGTGACAAGTACTGGGCAAAAAATTTGGCAAGATAAGTTGAATATGACATGCCTTAGGATATTGCTATTTTATAACAGTGTCAGGAAGCCTCTCATTACTATAGTTAATTTTAGGATATAAACCAAACAGAAATCTGGGAGAAGAATATTCCAGTTGGAGGGACTATCAAAAATTTAGAGAGTGAGGACAGATCATGCAGGTCTTTGTAGCCCACAGTTACAACTTTGGCTTTTACTACAAGATGGAAAATGGTATAGGTGTGGGTATGTTGATAGTATTCACTGATAATAAAATGATCAGAGAGCTCTTTGTGATGGGTTTTATTTTTCCATGAAGTTTGGCAACTGAGAAATTGTTCTGATACAACTGTGAAGCAAGGTCAACATCTAGGGATAAAAGTTGGGTGGAGGTAAGGAGGAAGGGAGAGAAGATGTGAAATACCTGTTTTAAACACTAGAAAAGAGAGAATACTAATATTAATTCACTATTTGAACTTGTGACAATGAATTTAGGGGGAGCACCGTCAGAAGAGTTGTGTGTGTCTGTGTGTGCTTGCGCACTCCTGGTATATTTGTAATAGTATTAGTATTTGTATTTGTAACAGTTGTAATAGTTTCTTATCCATAATAGAAACGACATTGTAGAATAATAAAATCTTTATTATTATTTAAATCTGTTTGATAGTGGATTGTTTGAATCATACATCACATTTTCCTACCAGTTGGTTTCTTCTCTTACATTTTACTTCTATTTTGTGAAAATTCGACTAGTATTGACAGGTATTAGGTAACTGAGACGGAGAGAGCTTGATATTTGTCGGAAAGCTAAAGTGTTAGTAAGAGAGGCAACAATGACTGGTAATGGAATATAAGGTAGATAAGAAAAAAGACAAAAAGGCAAAATGCTATAGGGCTAATAGGTTGGAAATCTGACTGAGATCAAAGAATGGCTTAAGTGAGAGTACCAGAGTAGGTAACCAGTTCAGATAGCAGGTGATGTCTGAGAATGGGCTATTGACGTATTTATTTATTAGATTGGCCCTGGGCTAAAATCTGTTGCCAATCTTTTTTTGTTCTTCTTCTTCCCAAAGTCCCCCAGTACATAGTTGTATATCCTGGTTGCAGGTTCTTTTAGTTCCTGTATGTGGGATGCTGCCTCAGCATGGCTTGATGAGCAGTTAAGCAACATTTGCACCCAGGATCTGAAGCAGCGAAACCCTGGGCCACTGAAGCAGAGCGCATGAACTCAACCACTTGGCCATGGGGCTGGCCAGAGAATGGACGATTTAAAGTCAATGTTCCTAGAGTGGTACAGTTATGGGTAATGGAAATGTCAATGATATGACTACAGAACAAAAGGCTGAAATGGAGTGTAAGAAGAAAACAGAAGTGAGAAGGTTAAGATTATGAATGACCATGATATTGGAAAGATCAGTGATGTGGCTATTGAATTTGTCAAAATGGTGTTAGGGACATGAAAGCAAAAGGTGAAGTCATCAGTATACAAGAAAATGTACCCAGAAAGGTAATGGGATGACAGTTAGTAGCTGGTAAAGTTTATTGACATAAATCCAAATTTGGAGTTTGAAGAGGAAGCATCAAGTTTTGGGAAATGGCATTGAAGAACAAGAAGGACATATACTAAACACTCAGGTGTTGAGATACATGGAATTGAAAAAAAATAGCCTCCACTCACAAGGACTATAGAAATAGCAATATTGTAAAGGAACATCCCAAGTTTTAACTAAGACAAGAAATAAAAGAAACATTGAACAAAAGATTTAGAATACAGTATAGAGTGATTTTTCTTTTTAATTATCAATAGACTATTTAACGAGTTTTGTACACAAACTCCCTATTGAAAATAAATTTAAAAATATGAATTTATTTAAATGTTTATATAACAAAGTAAAAATGTAGAACTATAAATGTTTGTAATAGTTGTGATAGTTTCTTATTCACGATAGAAATGATATTATTGAATAATAAAATATTATAATCTTGCTGATACTGGAGAGTTTGAGATATAGATGACCTTGCCACCAGTTAGTTTCTTTTCTTACATTTCTTCCATATTGCTTCCATTTTGTGAAAATTGAGCTGGTGCTGACAGGTTATTGAGTTTGTCAGAAAATTCTTTCTGAGGATAATGGATAATTCTGAAGATAGACCCAGAATCTAGAGTTTCCTCACCAAAGGTCTTTGCAGAGTTGCATTAAATACTAAGTTGATAACGGTGTAGTATGCTAAAACTTTACTGTTGAACGTTTTCAGTTTGGGAGACAGAAGCAAATAAATTTGTTATTCAGTTGCTGATGTCATTTGATTCTAGAAAGTATTCATCTTTCTAGGAAGTGAAGAAAATCATCAGGACAACTTTCAGTGAGTTTTTATATCACCACTTGGTCCTTTAATGATTTCTAATATTTGTTTCTCTAAATTAAAATTCATAAAATTCTCAATTAGAAAAAAAGTTTCAATAAACAACACATAGGAGAGTCTTCGGACCTAAAGTAATAATTTAGACTATTCAACTTATTGAGGTATGCAACTTTATCAAGCCAAATGAAACAAAGATGGGATGTTTGCCAGAAATAGGTGTCACATAGAAAGGTTTCATCTCACAACATGAGAATCTCTTTCTCTTTGAGCACAGATATGAACATGATGTGACTTGGACCTTGCAACCAGTATGTTACAATTACACTCAGTAGCTATTATTTAATGATGCTCACGCTTATTGTTATTTTCAACACCGCAATCAAGATTCTTTGTTTTCTGTGAATAAAGCAGCTTTGGACTGACCTGACTTTACTCAAGAAGCAACATCCTTCCACGTCGTTCACACAGATAGTCTATTCCATCCCTCAGGAATAATCATTAAATGAAATAAAAGAAAACATGAAAACTTTCCTCTTTTAACATGGGTTTTCAGGCATTAGAGAAGAAAAGGTAATCAAGTACTTCTATTTCATATTTGTACCACAAATATATCAAGAATTGATTCATACTCTGTATAGCAATAATTTTTCTTAAAATGTAATGCAAAAAATATCTACTATAGCATCTATTTTATAGTTACTGCTCTCCTAATTTTTAGTCATTCTTTTTACTTGACAACCAATACTGTTGCTTGAGAAAGTGATTTTCCAATAATCCTATATGTTTTGTCTTGCGAATAGACGTTTGTCAAATACTGTACTTTTAATGAAAAGGACTTGGTGCTTCATGACACCATTTGACAGCTTCACAACAGGTAAGGCAAAGTGAGGACTTCAAGTAAATTAGTGGCAGGCTCAATAAAATGTAATTCTCAAATATTCATGATCATATTAATGATTAGCTAGAGTACTACAGTTTGAAAAGTAACAGTTTTGGCTCTGGGGTCAGATCGATCTGAGAATAAGTTCTAGCCCTGTATGTCCATGGACTTATTAACTGGCTTCTTTAAGCATTACTTTTTCTCATCTCTAAAATGAGTATAATAAAGTTCTTAACTTCTAGGGTTCCTGCAAAATTTATTTGTGAAATTTGATTTATTGAACAATTGAGAGAATAGATTCATTCAACAAATACTTGTGGCACAAATATTTTAGGTACATAAGATTTTTAACATAGAATTTTGCACATCAAAGAGTTCATGAAATACTATTAGGTTTTAGCCAAGCTTGTGAGACAAATGAATAAAACTAGAATCAAATTTATCTTATTTCAAAAGAACTATGAATGTCACATACATCATAAACATGGCCAGTACCTTCTTTCTTGGTGTTAAACTTGGAACCCCCAAATAATAACCAGAAAGTTGATTGATAAACAAATTGAACAAGGAGAGTTAATTAGAGGAATCAAATATTTCTCATCACGTCAAAGTAGCCTGAGGCAATATCTTCACTTTAGAATGGTCTTGTGAATGGACCTTTAATTTCCCTGTCTAAGGCTTGCTCTCTTCTAAACATCATTTAGATGTGCCCTGCAACAGTTACTTTACTTTTTTGATGCCTCCTTAGCTCCCAGGGTCTCTTAATAGATAGCACAGGTGTTGCCGTTGTTTTGTAGATATGTTACTGCCTTCTAGTCACAGTTAAGTCTAGCACCTCCAGGAGTAGATAACCCAAGTTCTATCCCCATCCAAACCACTTCTGAAGCTCTAGAATATGAGAAACTTCTCTGGAATCTTCTGGAATCTTCTCTGGATAAAATGGAATCTCCTTTTCTATAAATTGGATATGGTAATTGGCCCCATTTATTTTTGTAAAAATGTTTCGTTAAATAATGAAATGTATATAAAGTGGATAGCATAGTTCTTGGCATGTAGTGTCCGATAAAAATGGTTACTATTGATGAGATATAAAATTTACTAGATTCCGGCTAGTTCTGAGCCATTCTGCTTCTGTCTGTTACTTCTGCTTATTACTATGAATATCATTTATGTGTTGAATTTACAGTTCAGTAGTCAGGGACAATTGTATTTCCAAATTGAGGAGATGTTATATTTTAACCTCTAAGAGCTAAGGCACTTTTCATGGAACTGTCACTTAATCCCAGTGTGTTCTTAATCTTAAGATTAGTAGCAATTTGTTGTATTATGTGTTTTATGTATTTTCTGTCTTCTCACATTAGAATGTTAGTTCCTTAGGGCAGGAATTTTTGTCTGTTTAGTTTGCAGATGTTTCCAAGCACATAGTAGGCACTCAATAGATATTTATCGAAAAAATAAAGGAATGAGTGAATGAATGAGGAAAGTGGCATGAAGTCAGTTTCCTAGGGAGTACACATTAAAATTTCATCAGCCCTGTACCTAAAGAGTGAATTTTAGGGGGGCCAGCCCCATGGCCAAGTGGTTAAGTTTGTGCTCTCTGCTTCAGCAGCCTGGAGTTTCACCAGTTCTCATCCTGGGTAAGGACCTAGCACCACTCATCAGGCCATGCTGAGGTGGCATCCCACATAGCTCAACTAGAAAGATCTACAACTAGAATATACAACTATGTACCGGGGGCTTTGGAGAGAAGAAAAGAAAAAAAAAAGGAAGATTGGCAACAGATGTTAGCTCAGGTGTCAAACTTAAAAGAAGGGGGTGAATTTTATCTAAAAAATACCAAATGTAGTATTGATTTCATGCAGTAGTGAAGAGGGCCTGTCCCATTTTCTACCACATCTAGTATTTTATATATGAAAAAACTAGGAACTTAGAATCTTTCACTTGCTTTGTTGCATTTTTGTTTATAGAAAAAGAATATTCACTCCTAGATCTTTTGGTAAAATAATCATTATTTAAATTTAGATCAATCCGTTAGTCTGTGGAAATGCTAGGTGTTATGATTAACAAGTGAAAAAAAAAGTGTGAAAGTTAATTCCCTATCTGAGTTTTAAAATAGTCACATTGAAGGTACATGAGAGAAAAGATCAAAGTCACAGAAGAAAGTGGTCATTTCTTATTTACTAATTCAAAAGGACAGAGTAAAAATAGATATGGGTATTTTACCTAAGAAAAAGAAATTATAAATGGTTGCTAAATAAGATTTATTTCAAGAGAAAAGGATCATTTGCAATTTCATTTTGGTTTATATTTCTTGAAATATAATGACAACAGGAGGAAAATAGCAGTGTTCTGAAATGAATAATGCTGGTCTAAGGTTGCTGTTACAATTTTATTCCTATTATAGGATTGGGAATAACTGAGTAGTGGATTTAAAAAAGTTAGTTAGAAAACATGGGGAGAGATGTCTGGGAAAAATAATGAAAATAGTTAAATATGGTAGTAGATTTAGTATAATATATTGAAATTGGCAAACAGTTACCCATTAATGATTAAGCAGCTAGGAACCAAAGTTTTTTTCTTTTGCAATTACTAATTATAGCTATAAGTTGTTCCACTGCCCATTGTGAACTGTGCTGCTTCAGCAATATGCTACCTGACTCCGACTAGGATCCTGTAGATAGCATCTCCCTGGAGCCTGGGGCATCATGGTGATGGGTGTTTGAACTGTTTTTCAGGAATTAGAACCCCTTGTCCACTTCAGGCTCGTTGAGACCAACAACTCATCAACTGTGCCTGCACAGATGTCCGATAAGCAACATTTTAATGTCAAGAGGCTAACAACTCCATCCTCAGATCATGCTAATGCTGCTATTTTGTGAACATGTGTCCTGTGAAGAGGCATGGAGTCTGACTACGCTTATACTGATCACCAATTACCTCACTGCAATCATCTATCTCCACATTTCAGACCACCTTGCCCCCTACCCCATAAATATCCCTGAGTCCCCATTTTTGGGGAAGTGGGTTTGAGACTCATTCCTTGCTTTCTCACTTGGCTGCCTTGTGATAAAATCCTCTCTCTGCTGCAATCTCACCACCTTGGTGTTTAGCTTTTTGGGCGACAGGCAAAAACAAACCTGGGTTCGGTAACAATATTATGTCCTTCAGAATTTTTTTTCTTCAGAAAAGTTTCTTCAGAATTTTTCTAGCATTATCTCTCATCACATCTTTCAAAGGCCTGCTGATGTTGTTACACTGGATTACTATTTCCCAAGCATGCTTTGTCTTTTAGAGCATTTATTCCTCTGAACATACTCTTTTGTCTGAAATACAACTGAAAGGATTCAATATCAGAGACCAAATATAAGTTCATTCATGGAGATACTATGATAACTTGGGCAGAATATATCATTCATTTCAGTTCCATACACTTACATGCCACCTGATTACATACCAGGCTCTGTGCTAGGGGCTGTGGCTCTAAGATGACAGTGACCGTGTTTGCCTTTAGGAAGGTGTATCAGTCAAGCTTCAGTCCAGGAAACAGTAGCCCTTATATTCACTAGGTAATTCATTCCCAGTAACTTATGTTACTGACTTACCCTGTCTTCTTTGGACCACCAACACTCATTCTTCAGTCGTGCTCTCCTCTTCCTTGCCTTTAAATTTAACAAAGCCAGATAACCAATCCAAAATTGCCTTTCTTGAGGATATGCTGTCTGCAAACAGTTCTGATATAAAAACTCTGTCAGGGCACACTACAGGAAACAGAAACATCTCTAGGTATTCTATACACAAAAAGAAATTGATTATAGGGAATCAGGTACTTACAAAGTCATTGGAAAGGATGGAGGCGTGCACTCTATGCTAGGCCTCCTGAAATGATTCCCAGAAAAGGGCAGAACTTACCCACCAGGGAGCTATTCGTTCTGACAAAATCAGGTAGGTGAGGAATGGAGAGACTGGCCCTGGAACACTGGGGTTCAATCACACTCACTGTAGCTATGAACCAGAGAGCAGGAATTTGGGATCAGGAAACCACCGGAACTCTGCTGCAACTGCATCTCAATCCCATGAACCTGGTCCCTGGCCACACAAATTTAAAATCTGGCTTCTGCCTCTGCCGAAACTATTTTTCAACACTTGCAAAGATAAAGACTGGATGCTAGACTACTGCTACATCATAACTCCTTGTTTGTCTGGAATAAAGAGTGAAAGAAGCATAAAGATGGTCTCTACTTCATCTGCCTTCAAATTTCTTGACAGTGCAACTTGAAGTGTGGCAGAAACTAATTTTAATCCAGAAATATACCTAAAGTCTACAAGGCGTGAAGATACACTAGAAGGGGTGAGAAAGGACTATGTTGGCCAAAATGATTTTTTTTTTACTTTTGCCTGTAATATAACCAAGAATATTATTAAAGGTGTTAAAATAGAGATTGGTACAGAGTGTTATGAAAAGGCAAAAGAAGAGCCCTTAGTTTGGCAAGATTTCTTAGAAGACATAAACCCTAACTGAATCATGAAGGAAGAGTAAAGATAAAGTGAGCTAGGCTAAGTATGTAAAGGGCATCCCAGAAAAAAAGGGCAGGAAAAATGTAGACCAGCATAATGCTTGTAGTCTATCACAAAAATATTGGTAAAAGATGATAAAGGTGAGGCTAAAGAGAAACATACCCACATCAGGAAAGTCTCTTGTGTCCTGCTAAGGCTCTTGAGCTGTATTCTGTGTATAATGGAGAGCCACCAAAGTCTTACATCTGGAGAAACAAAATCAGATCTGCCATTACATAAACCATTCTGGCAGCAGTGTGGAAAAGAGATTGGATGTTGGTGGGTGGGAGGAGACTAGACACAGGAAGGGCAATCATTACACTTTAGCAGTTTTCCAGATGAGAGACAATGAGGTTTAAACTAGGGCATTTTTTATATACTCTAACACTTACATTTGATTTCAGTTACGTGTGTTCATTTTTCCTTTCCAGATTGTCGTTATCATTGAATGAGGCAGGTCTTATTAAACTTTTTGTCCTCAGGATTTAGCAGAGTGATTGGCACATGATAATCTCATCAATTAATGAGATTGACTTGAATTTAAGATTGCTCAAAGAAAGTACTCAGCAAAACCACATTAAATATGGAATTAAGACGGCAACATTTTTGAGTCTGACAATACGATTTTCCCTTTCTTCAACAAAATCCTAGGTGGAGAATGGAAAAAGGAATTAGTAAATTGCACAGAATTGCTACAATTTTGCTTTAAAATAGGATGTTAGCTAAAGTAATTATTGTAAATTAGCATAATTTAATAGAGTAATATATTATCGTAATTTATTCATATTTTTCTCCTAAGGGTTCAAACTATTTTATAGGCTTACTATATCTTAGATTATCTGAGTGGCTCTATCCTGATTCATGCTTTGACTGGGGGCAAGTAATTTAATCTCTGTTCTTTATTACCAAACCTGAAAATTTAAGATAATAATTTTCCTTCTTTTTCGTCATCGGGAAACACTGCAAGTTAATGAACTACTCGTTATATAATGTTTGAATTTAATCAATTGAAAAGGAAACCTACATACCTACCAAATATCCTCGTTACACTATAGTATCAATAAATGTATTTAGCTAGTATGTTGAGAGTGACTGTTATAATTCCTTCATGTTGAAAAGAATGACTTGGTCATTTCTAAAAGGATATCATCTGTCTTCATAGCTAAGAAAATAAAATGAATAGGACATGTGTTGCTAGGATTTTAAGACGCAACTGTGAAAATTGACAGAAGGTGATTGAAGATAGATGGTTGGAAGGTAAATGGTAACAACACAAGGTAAAAAGCAAAGTGGAAGAAGAATCACATTCCTTAGAATATTCCCCTTTATCTTTTCCTATAAGAATCTGGCAACTTGGTTCAAAGACATTTTTTCCATAAAATCTTTTTTTAATATGTCAAATCAAAATAATTGTATTCAATTTATAGGAACAGCTTCAGTTATGTTTATTTTGTAGTTATGGATTTATTCCATTAATATATTGTTCGAGCTTTGTTGTTTCTTAACTTAGACTTGTTATTAGAGAAGTTAATTTTTTTCTTTTGTCTTTGTATATCCACACTTAGCACAGTGCTGCACAACTGGTGGTTCTTTAGGGGGCATCAACTTTTAGATAACACAGAAGACATTTCTAGGAAATAGATGAATTCTTTCCTTCCTTCCCTTCTCAGATACTTAGCCTTGTATCTACAAATGATCTTTCTACTAAGCCTACTAATGATCTTTCATCCCTTGCCTGAGACTTTCACAAACCAGAAGCTGTACAGGATATTGTAATGTTTACTCTAAAGAGAATCAGAAAGCTTAAGTTTGAATCTCATGTCTATCCATTAATATTAGTTTCGCGTTACAGGGAAGTCATTAGCAATTCTTTCTTTCTTTCTTTCTTTCTTTCTTTCTTTCTTTTTCTTTCTTTCTTTCTTTCTTTCTTTTTTTCTTCTTTCCTTTCTTTCTTCCTTTCTTTCTTCCTTTCTTTCTTTCTTTCTCTCTTTCTCTCTCTCTTTCTCTCTCTCTTTCTCTCTTTCTCTCTCTCTTTCTCTCTCTCTCTCTTTCTTTCTTTCTCTCTCTCTCTCTCTCTTTCTTTCTCTCTCTCTCTCTCTTTCTTT